>NC_051077.1:52709993-53024993 GCF_004664715.2 Peromyscus leucopus
GTGTCTGTGCCAAGAGGCTTCCGCGGGGAGCTCTGTCCCACCTCCTCTGGAGTGAGTGACCCTGGCGTGTCTCGGCTTGGAGGGCAGAGGGCATGGTTACAGGAGCCAGGGACAGGGTGGCCGGCCCAGCACTGAAGGGCTCCCAGTCTAGGCTCCTCCCAAAGACCTGACTGCAGATGGTGCTGCTGTGGACATCAGGCAGACACTGGACACCAGCGCGGAGCCGGGGTGCTGCTCAGTGGTGAGCGCCTGCCTAGCCTGCGAGAGGCCCGGGCTCTATACTCCACACTAGGAGCTGGGGTGCTGCTCAGTGGTGAGTGCCTGCCTAGCCTGCGAGAGGCCCAGGCTCTATACTCCACACTAGATGACTTGGGCTGTCGAGGTGGTCCAGTGGTTAGAGGCCCTTGCTGCCAAGTCTCATGACCTAAATTCAATCCTGAGTCTCACATGGTGCAAGGAGAGAACCAACCTCCTGCAAGTTGTCCGTGGCACAGATGTGCGCACCCTGAACACACACAGTGCCCATATTGGGCAGCTCACAACTGCCTATAACATGAACTCCAGGGAACATAGTGCCTCTGACTTCTGTGTACACCTGCGCACACGCACACACACACACACACACACACAGAGTTAAAAATAAATATTGAAAACCAAAAACAACACGCCAGTGAGATTGCTCAGTGGGTAAAAGCGCTTGCTGCCCAGTGTGACAGTCTGAGCTCAGTTGGTGCCTGGGACCGACCCTGGAAGGAGAACCAACCCTGCAGGTGTTCACAACGTCCACACTTGTGCCGGGGCGCATGCGCTCACACACAAATGAATGTAGAATTACAATAATAAATAAATCAGGTGTTTTGTCATACTCCACAGTTTTAATAACGCGTGTGTGTGTGTGTGTGTGTGTGTGTGTGTGTGTGTGTGTGTGTGTTTGAAATGGGATCCTGACTGTCCTGGGACTTCTTGTGTAGACCAGGCTGGTCTAGAACTCACAGATACCCACATTCCTCTGCCTCCCGAGTGCTGGAATCAAAAAGAGTGCCCGGTGCCCCACCACACCCAGCTCCTCCCTCCTCCCCCCAAATTGGTTATATTTCATTTGTGTGTGCCACAGCACGTGTGGAGGTCAAAACATCTCGCAGGAGTGGGTGCTCCCCTTCGTCAGACTGGTGGTGACGAGCGCTGTTCCCACTGCCCGATCTCCACCTTGTTTTTGAGACAGGGTCTCAGTGGACAGGAGCTCCAGGGATGCAGTCCCCACCTCCCTAGCAGAGGTTTTTATGTGGTGCTGGGGCGCAGGAGCGGGTCTCAGGGAAAGCATTTGACCCACGGCCATCTCGATCCCCGTGACCGCCTCTGTTCACGCGGCTCAGCGAGAGCAAGCTCTGCTGAGGCAGCTGAGTCGTTCTGGCTGCCCTCGGACATCATTCTTTCTGACCTGGGTGTCCTTTATCTGAAATGCTTGGGACAGAAAGTACTTAGGAGTTTGGTTGTTTCTAGATTTGGGGATTTTTTTGCATGTGCATAATGAGATATCTTAAAGGTGGGATCCAAGTCCAAACAGGAAGTCCATATGCATCCCCTACCCCTTGTACGCAGGGACCGAGGGTCATTTCCGGCGTATCTAGTGTGCCCTCCTTTTGACGGTGGCGGGTGGGCCACTAAGGTAGGACTCATACTTAGCATTCACACTGCACTGAGTTCTAACCCCTGCATGTCCAAAAAAAAAAAGTTTATCTTGAAAGCCAGGTATGGGGGAGCACGCCTTTGGAAACTAGTTTATTTTGAGCAGTTTGGCCGCCCGGGTTGTGCCCGCCTTCCCTGTGGTCTTTGCACGGCAGCTTGTTCATTTTATTTCCATTCAGCCCTGGCTTTGGAAGCTTCCAGTAATTCCCTTTCCCCCCAGCATAAACATCCCGCCCATCCTGGGCATGGACGTGTTCTTTCTCTCCTGTGACTCGGGGGTGTGTTTTTGGTTTTGGTTGGTGAGTTGATTGGTTTGGAGGTTGTTTCTTTGTTTCTCTTTTTATGATTTTCACACAAAGTCTCACTGTATAGCTGACTGGCCTGGAACTCAGAGATCCCCTGGCTTCCGCCTCTTGAGAGCTGGGACTAAAGGTGTGCACCACCACACACAGTGAAACTCTGGCTTCATTGTTTGCCTTTTTTTTTTTGTTGAAACAAGATCCTGCTCTGGAGCCGGGCTTGCTCGTCTCGGTCTCCCAAGTGCTGAGATTGACAGACATGGCCACTCACCCGCCAGGCTCCTCCAGCTCTCTTCTTCCGCTCAGCTCAGCCTCAGGTGGATAAGGGCTCTAGAAGCCCTCTGTGGCTCTCCCCTCCGTTCCCACTACACCTGCGCCTCTACATTCCCGCAGGTGTGGCTGCGCACTCCGTGCTGACTGCTGATGCTCAGGCCTGTCTCCCGGAGAGGAAACGAACATGGGTGCACCCTGAGGAGAGGGACCAGTTCTGCTGCCTAGCAGCTCCATAACCTTGAGCCTTTCTCTGCCTCAGTTTCTTTTGTCTATGAAGTGGGGATAGTAGAGCCCGTGCATGGTGTGATTTTGAAAGCTGGAGGTCCACCAGACATGGTGGTGATGCATGTCTGTCTTTACAGTGCTCCCAAAGGCTGAGGCGGGTGTCGCCTGGGCTAGGTACCAGAACCCTGTCTTCTAAGACCTGTTGAAAGGGGTGTTGGGAGGTAGGATTGAAGCTCAGTTGATAAGAACACTTACCTGGCACCCACAGAGCTGGGTTCAATCCTCAACACCACATAAACCAGGTGTGGTGGTGCAAGCCCGTCACCCCAACACCGAGGAGGTCGAGGCAGGGGGATCAGGAATTCATAACTATCCTTCACTGCACAGTGAGTTTGAGGTCAGCGTGGGGTATATGAGACCCTGATTCAAAAGAGTAAAAGTGAGTCTGGGGAGATTGTCCGTGGTCAAGGGCTTGCCGCACAAGCCTGAGAACCTGACTTAGTGTACCCACCCCCACATAAATGCTGTTATGGGTGTGTGTGTCTAATCCTGGCACTGGAGAGGCAAAGACCGAAGGCCTTTGGCCATGGCAGCCAGTCTGTAGAGAGCAGCAAGCTCCAGGTTCAGCGAGAGACCTGTCTCAAAAAGATATCACGGGCTGGAGAGCCGGCTCTGCAGTTAAGAGCGCCTGCTGCTCTTGCAGTGGACCTGGCCTCAGTGCCCAGCACCAGAGGGCTTCTCAGTGAACTGAATATGGAAGTTGACAGCAGGTCCTCATCCTTGCCTGGGTCCCGGGTGGAGGCATTTGAGGACCTGGTTCTCACACCCCACCCCGTTTGCAGAGGCATGAAGGTGATAGAGAACCGAGCCATGAAAGACGAGGAGAAGATGGAGATCCAGGAGATGCAGCTGAAAGAGGCCAAGCACATCGCCGAGGAGGCCGACCGCAAGTACGAGGAGGTGAGTGGGGCCGGCGGGGTGGCCGCAGGAAGTTGGAGGAAACGGTGCTGCCGATAGGAGCCCAGGGGAAGTCCACACGCAGGACGATTGCCTCTGTGGGAACATCTGTGTTTCCAGGCACAGCCACTTGGCTGGGAAGCTATCTTGATGGGTGCCAAAAAAAGTCCTGCGGCCACTTGTCTGAGTCGCTGGAGACCAGCTGATCAGCTCCCTCCTCTCGTCCCTTAAGCTGGATGTGAGGCCGGTTGGCAGATACGAGGGTCATGCCTGCCAGTCAGGCTCTGCCGCCACTTTTTTATCTTCGTGGACATAGGCTTACACACTTGCTCAGGCTGCCTGGCTAGCCATGAACTCTTGACTCTGTGTCCACTGCCTCAGCTTCCCAAGTGCTGGAACTATAGGTGTGAACCACTGTGCCTGGCTATCTCTTTTTTTTTTCCCTGAGAAAGGTTCTTCTGCAGTCTAGGCTATTCTCCCCATACAGAGAAGAATGTAAGGATGACCTCTGAAGTCCTAATCCTCCTGCCTCCAACTCCAAAGTGCTGGGATTATAGGCATGAACCACTATACGTGGCTGAATTTTGTTTTTAGAGAAAGGGTCTAAGGAATCTCAGGCTGGCCTCCAACTCCCTTTATATAGCCAGGGGTGACCTTTGATTCCAGATTCTTTTGCCTCTGCCTCCCAAATGTTGGGATTACAAGCCATCATGCCTGGATTTGTTGTGTTTTTCAAACTGGACCTCCCTAATAGGAATGACAGTGTCAACCACCACACTGGGCTCTCTCTGGTCCTTCTTCCTCCACGGTCAGTGGCTCAGCTCTACCTTCCCCTTGCCTGCCTCACTTTGGAGACCTGAGATGTTTCCATCCCTTGCAGGCCCCAGAGCTCATAGATTTGGAGGGACCAACATCTGCAAGGAAATGACCTGGTAGTGGGGATGGGTCTCAGCTGGCCCTTCTGTCTTTGTAGGTGGCGCGTAAGTTGGTCATCCTGGAGGGTGAGCTGGAGAGAGCAGAGGAGCGTGCGGAGGTGTCCGAACTGTAAGTGGCAGAACGGGGCTGAGCTGCTCATCCGGCTCCGGGGGGAGGAGGGAGGATGAGAGCAGGCTGTGCTGGGAATTGCCTGCAGCTGGGACCTCTGCTCAAGGACTTGGGCATCCAGCGTTCAGGGCTCATCCCTCCTTTTTTGCTTATCAGCTGAGAGCACATGGTTACCGATGGTTCTAACTACCAAGGGTCCTTTTCCCATCAAGAAACTGGGAAATTGGGTTGAGACCCCAGGACAGCATACAGGGCCCAAATTTTCCTGCTCCCAGCCAAGGCTTTGCTTTGATTTCTGGGTTTTGTTTTTTGTTTGTTTGGTTTGGTTTTTGTTTGATTCACGGTCTCTTGTAGCCTTGAATGCCTGATCCTCCTGCCTCTGACTCCAGACTGGTGGGATGACAGGCATGCAAACACACTGAGCTTTAAAATTTTTGTTCCTCACAATTTTTATTTTATTTTATTTATTTTTTTTTTTTTTGGTTTTTCCGAGACAGGGTTTCTCTGTGTAGCTTTGCGCCTTTCCTGGATCTCACTCTGTAGACCAGGCTGGCCCCGGACTCACAGAGATCCGCCTGGCTCTGCCTCCCGAGTGCTGGGGTTAAAGGCGTGCGCCACCGCCGCCCGGCTCACAATTTTATTTATATATGTATACACACACATTTTACTTTGTTTATATCACACCCCCTACACCCTCTTTTATCCCTCTCCCACTGACCCACTTCTCAGTGTGCCCCCTCCTAACTTTCATTTCTTCTTGTGTGTGACCTGCTATAGTTATTAGACATATAGATTAGCATGAGCATGGGGAGGGTTATTGACCCCACTAAGAAATGTAGCTCCTCCTCCCCCAGAGGCCATTGACTGCTGATAGCTACGTGGGGAGGGTGGGCCTCAGAGCCCACACCTCCTCCATGATGGAATGTTGTCAGGGCCTCCTGTGCAGGTCCTGTGTGGGCAGCCACCTCAGCTGTGGGTTTGCAGTAACCCTGTCTTGTACAGAAGACAGCCTTTCCCAGCTCCCCTCCCCATCCTCTGGCTCTTACATCCCCTCCCCACTTCCTCAGTGTTCCTTATTGGCCGTTTTTATTCTTGAGACAAGCTTTCACTATGTAGCCAGGCTGGCCTGGAACTTGGACTTTCCTGCCTTAACTTCACACACCCAGCCAGGCCACGTGATCTTCAGAATGCTGTCTGTAGATGGCAGGTGCCCCACGTTTCAGGGCTTTGCTTCTGATGTTGGTATTGGTGCCTGGCTCATTCCAATTGGGGTGGCTCAGCTAGAATCCCACAGGTCCCAACAAACAAAACACCTCTCCCCTTGGCCTTGGACCAGGGACCCAGCTCCACAGAGAGCCCTGCAGGGCTGGGAGCACCCTGGTTCCACAGGTGCATTCTAGGCTTGCTTCCTGTATTGTCCGGTATGAACTCTGAATGCCGTCCCCCACCTCCCGCCCTCATCTCCTTTGCGCACCTTCCTGAGAAAGCCCGGCCGGTCACAGATTTCACAAGTCCCTATTGCCTCATCCCTGGCAGATGCCCAGTTTGCTTGCCCTCCTGCCCTGCCTCTGCCTGTACCTGGCAGGAGAGGGTTTGCTAAGCTCCCAGCATTCCCTGGGGAACGGAGGCTTCTTGGAAGGGAATTGCCTGCTGTAATGTAAGAGAAAACACGCATCTTTTGTCTTGGTGCAGAAAGTGTGGCGACCTGGAAGAGGAGCTCAAGAATGTCACTAACAACCTCAAGTCACTGGAGGCTGCTTCTGAAAAGGTCAGGTGGAGGGGGACCTTGCTGCGTTTTGTCCTGTTCTTCAGTCTAGGTGACCTGGCGTGTGCCAGGGTGTCAGCATGCAGACCTTTGTTAGTGGGAGCCTTGCCGAGGCAGGGTTTCTCATCTCTTTGGCTAGTCTAGCTCGCCAGCTTGTTCCAGGGATCCCATCCCCACCGATGGGCTGCCACAACCACACAGCCTTTATGTGGATGCTGGGGTCCTCACTGCCAGGCAGGGCTTCCCCCGCTGAGTCACCGCCCAGCTCGCTCTTCCTTTTTGAGAGTATTTATGTATTTAACGTGCACAAGTGTTTTTGCCTGCCTCGTGTGCCTGCACTGCAGGCTGTCAGGTTCCCTGGCACCGAAGTTACAAGTCACTGTGAGCCTCCGTGCGCTGCAGAGAACTGAACACGGCCCTCGGTAAAAGCTTCGAGAGCTCTTAACCTCTGAGCATCTCTCCAGCCTCCTCCCCCCCTTTATAAGAACCGCCTTTTGGTTTCTCCCACAGTATTCTGAAAAGGAGGATAAATATGAAGAAGAAATCAAGCTTCTGTCGGACAAGCTGAAGGAGGTGAGTGTGGCTACACCCAGCCATGTCCTGCTTTTTGAGGGGCTGATCTGGAACAGGGGAGTGACTCTCTTCTCCCCTAGGCTGAGACCCGAGCTGAATTTGCAGAGAGGACAGTTTCCAAACTGGAGAAAACAATCGATGACCTGGAAGGTAGGAATCGCCACCTCCCTGAGTGACACATGAAAAGTTGGGTGAGGGGGTCTGTGGAGGGACAGAGCTGGCCTTTGTTTCCACAGTGAGGTCTTCAGAATTCTCACAGAGATGCCTTGCATTTTTTAAATGCCTCTGGTTCTTGCTGGCCTCTCTCCCAGAGGCCAGGCTTATTTATCTTAGTGTGAAGAAAAGGAAAAAGGGGCCTGCGGGGCCTCGGTTCCCCGGGGCCACACACAACTCAGCATTTCTTGAAGTGACTTTATTATTCTTCAAGATAGAGCACGGAAATTCCAGACACTTGGGGTTGGGATCCTCCAGGCTGTCTCATCCAGGAAGGGGAGTGAAACTCATTCTTCATATCCCTTATCCATATAAGGGAAAATGCTCCATTCCAAAGGGTGACCTGTGCAGGACGACGTCATTAGATCATCAGAAGTCACTTTGGGCCCAGTGGTGATGGGAGTGGAAGTTATCTTAAAACAGGGTCTTACAGTGTAGACCAGGCTGGCCTTGCCTCTGCCTCCCAAGTGCTGGGATTAAAGGCGTGTGCTACCAGGCCTAGCTCACCATTATTTTAAGAGTTCATCTAGGCTACTCCGGTCCAGAACCTGAGACCTCTCCGTCGTCACTCCATAGCTGTTTGTTTGACATGGGGCTCAACTTTGTCCTGGTCACACTCTGTTTTCTCACTGTTCTCCTCCTGTTTGTCTACACTGTTCCATCTCAACCCTCTGTCTTCTCTCTTCGACTCCCTCCCTGGGGACACCACCATGTAGACAGCGCCCAAAAGCTCAAGGAAATAGCTATCATGAAGGATCTGAACCAGCCCTCAATGACCAAACCTCTCTCTGAGGGCACCTTGGGTCTTAGCCATCTCCAGGCGGCCTCCTGCCTCTGGTGCCTCGGCACTCCAGGGACCCACCTCCTGGCCTTTTCCCATGTGTCAGACTGACTGGAGTGACAACAGGCCAGCCATCTTCATCTTCTGTCCTTGCCACCTCACCTTTGAGCTGGAACAAGGTGCCTTTGACCGTGGCTGGGATGAGAGGTAGAGGCTCTCTTTACCCAGAGAAAAATGATGCCACGTGGTCCTTTTCTGAAAATAATTCCAAAAGCCAATCTGGCAGGAGTCCTGAAACACAGCAGTGGCTAATCAGAGTGGCACCCCAGTCATTGTTTCTTAATAGAGAGTGTCTGATGAGTCCGCGAATAAAAGGAGGCTACCTTTGATTGGGGTTCGGGCTATGAATTCAAGTGGTTGCAATTCAACTCTTGTTCTGTCTGTTACACTGAGGATGATGACCGGAGTCCCCACGTCTCCACTGTCTCGGGAACAGTCAGCCAATGCCCTGTCCCTGGGGGGAAAGGTCACCTCCACACACCCTGCCGTTAGAAAGCCACACAAGGGATATAACACCCATTAGCAGTAGAAGGGAGGTGAACCTGATGTATTGACAAAGAAACAAAGGTACCGGGCATCTGGAGGCTGGCATGAGGATTTGAATTTGAAGTCTAAGCAACATAGCCATATCCTGTCTCATACATACCCTCCCAAAGAGAGGTTGGGGGAGGGAGATGACTCTGTAACAGAGTGCTTGCTGAGTAAGCAGGAAGATCCAAGTTCAGATCCCCAGCTCCCACATGAAAACTGGACATCGACCCCCATAATATAACTCCAGCACTCGGGGGTGGAAAGTGGTGGAGACAGGATCACCAGGGCCCCCTGGCTGCCTACCTAGCTCCAGGTTTGGTATGAAACCCTGTCTCAGTATAAGGTTGAGTGATAGAGCCTCTGTACTCTGCACGTGCACAAGGGGTGTGAACATATGTGCACATACACAGAAGTGTGTGGGAGGGGAGAGAGACAAGCAATAAAGCGGGGTTTTCCCCAGTTCCAACATTACCTAAGGTGAACATGTTTCTTTTTCCTAATCTTATCACCACCAATACCTCATATCACCCCTAAAACATGTACGTTTGTTTGTTTATTTCAAGCATGAGGACCTGAATTCAGACCCCGTAACTAAAGTAAAAAGGCTAGGATGTGACTTGGGCTTGTAGAGTCAGCACTGGGGAGAGGGGAAATAAGATCCCTGGGGCTTGTTGGCCATCTAGTCTAGCCTACTGAGTGAGTTTCTGGCGGTGACAGACCATGTCTCAAAAAAGCAAGGTAAGGAGGCTGGAGACATGGTTAAGACCACTTGCTCTTTCGAAGGACCTAAGTACGTTTCCCAGCATCCAGATTAAGTAGTTCACAACTACATGTAACCCCAGCTCCAGGGGACCTGGCACCCTCTTCTGACCTCTGCAGGCACCTGCACACAGATACACACACACACACAAAAGATAGATGACTTCTGAGGAAGAGCAGCCAAGGTTGACCTCTGACTGACCTTGGAAAGATTCATTTTGCCAACTCTAACCTCTCCACCACCAGCCTCCCCATTCCTGTATGCCATTTACATTAACCTATTTTGTAAGCAGGATGGTGGTGGTGAACACCTTTAATCCCAGCACTCAGGAAGGAGAAACAGGCAGATAGATCTCTGAGTCTGAGACCAGCCTGGTCTACAGAACAACTTCTAGGACAGCCAGGGCTACACAGAAACCCTGTTTGGGGGGTGGGATGGGCATTTTTTAAACCGTGCCCTGTATCCCTTGTCTTGCATAGGCCCTGGGATAGATTACAGACCATGCTTTTGTTGTTTGCTCTGTATTTCCCTGACAGTTTTCCAGACATGAATAGCCTCCACCCTTTGAAATAACTATCCCTTCCTGTCTGTCTAATCATTCTAGAGCCCTACAAGAGCGTCTACAGACTGGTGCCATAGAGCTCAGCCCTTTCCTGTTGTCTGTCTGAACGGTGTTGAGGGTCTCAAGGACAGGGAGCACTTTGGGAGTGGGGCACGGGGGCCTCTTTCCCCTCAGACCTAATTAACAAAACATGCTGGAATGGGGGACCAGGATTGATGGTAGAAGACCTGGGTCATATCCCACCTTCATTGCTGAGCTGTGCAACGGTGAACAAAGGTGCAGTCTGGATTACCAGGAGGTGTCTAAGAACAGGGAGCAGCTGGCTCCCAAGTGCATCCAGTTGACAAGTCTTCACCCAGCCTGGGTGGGCCAGTCACAGTAGTTTGTCACATAAAAGCTTCTGTGGCTTTAGGGAGGCTGCAGTCTGAGGTGTTTTTCTTTCTGAAAATTTCCAGGTTGATCCTATCACAGTTTAGGAGGTCTTTCACTTTCTTCCAGTATTTTAATGACTCCTGGCCTGGTCCTTATCGACCATCATTCACACAAACCAGTTTTCTCTCGTGCTTGGTCATGCAGAGCTTTTACAAATTATTGTATTTATTTATTTATTTAGGGTTGAAGGGAGCACACAGAAGGGATCAAGTTTCTCCTACCATGTGGGTCCTGGGGATGGAACATAGGTCTTGCGGGTTGGCAGCAGGGACCTTGGCCATCTCACAAGCCACCCCTGTCTTTTTTAACATGGATTTAGCCAGTTCAGCTATTGAGTAGTTTGCCTGCAGTCTGACTTAGGTTTCAGTCCTGTGTCATTTACCTGGGATCTGACTCCAGTGCCAGAGGCACACAGACAGTGAACATTGTATGCCTGGGATTACAACAGTCATCTCCAGTCACTGCAAAGAAAAATGGGTTATAGGATTTTATATTTTCCTAACAAGTCACCTGTATCTAGGACCAAAATCTTTTATGTGTATAGCACCTCCTGAGTTCTGAAGCGTGTCCTAGTTAGTTCTCCTAAGGCCTATATTACACACACTGGTGTAATACATCACAGATGGGAAAACTGAGGCCTGGAAAGGTTAAATGGCTCACTCTAATGGTACAACTTAGGGCTTCAGTCCAAGTGCTCTGGCTCAAAGATTGCTGGGTTTAGCAAAGGAAAATACAGGGCAGTTGGCCAATTGAGTTTTCATCTCATGAAACATTTGGGATGTTAAATTTTTATTTGTAGTTTATATGTTTGTGGGGGAGGTGCTCATGTGTGGAGGTCAGAAAACAGGTTGTAGGAGTCGCTTCTCTTCCTTCCATTATGTGAGTCCCAGAGATAAAACTGATTATGGAAGGAGAGGTGCACACCTTTAAACCCAGCAAGTGGATCTCTGTGAGTTCAAGGCCAGCCTGGTCTACACAGTGAGTTCCAGGACAGCTAGGGCTATATAGAAAAACCCTGTCTCAGGAGAAACCCTGTCTCAAATAAGTAAATAAATAAAACCTTGATGATCAGGCCTGGCAACAAGTGCCTTTTCTTTCCTTGATGAGGAATCCTACCAACCCAGGGTTTTTCTTTGGGTTGGGGATGGGAGTGAGATGAGGTCATGTGTGCTGGAGTGTCAGGTACACATCACAAAGCCAGGCTGTAGACATTTTTGTTGTTTTTGTTTTTGAGACAGGATCTAACTATACAGTTCTGGCTAGCCTGGAACTTACTGTGTAGATCAGGCTAGTCTCAAACTAAGATCTACCTGCCTCCTGAGTGCTAGGATTCAAATAATGCATTATCACGCCCAGCCTAATATTCCATATTTTATCTTGTTTGGTCCTTGATCCCTATTACTCCATGGTATTCTGTGTGATTAGAGCATAAAGTACTTTCTTAGCCGTGACTTTCACTGACAATTCAAGGTGCCCCCCTTTTCCTTCCTTTAACAAAGATGCTTATTAATTCATTTTTCCTTCCTGTCTTAATCCTTAACAGAAAAACTTGCCCAGGCCAAAGAAGAGAATGTGGGCTTACATCAGACACTGGATCAGACACTAAACGAACTTAACTGTATATAACCCAAACCAGAAGAGTCCTGTTCCAACACCAACTCGACTCCAGAGAGTGTGCCATGTCTTCTTCTCTTGTAAGAAGTTCCTCTTGTTACTGTGTCTCCACCTTGCTGGAAATGCCAAGCAGATAATGAATTCATGACCAAATATTTTGTATCAGACAAGCTTTGAGCACCACTTAAGTTTCTTTCCTTTTCCTTTCAAATGGCACCAGCTTCTTCAGCTAGTCTTGTTCTTAAATTGCATTTATTCCTAAAATAGGCAGGGAATTTCACACTGAGTGTAGTTGCTTAAGGCTGAGGGCATTTGGTTCCTGGGAATTAGTCAGCCCCACACTTTTAAGCACAGGCTCAAGTATCTGATAGTATCTGGTCACTGTTGGGGAAGTTATGGGAGGCTGGGGGTTGTCACAAGAAAAAGTGTAGAAATTTTCCACCTAGAGCAAAAATTAAAAAACGGGCTGCTATGGGAAGTCAAGCCTGATCATGCTGAGCTGGCTCCACACTCCACTGTGCAGAACAAACTTCCTTTAAGCATTCCAAGTGAGGATGCTGGGGTGATTGCCCGTGTATCTTCAGACAGATCCTTGATGCTGTTCCGTGCACATTTTCCTTTCACTCCAAAAGTGTTCTCTGAGGAGCAAGTGTCTTATTCCAGGACTTGTCTGCTGTGGTCTAATGACATGCTCAGCAAGGAATATGGCAGAGTCCAATCCTTTTCAGATTAGTCATGTCAAAGACTGCTAGCAAAGCCAGGCGGCAGTGGCACACGCCTTTAATCCCAGCACTCGGGAGACAGAGGCAGGTGGATCTCTGTGAGTTTGAGGCCAGCCTGGGCTACCAAGTGAGTTTTAAGCCAGCCAGGGCTACATGGTGAGATCCTGTCTCAAATAACAAACAAAAAGACTGTTAGCCATCAATACATTGAGGAGACTGTTCTAATAACAAATGCTGGGCAACAAAAGTCCTCCTCTCCAGCAGCAAGGTGATAGGAAAAGAAAGTGGTTAAACTTCATCTCCATTGTTCAGGGAAAACAAATGGAAGCTTGACTTTGCCAAGACTTGAATTCCCTCGGGAATGACACTAGTAAAGACCAAGAGACTCCTGATGGAACTGGATGTGGAGTATTCTGTAGGCTGCACTTTTTTTTTTTTTTTGTAGTTTTGCTTTCTCAGTTAACATCTCAGACTGAAACATTCCACATTCCCTAGCAGCGTGGGGACAACTCGAGTTTACAATTCCGACTGAACATCACCCTGCTTCTAGCTTATCTGAACCCCTGCCCCTCACTCCTATTTATTAAGCATCACACTACCAGGGAGGTGAACTTTTAGCAAACTGTGCAGTTGAATAAAACCTACTCTGTTCTCTAGATTCTTGCAATTGTATCATATGTGATAATATCACTTTTTCTACATTTTGGTCAAATAAATTTTTACATAAACAATGTGTATGTGTTTATTTTTCAGTTCCTTGACCATTTTGTGGTGATATATATATAGTACATTATGGTTATTCCACACGCACCCTTTATTTCCTTCCCGCTCCTTTACACCCCATCTCCATCCCTACCGGTCTCATTTTGGTTTTGCTTTGCAATATATTTAGTTAAACCAAGGCTATCTGTGATTGTAGGTTTGCAATTTTGTGCTGGAACCTGGTGGGATCATCAGTGGGTTCACAACTATTCCTCCCCTTTCTGCCTCTATCATCAAACTAGTTCTACACTGGGGGATGGGGCTCCCAGGCCCCTCCTCCATCAACACCTGGCTGTTGACTGTCCCATTCTTGTGCAGACCTAGTATGGACTTTATAGTAATTCAGAGTTAGGATTCCGATGGCTATATCTGGCCAGATGATGTCATTTCCCAGCCCTTTCCCATTCTAGCTCTTTCATTGTCTCCACCCTCTTCTGCAGCGTTTCCCGAGCCTTTGAAGGAATGGTATGAATGTCTTTAGGGTTAAGTTGTGTAGATTTCTTTTTAATGTTTGTTGTATGTGCGCTTGTGCATTTAAATGCACACAGTGATGAGTATATGGAGGTTAGGGGACAACCTGGAGGAGCTGGTTCTCTACTTTCACCATCTGGGTTCTGGAATCTTCAGGCTTGGCAGCAATTGCCTTTTCCCACAGATCCCAGCTGTGTTTTAGAATGTGCAGGCACACAGACCATTTTGCTTCAACAAATGTTAGCAGAATGTAAAGTGAAGGAGACTGCCAAGAGCTCGGCAAGTAGCTTCTTTGCCTTACACCGTGACTTCACAGTACAGAGATGATAATCTCCATACTTCAGGTGAAAGCACGTGGCTTCTGTCACTCAGGATGGCCTGTCCTTTGTGATTCCTAATTGTGCCTAAACTGGGTTGAGCAGAGTGGGACGGATGTTAATAGATGGTGAGAGAAAGGTTTCTACTGTCCTATTTAGGAAAACGTACGGCCTGTTGGGACCAGGCTTCCCGTGGTACACACAAAGCCAAGCAGAAAACAGAAGAGTGAAAGGTAGATTGATCCATGTGATAAAAACTGGAATTTGCTTGGTCAGAAATAGAAATAAACAGCAGTATTAGGAAACCTGCTTAGCATTTAGTTTCAGAAATACTGTGGCTGGTTTTACAGGAGGAAGGCAGGGTGGGAAAATGTCATTGACCCAGGATAGAGGCTGGCAGGACAGCTCAGGGTAAAAGTGTCTTCTGTGCAAGAGTGACCACCTGAACTGGATTCCTGGATGCCACCGTGGAGGGTGAGAACCAACTCCCAAAAGATGGTCTTTCAGGCCTGGAAAAATGGCTCAGCTCTTGAAGAGACCTGAGTTTAGTTCCCAGCACCCACACTGGGCAGCTCACAACTATCTGTAACTCCAGTTTCAGGGGACCCAACAACCACTTCTGGCCTTAAAAGGGCACTTGTACTTAGGTGGTACATATATAGATAAGCAGGCATACACACATAAAACAGAAATAAAAGTTGTCCTCTGAGCCAGGTGGTGATGGCACACGCCTTTAATCCCAGTACTCGGGAGGCAGAGGCAGGCGGATCTCTGAGTTCTAGGCCAGCCTGGGCTAGAGTGAGTTCCAGGAAAGGCGAAAAGCTACACAGGGAAGCCCTGTCTTGAAACCCCTCCCCCCCCAAAAAAAAAAACTGTTTTAAAGAAGACTATCTGGGACAGCAGCTGCAGTCACTCTAAGGGAGAAGTGACCTTCCTGTTTGGCTGGGAGGCAGGGACATGGAGTAAGCCTGTCAGTCACTACAGTTTCATTACCGCAATTGTTCTCACGTGTTTGCATCGAAATCTTACCTTCAAGGGGGTGAAGGAAGTGGGGAGTTTTTGTTGGGTGTAGTGCTACAGGCTAGCCTAGGCTAGAGTGAGAACCTAGTGTAGTGCTACAGGCTAGCCTAGGCTAGAGTGAGACCCTGGTGTAGTGCTACAGGCTAGCCTAGGCTAGAGTGAGAACCTGGCTCCAAAAGTCAGGTGAGGTGGTGCTCACCTTTAGTCCCCGCACTCAGGAGGCAGAGGCAGGCGGATCTCGGTGAGTTCCGGGCCAGCCTGGGCTATTTGAGACCCTGTCTCAAGAGAGAGAAATGAAGGCTTTCAAAACATTAGCACAAAATGCAAACCATTTTCCTAACCAAATACAGTCCAGAGCTTCCCTATTCGGTGTGGACCATGAGTTCAGATGGTACAGATGTCTTTAAATAGCACAACCCTCCCCTGAGCGCCATACTATCATCGTAAAATCAAAGTCCTTACTTTACACAGGTCTCTTCTCCTTCCTCATCCCACTGGGTTGGAGTCTAAACTCCGGATGGTTTTAGTCACTTTTGTGCCTCAGCACTTAAATAAGTGTTCAGCTTTGCTTGCCACCACAATGGGAGAATTGGAGCCAGTGAGGGTAATCTCCAGTGTGACTGTAACTGAAAAATTTCCCAGCATCTCTGGTGTTGACTTAGGATATAGTCAGGTTTGGCAAGTTTTGAGACTCTAAGAAGGCTAAACTAACAACAAAAAGGGCCCAGTGTTTGCTGACTTGTCCCAGCCTTGAGGAGAGAAGAGAGTGAGGTTAGAACCAGATTGTGTGGGATGGAGCAAGGCAAGGGTGGATATTAGGTAACCATTAAGAATGAGCCCATCAGAGTGGATTCTAACGTGGACAGGGAGGGGTAAGATGAGGTGACTATGGTAATGGAAAAGGATTTGAACCTCTTTAAGAACCAGAATGTGGGATAGGGGGATGACTCAACCAGTAATGTGCTTGCTGAGTAAGCCTGAGAACCTGAGTTCAATCTTTAGCACTCATGTGAAAAAGCCAGGCATGGAGGTCTGCACCTCTGAGCCTAGCACTGAGGAGATGGAGACGGGAGGCTCTCTGGCCAGGAAGTTGAGCCAAATTGGCAAGCTTTAGGTTCAGTGAGATCCTGTCTCAAACAATATGGTGGAGAATGATTAAGGAAGGCACATGACAAAGTCAACCTCTGGCCCACACACATAGCCATACACACTGATACACACAGCAGATATACACAAAGAATCAGGATGTGAGAGAGATTTTTAAAAGTTTCAAAAATTATTTCAGTTTCACCCACAAGGTAATTTAGAACAAGCTAGTCTGGATAATGACCAGAAAGCAATTAAATATGGGCAATGGATGAGTAATTTATTTTTTTAACACTATTTACTCATTTATTTTGTGTGTGTATGGGTCTGTGTATGTGGTACATGCCATAGCATGTTTATAGAGGTCTGAAGACAGCTTGCAGAAATTGAGTCTCTTCTTCCACCACTTGGATGTTTACTAAAAATACAGACTGATGGTCATTGTGAGTATATGCAGACTTCTGTCAGACTCTTCATAAACACACTCTGAACAGAAGAAAAGATGTAAACAGAAATGACTGCCAAGACAGCACGATTTCAGACATAATCCCCTTACAGTTTGCTATTACTGACAATTCCGTCAGCACTCACAGAAGTAGACACCACAGGCCTAAGGACAGACTATAACCACAAGACATCCTTTTGTCTTTTCTATATTTCAGCTATGAATGTCAGCTCCCACAGCCCAACTTGTTCTTAACAGGTAGAATTTTTATGTCCATTCAATCATTCTTACCCCTTTCTGGGCCAAGTCCTCTACACACAGGAAACTGTCACTAGGTTCTTCATGTCATGCGTCCACATGTGACTCCCAATCTTCATATGCTTTACGATATATGGAGTGACTCGCAGCAGAGCCACATGCATAGATGAGGAAGTCTGAATGGAGGAGATGACATCCTCAGGCATCTTCTGCTTCAAATCCTCCTGGTTCAGCTTCCAGAACATCAAGGCTTTACCTCCACAGCTTACAGGCGCTGCACCCTTCTCTGCCTTCCACACTGGCCACCTTGAACCCCCACCACATAGAGCTTAAGAATCTAATCCAAGTTGTCACATTTGGTGGCAAACACCATTACCCACAAAACTATCTCACTGGCCCCTGGATGAGGAATTTAGAATTATCACCATGGAGATATTAGAAGCTACGGGAAAAATCATCCAGAAAATGACAGTCAGATGGAAAGAATTTGCAGAACACCAATATTGAAATACAAACAGGAATCTACAGATTCTGCAGTGCTTAGTGAAGAGGAGGTAGAAATGACAAGAGAGAGAGGCAACTGCCATGAAGAGAGTACCAAGAAAAAAGAATTTGCGGAGGTAGTCAAGAGAAGTAACTGCTACAGAGGCTGAGGCCTAGAAAGTGGGCATCAGTTCTGATGGAAACTTCCCAAGCAGAGGTGGATGAAAACAATAAGCTGAATGAGAAGGGAGAAGAGGCAGACAGAGGCCAGCTTTCTACATGTCCTTAGGTGAATCACTGCCTTTCTAATGCTCCAGAGTAACTTAAAAGCAGACTACCTCTGAGGAACAGGAAACCATAGATCAAATTCTTGCCATTATTCCATGGTGATCTGACTCAGAAACCAATTTCTAGCCTGGGAATGAGGGTCAGCATCAAAGCACTTGCCTGGCATGCACAAGGCCTCCTTGTTTTTATAGGTGCGTCCCAGGGGCACCTACTCGGGTTTCCAGGCTCTTATATACCAGGACAAAGGATTGTACCGGGGACATAAAACTAGACAGTTTAGAAAGAAAGAGATAGTGCTTCTGAGAATGAGAATGGGCTTGTGAGCAGAGAACAGGCATCTCCTCAAAAGCACTGGCCTACAAGACTCATGACCTGCCTCTCCCATTTGTGTATATGGTAGCCTTTTTCTGCATATGGTTGTTACAGACAGTCCAGGTAGAAAAGAGCTTCCAATCCTCTGCCAACTGGCTTTTTGTTATGTCATCCCATTGAGGTGTGTGTGTCTATGTGTATGAGAAGGTCAAAGGACAACCCCAGTTGTCTATGCTTGACTTTCACCTTGTTTGAGACAGGGTTTTTGTTTTGTTTTGTACACTGCTGACATGCTTACCTTTGAGCTTCCAGAGATTCTGTCTTCCATTTGAACTTATGAGTATTAGAATTACAGATGAAGCCGGTGGTGGTGATGGCAGTGCCGGTGGTGGTAATGGTGGTAGCGGCGGCGGGCAGCGGTGGGTGGCGGTGCACACCTTTAATCCCAGCACTCCGGAGGCAGAGGCAGGCAGATCTCTGTGAGTTCGAGGCCAGCCTGGGCAACAGAGTGAGTTCCAGGACACGCTTCAAAGCTACACAGAGAAACCCTGTCTTAAGAAATTGAAAAAAAAAAAAATTACAGATGAGTTTTACCACACTCAACTTTTTATGTAGGTTCTGGGGATTCAAACTCAGTCCTCACCTTACATTGTGAAAGGTTTTCGATTTGAGCTTCCAGGGGGATACTGGGACAGATTATCCTTTCAGGAAAAATATTAGGAGAGTTATTAACACCTGGACAGACAAGCAGTAGCAGGGCAGCAGTTCTAAGGTTTCAGATCCTGTGGCCATAGGCAGGCAGGCAGGCAGACGGCATGGTAGGACCTCAGAATTCAGGTCAATGTGGCAGAGCAGGGTGGTCGGTCTTACAGGTTTTATAGGGAGTGGTTCCCTGCCATGTGGCCGAGTAGTCTACAGGAAGAGCTTGCAGTCCGGCTGTCTGATTCCCAGCTGGCAGGATGCAGGGGAAGTGGGAAGGGGCCCATTTAATTAATGTTGTTCCTCTGAGGAGACAGCATCAGATAACTTGGTGAGTTAGCCTAGAGCCTACCTGCATCATCAGTTATGCGGGGGAAGACATGCTTGACCTAAGCTGGCCTGTGATCTAAGACCGGGCCAGTGTTTTTTCACACACTGAGCCATCTCCTCAGCCCTCATATAAGAATACACATGTCATCTTTTAACCGCGTTTATTTACTCGGCATCTGTCTGCCTGTGAAGGCAAGAGCACAACTTGTAGAAGCTGGTTCTCTTCTTCCACCACGTTGTCAGGCTTGGCATCTTAACCACGGGGCCATCTTGTGGGCCCCTAGTGTTAATCGTGATGCTGCTCTCCACAGATTTTTATCTTTTGGGGAGAAGAGGGAGGGTGGCACAGGACCTACGTATGTGCAGAGGTCAGAGGACAACTTACACAAGTTGGTTCTCTCGTTCCATGCCAGGATCTGAACTAAGATCCTCAGGCTTGCTAACAAGTGCCTTTGGTGGAGGAGCTACGTTGTCAGCTCCTCATCCGTTAATCTTTTTTGTTTGTTTGTTTGTTTGTTTTGGTTTTTCGAGACAGGGTTTCTCTGTGTAGCTTTGGTCCTTTCCTGGATCTCGCTCTGTAGCCCAGGCTGGCCTCGAACTCACAGAGATCCGCCTGCCTCTGCCTCCCGAGTGCTGGGATTAAAGGCGTGCGCCGCCGCCCGGCCTCATCCGTTAATCTTAACGTGGCGCTTTTCTTTTCTTTTCTTTTCTATGGTCACTGCTCTCCCGTCATACCGCGTTGTTCCATCTCAACAGTTCTTTTTTAAAGCACATGTTAAAAACCGAAGGGAAAAAGTGCCACTCGCAGGCCTGGGAAAGTCACTTCGCCCACAGCGTCAGTGTACTTAGCATAAAGTGAGAAGAGACGACTGAGCTCCCCCGGCGGGTGTGGGGTGAGGGATCCGGCATTTTTCTAAGTGTGTAAAGCAGCTGCAGGCACAGGACAAACGCTGCCATGACTAGGACCGGCCACCGTCCCGTCAACCCCCGCCCGCGCTGAGGCCTCTGGGATCGCGCCTCGGGGCCTCGCTCGTGGCGGCCTCGCCCCGAGTGTGTCCCGTGGTGGGTGAGCGCCAAGGCTGGGGAGCGAGCCCGGAGCCCACCCGAAGCAGCGCCACTTCACCTCCGCGGAGGGTAACACAGCCACCCGCTGCTTCCCGCGCTCCGCCTCGGCGCCGACTGCGCCTGCGCGGGCGCTGAAGGCGGGAAGCCGGGCGTCCTCCGCGCGCGTGCGCCCTCTGCTGGAGCCAACCGTCTTCCCAGCACGCATGCGCATCCTCACCCAGCCCGCCCCTCCCGCTGCCTCAGCAGCGAGCGCGCGGAATCGTTGGGGGGTCCCTCCCGTCGGGGGCGGGGCGAGGCCACTGAAGGGTTGGGGGGGTGAGAAGGCGGGGCCAGGATGTAGCCACACCCACCGCTGGTCATTTGAAGCCCTTACCCTCGCCTCTCCACCACTAGCCAATCACAAACCTCCCTACCCCAAGGGTCAGCCAATGAGCTGTGCGGCCCGGCTGCTTCCGGCTCTGCGCCGGATTCGCCTCTTTCCCTTGGGCTCCCTGCGACGGGCGGGGCTCGGGAGGGCGGGCGTCTGCTTCGGTGACGCGCGGCGGGCCGAGGGCCAATAGGGGGCGGGATCTGCGATGACAGACGGGTCTAGCGACCAGTGGCGAGGCGCTGGCCGTACTTCCCGTCGGGGAGAGAGTGTAATATGGCGAAGACCTACGATTACCTGTTCAAGCTGCTGCTGATCGGGGACTCGGGGGTGGGGAAGACCTGTGTCCTGTTCCGCTTCTCCGAGGACGCCTTCAACTCCACGTTCATCTCCACCATAGGTAGCGGGGCCTTGGGGCGGCCGGGGGCCCGGGTTGGGCGCGCCCCTGCGGGGCTGGGCTGAGGGATCGGCTCAGGATCCACCCGAGCCGAGGATCCGGGAGGGTCGCGGGGCCTGACGGGGACCCGCGGTGGCCTCCAGCTCCCCGAGGGGAGCCCCGGCTGTGGCGGGACGAGGTGCAGACGGGAACACGCAGGCTGCTGCTGTCCGAGGGAGAGCCTACCCTGGGCTGGGGTCCTGGCGCCTGTCAGCTCTCTCTGCGTCTTGGCAGCAGCCCTGGGGACTGTTCTTTGCGGGGGAGATCCCCGTCGTGTAGAAGTAGAAACCGAGGCACGGAGGTGACGTCTGACCTCGTGCATCATCATCTATGTGGCAGGCTCGGCCTGGGCAGTGTCAAACACTGCCGTGTTCGCGTGTTGGGTGCTGTGTCGCTGGAGGAGGAATTGGAAACTGAGGGAGGGAGTGGCGGGCACTGAAGGTCACAGTCGACAGGTGTCACGGACGAGATTTGAACCCAGGTGTGCCTGACCCCAGCATTCAAGGTCCGGCCGTCCCCGAGAGGTGTCGGCTTATACCCTCACAGGGCCAGCACCATCAATCCGCTTTTAAGTCAGGACTCCAAAGTCCTCCTGCCTTCTGCCTGACGAGTGGTGATAGCACCTGTCATCCCCGTGGGGATGTGAGGGGAAGAAAAGTTCCAATGAGAAACTAAGATCAGCCATGGCCACACGCAGCCTTGACTTCCCTGTCACAGGCTCAGGACACCACCTGTCACTTTCTGAACAGCTTTCCCCCAGGGCTATCCTCACGGTACAGCTGAATAGAATTGGCTTGTGATAGCCCACGTTCTGACGTCAGAAATGGCGCAGACCTTGCTCCTTGCCATGAATAGTCATGGCCCGAATTGAGAAGGCTGGACCTGGAGGTAATTCCTGTCAAACAGAGTGATCTGCGTCCTGTATGGCCCTGGAACGAGAGAATGGTCCCTAGGCCTGGTTTATCCAAGCCAAGCTGTTGTTCAGTCGTTGCAGCCCTGGGTTCGATCCCCAGCACCTGGAAACCAGATGTGCTAGTGAACACCTGTAATGATAGCACTAGGGAGGTGGAGGCAGGGGGGTCAGGAGTTCAAGGTCAGCCTTGGTTACTTAGACTGTTTAAGGCCAGTCTGAGCTACATGAGACTCTGCCTCAGAAAGAAAAGGAAAACTTAGGGAATGATTTCTGTGTAATGTCAACTAAGCTGTATTGTCGCCCTGACCAGACCGTTGTGTGTTAATGTCATCGAAGCCGTCCTTCCTGGTGGGCACTCTAAAACAGTCACGCATCAGGTGTCAAGTACGGAGAACTAGACAGAAAAATCATACCTGGAGTCCAGGTGCTGTTCGTCCTTGAACAAGCTCTAACCCTCTCTGATCTGAGTTGGTTTAGAGTAGATGTGGCACTGTCTGTCTTGGCTGGTGCCCTGGGTGGTTGAGGATTAGATCTATACGACGAGTGAAGAGGTCCATCTGGGGCAAAGAGAGGGTTTAGGCACCCCTGGGCACAGGTGCATCTGAAGCTTCTCCCCTTCCCCACCCAGATGTCCAGCCTTGGAGTCGCCCTTAGGTGAAGACCAAGCAGGAAATGACAGTAGCCGCCCACAGGCTCTGGCTTGCTTTCCGCACAGACCTCAGTTTCCCGGCCTCAGACACTTCCCAGTCACCACCAACGTATTCATTCAGGGTGGTTTTTGTTTGCTTTATAGTGTGTGTGTGTGTGTGTGTGTGTGTGTGTGTGTGTGTGCAGGAGGCTGGAGATTGTTCCTCAGCCTCTCTCCACCTTGTTTCTTTTATTAGTTTATTTATTTTTCTTTTACTGAGAGGGCACATGCATGCTGGTGCACATTGGGGATCAGAGGACAACTTGTGGGAGCTTGTTCTTCCCCTCCGCCGTGTAGGTCCTGGGGACTGATCTCAGGTGGCCAGGCCTGTGGCCCGGTACCTTTACCCACCAAACCGTCCTTGCTGGGTCTCTCATTGAACCTGGAGCTCACCAGGTGGCTGGGCTGGCCGGCCGGCCCCAGGACCCTTCTTCGTCCGTATCACCAGTGCTGGGAGTGTAAGCTCCTGCCACCATGCCCAGGTATTTTCACGTGGATGCCAGGGACCAAACGCAAGTCTTCATGCTTGTGTGGTAAGTGAGCACTTGGTGGACTGAGCCACATCCTAGCCTTTGTTTGTTTGTTTATAACAAGCTGGCCTAGAACTCGCTGTGTAAACCATGCTGTCCTGGATCTCATGGAAATCTGCCTGCCCCTGTCTCCCCAATGCTGGAATTACAGATATGAGCCTCCCTGCTCCGCGGGTTTTGTTACATTTATTTAGTGTGTGCGCACATATGCCCAAGTCAAGAGACAGCTTGTGGGAGTTAGTTTTTTTCTTCCACAGAGTGGGTCCCAGGACTCAGGTGTGTACCCCACCACCTCTGACAGTAGCCGCCCACAGGTGGTGCTAAGGGTGGAACTGAGATCTGTGTGCAGGCTAGGCAAGCCCTCTGCCGACTGAACCACAGCCCCAGCCCCCCCCCCATTTTAAAAAGGTTTTAGATAATATTTATTACTTTAATCGGGGTGTGTGTGTGTGTGTGTGTGTGTATAGCGCGCGTGTGTGCATGTAGACGTGTGTGCTGTGGCCAGTGTGTTGGGGTCAGTGTACAGGTCGTCAGGCTTGGTGGTGAGCTCCTTTACCCGGTGCTGAGCCCTCTTGTAGGCCAGTGATACGTATTTTACGTCTCACATGTGTTTGTTCAGTTTTTTTACTGGAGATGGAGCCCATGGCCTCACACAGGTCTACCACACATCTGACCACTGACCATCTCCATCTGGATGGTTTAAAACTCTTGGGCAGAAAACCAACTTAGTCCTTCAGAGTCTCTGGGAGACGGCCTGCCCCCCTCCAGTGAGGTGGGGTAACTCAGTCAGATCACCCAGCGAGGTGGAAGTAACACTTGAACCAGGATTCCTCCCTCCCCAAATCAGCATCGCATTCCCACAGACCTCTATCTTCTAGGAAAGTTCATCTCCTTGACCTTGAAGTTATAGCCTCATAAAGTTTACAGTTCCTAATTCAGTTCTTGTGTTAATAGAAACGAGGAGAGCTCTAGACTAAAGCAGGATTCATGGCCAGGGCTGGTTACACAGTGGCCCTGGACTTTTGTGTGTCACTGGGCATGTGTGACACATTGGGTAATGTCTCTGGGAGAGTCTGCCCCAGCCTCTTAGTCCTAAAATTATGCAGGAAGGTTCATCCTTACTGGCAGCCAGCTGTTCTCTATGTGTTCAGTGTTTTTCTGGATGCTGTGCCCCTGTGGTTCTCCAGAGCCGAATAAATTATTTGAGGTGTGAACCTGGCCCTGCAGCCCCCCGAAACCAGTTCTCAAGCCAGGCTCAGAGCCCAGCCACTTCCTTGGGCTCATTCATTGTTTCAGCAGACACTGTAGCGGTGTTATCTCGCCATCTTTCTGTTGTTTGAGATGAGGCTTCAGGTAGCCCAGGCTGGCCTTGAAGTCCCTATGTAGCTGAGGATAACCTTAAACTCCTAATCCCCATATCCGTCTTCTGAGTTCTGGGATTGCTGGGATACACCAGCACACCCAGTTTTTTTAGGTGCTGGGGGTCGAGTCCAAGATACTAGGTAAGCAGTCTGCCAAGTGAGCCCCAGTCACAGCCTGATTTTTTTTTTGACCACATTTATGTATTTGTGTGGGGGTGTTGACTGCATAGTGCACATATGGAGGTCAGAGGACAGCTTGGCAGGAGTCAGTTCTCTCCTTCCATCGTGTGGGGTCCTGGGTCAAACGCAGGCTATGTGACAAGTGTCTTTACCCACTGAGCCATCTCACCAGCGGGGTGTGTGTGTGTGTGTGTGGAGAGAGATGGGGGGAGAGATTGCCCAGGCTGGCCTAATCTTAGGCTCAATCTTTCTTCCTACCTTAGCCTCCCAAGTAGCCTCAAACTTATTTGTAGCCAAGGCTGGCCTTGAACTCCTCACCTCCTTCTTCCACCTCCAAGCGCAGGGATGACAGGTCTGTGCCACCACCGGTTTATGTGGTGCTAAGGGTGGAACTGAGGCCTATGTGCAGGCTAGGCAAGCCCTCTGCCGACTGAACCCCAGCCCCAGCCCCATATTTTAAAAAGGTTTAAAATAACATTTATTAATTTGGTTGGTGTGTGTGTGTGTGTGCGCGCGCGCTATGGCCAATGTGTGGAGGTGAAAGGACAACTCGTAGGAGTTGGTTCTCCTCTTTCACCATGTGGATTCTAGGGATTGAACTCAAGTCATGGGCTTGTTGGCAAGCATCTTTAACTACTGCCATTTGCCAGTCTGGACAGTGGGTAGTCTGTGTCTCCTCTAGAGAGGACTAAAAATCTACAGAGGACTCAGGCATGGTGCTTGTAATCCCAGCACTAGGGAGGCTGAGGCAGGAGAATCACTGTGAGTTTCCAGGTCAGCTTGGGCTACAGGGTCTGTGGTGCTGTCCTCTGAGTGTAAGAGCCACCTCCTCCCTTCCTCCCTCCTCCCTCCCCCACCCCTCACCCCTGTCTCTCTCCCTCTCTGAGACAGGGTCTCTTTATGTAGCCCTGGCTAGTCTCAGATTCACACCTAGCTCTAGCCCTGATAACGTGACTGTTGACCTTCACTAAAGGTGGGATAGGGAGGCTCCGCAGACCTTTGCCTACAACATCTGCTGCTCCCTGCTGCATGGAGTCTCAGTGAGTACTAGAGTACATGGTGTGTAAGGTAAGAGTGGACTCCATCCACGTAGCGATGGAGGTCTGTCATGCACCTTTCAGTGACCTCCTTACCCATGCTCCTATAACCGAGTCCACATGGTTCACCCAGCCAGGCTTGGGTGGAATTGTTCCTTTGGTCTGTTATTAGACTTGGATAGAGGCCTGTTCATATCACCAGGAAAGTTCATGAAACAGTGAGGTCCTGTCTAAAAAAAATGTAGGCCAATGAGATGGCTCAGCAGGTAAAGGCCCTTGCAGCCAAGCCTGACAACCTGAGTTCAATTTCTGGGACCCAAATGATGGAAAGAGAAAGCTGTCTCCTGAAGTACATCCTCACCTCCCAAAACTATATATTTAAAAAAAAAAAAAAAAAAAAAAGGTGGGTGGTGGTGGCGCATGCCTTTAATCCCAACACTCGGGAGGCAGAGGCAGGCGGATCTCTGTGAGTTTGAGGCCAGCCTGGGCTACAGAGTGAGTTCCAGGAAAGGCGCAAAACTACACAGAGAAACCCTGTCTCGAAAAACCAAAAAAAAAAAAAAAATCTATGGAATATATTCAGAGTTCCTATGTAAGCAACATGTCATAGTATGAAAATAATTGGCATATCATCAGGCTTTGGTGTAGGTAGAGGGTCCTCAGCCATCTCTCTTGCATGCCACGGGATGGGTGTTTTGGTATGTCTAGTGTGGAGTGGTAATGGTGGAGGAAGGCCCCCACAAAGCCATTTTGAACAGCTTGAGCAGGAGAGGGGCACCAGGTGACCGTGGAAGCAAAGAACATTCCAGAAGAGAGAAGCACAAGTGCGAAAGCCCCTAGGATACTTAAGATGTGTAGGGTCCTGCCAGGGGACAGCATGGCCGCAGAGGGCCGGTGCCATAGTCACTGTTCTGTTGCTGGGAGGATGCACCATGGCCACAACAACTCTTACAAAGGGAAGCGTTTAATTGGGGCTGGCTTACAGCTTTAGAGGTTTTTTACCGTATTACCATCACGGCAGGGAACATGGCAGCATGCAGGCACTGGAGCAGTAGCTGAGAGCTACACCCTGATCCAGGCCGAGAGAGATAGGCTGGGCTTTTTGTTTTCTTTTTTGTTTGTTTTTTCTTTATTAAGAAATTTTCTACTCACTCCACATGCTATCCACAGACCCCCCTCCTCCTTCCTCCCACCCCCCAGCCCTCTTTCCCAAGCCACCCCACATCCCCCAAATCTAGGTCTCCCAGGGGGAGTCAGCAGAGCCCAGCACACTGAGCCTAGGCCGGTCCAAGCCCCTTCCCACTGCACCAAGGCTGTGCAAGGTGTCACACCACAGGCACCGGATTCCCAGAAGCCTGCCCATGCACCAGGGACAGATCCTGATCCCCCTGCCTGGGTGTCCCCCAAACAGTTCGAGCCAAACAACCGTCTTCCATGTCCAGAGGGACTAGTCCAGTCCTATGGGGGCTCCACAGCCACCAGTCCACAGTTCATGGGCTTCCACTAGTGTGGCCGGTCATCTCTGCATGTCCTCCCATCATGATCTCGACATCCCTCGCCTGCAGTATCTCTCCTCTCTCTCTTCAGTTGGATTCCTGGGGCTCATAGGCTGGGCTTTTAAAACCTCAAAGCCAACCCCCAGTGACACACCGTCTCCAAGGCCACTCCTCCTAATCCTTCTGATCCATTCAAACAGTTTCACTCTGTGAATGACCAAGCATTCAAATACATGAGCCTATGGGGGCCAGTGATGTGTGGGTTCCAGAAATCAAACCCAGTCTTGAGGCTTGGCAGCAAGTCTGTTTATCTGCTAAGCCATCTTGCCAGCCCTTAAATTTAAATTAAAAAAAAAAATAACTTTATCATAACTGACATCTCATTGATCCACCCATTTAAAGCATACAGCTCAGCACCTTTTGGCATGCTTTGAGTTGCACATCCATCACCATAATAAATTTTACAATGTCTCCTTGTGCCAAAAAGAGAAACACCAGCACCCTCATGCCCCTCAGCCCTTTGTCTTCCCCACACTCTAGCCTGGCAGTCTCAGGCACAGTCCTCGCCTCTGGATTTGCTGCTCTGGCAGCCTAGTCGCTCCATATGTGGCCTTCCTATCTGGCTCCTCTCACTCAGCATTGTGTCTTTGAGGCTTCTCTACAGTGTATCTATCACGTGAGTCCTTCGTTCAGTTCAGTGACAGCGCAATCGCCCATAGAGGCGGTCTGTTGCTGGGCCCCCTGGAAGCTCTGGGGCCAAGGCCAGCTTCAGGTCATACTTACAGTTAGGGTTGTTTGGGGTTTGGTTGATCTTGAGACCTGATATAATATAGGCTGACCTCAAAGTCACTATGTAGGCAAAGGTAACCATGAACTCGTGATCCTCCTGCCTCCACCTCCTAGGTGTTGGTGTATCTGGCACGATCCACCACATTGCCGTCTGCCTTGCGGCTCTGGGTGGAACTGCAGGCCTTGTGAATGCTATGCAAGTGTTCTACCCCGAGCTACACCTGAAGCCCAAGGCTTGTAGTTTTGAAGGCTGGAGTGGGCAGAGCTGTAACGGTGGGCACCAGAGAGCTTCCAAGTCACTCTCAGCAGAGGGGAGTACAGAGGCAGAGAGCTGGCCCCATCAGGAAGGGGTCTTAGGAGACACTGGCGCAGGTAGCTAGTAGTCCGTCTGTACAGAAGCAGCCTGTGTATACCAGGTTTGGTGACAATAATCCCAACACTTAGGAAGTGGAGGCAGAAAAGTCAGGAGGTTAAGGCGAGCTATATAGTGAATTTGAGGCCAACCTGGGCTACATGAGATCCTGTCTCAAAAAATATAAATAAGTAAGAAAGTGTACCTGTGCAGTGGCTAGGGAGAGAGGGTGTGGCCTGTCTGCAGTGCAGTGCACTGTGGGTGGCAGATCAGCTGCTGGATGCTCTGTGCAGGACCTGGTCTGTAGAAGGCATTAGGATGCCCACTGTGAGGCTGGGCAAGGGTGGTGGGAGGGCGGGGCTAGCGTGAGGTGCCCTCCAGCCCCTTCCAGTGGTCTTGCCCACCTCCCACCACCTGTCAGCTTCCTTCCAGCTCCCTTAGCCCCTACAGTCTCAGGCTCTGCTTCTAGCAGGGGAGGATACTTCCAAAAGCTTCCAGTCTTATTGGGGTACAGAGAACCCTGAGGACCCAGCCCCCAGCTGCTGCTCCATGAGCCGCAGCCCCTGTCACCAGCCTAGGCTGGCAGCTCAGGAGGTGACCTGACCTTAATAACACCTTTTCTTCTTCCTTTTCTTTCAGGAATTGATTTTAAAATTAGGACCATAGAGCTTGATGGCAAGAGGATTAAACTGCAGATATGGTGAGTTCTGTTGCCTTGTGCGGCCCTGCACCTTGGCCTGAGCAGAGCCATTGGTGCCCCCTCCCCACATACAGACAGTCTCTCTGTGCAGCCCTGGCTCTCCTGGAACTCACTCTGTAGACCAGGCTGGCCTCAAACTCAGAGAGATCTGCCTGCCTCTGCCTTTCAAGTGCTGGGATTAAAGGCATGTGCACATCTAGCTCCAAAGGTGACTTTGAATTCCTGATCCTCCTGCCTCCCCTTCCTGAGTGCTGAGATGACAGGTGTGTGTCACAGCTCCTGGTTTTTACACTGATGGGGATGAACCCAGAACCCCGTACATGCTAGACACATACTCTACCAAATGAACAAAATTCCTTGGTACCAGGCCCTGGCACACAGTCCTTTTCCTCAGAAGGTTCTCGAGTTTCATACCCAACCCAGGCAGCCATGCTTTGCTGGCCACTGGAGCCTAACGGTTGTGTTAAGGGCATAACCTGGGGGAAGAATTACCTGTCCAGTGAGTTCAGTATCCCAGGGTGCACAGGGTTATGTTGAACCTGGAGGGAGCCCACCATGGTTCCCAGGAGGTAGGTAGCAGAGACAGGGAAACTACTTCCGGAAGCTTTCAAATGTGGGAATGGAGGGGATCCTGAAGGCCCAATGCTCAACAGGTAGGCCAGAAGCCATGGCTCCTGTCACCATGCCAGTCTGGTGGCTCTGTCCGCCCAAGGATCTTGGGGAGTAGGCAGAGGTGGTAGCACAAGACACCTGGGCTACAACTTCCTCTTTCTCTTTTGTGGTGACAGGGTCCCACCGTGCAGCCCAAGCTGGCCTGGAACTTGAGTCTTTAGCCTTGGGCTCCCAGGTCCTGGGATGACAAGTGTGTGCCACCGCACCCAGCTGGGAGTTCCCTTCTGAGCCCACAGCCTCACCCCAAATTTTAAAGGCCTCATACCACTTCCTGTTTTCTCCCCTGAGGAAAGAGCCCAGGCCTCACTTCCTCGTGTGTGGACCTGAAACCCACAAACAACCCTAAGCTAAGGCCAGGCCCGGAGGCCATGAGTGTTCACACTCCTCAGCCTGAAGGAGGCTTCCCCACCAGAGTCAGTTAGGGAAGTGTGAGCATCTAGGTCCCCATCACTGGTGTGGACCTGGGGGTGGTCCAGCATCCTGGGAGGCTGAATCCAGCCAGCCTTGGGCAAACAGACCCAAGTCACTTCAAAGAGCATGCCCCAGTGGGACATCTGTCATCCCAACCCTCATGGGGCAACGCAAGGGTCACAGCAAGTTCTAGGACAGTTTGGACTGCACAGTGAGAAGCTGTCAGAACCAAACAGAAGGGTGTGGTCACCCACCAGCCAGGCACCCCTGGGTGGGAACAGAGAGCCTAGGTGCCCCTCCCCCAGGACGCGCTCAGTCCTCTTTAATCTCGGCATGAGCCATCGCCTGGCTTGCCAGTATCTCTGGGGGAGCCTCCTGGGTGCCCTTGTCCCTAGCCAGCCGTCAGTCCTAGCCACATGGTAAGTGGACCCATAGGAGTTCTCCACTTCCAGCAGGGTGGCCATGAGGGAGCCTTTGTGCCCCAGTCCAAAGGGACACAGCCCAGCAAGCCAGGCCACCTGCCCTGGCTCCTCCCTTTCCACCTTGCCCTCAGCATTCTCAGCCAAGGGAGGGTCACTGGAAGGCTGGCCGGGGCTACAGTTAACATTCGTCACCATGTATGTCCCTGCAGGTGCCACCAACAGGTCATCTCAGAACTAAAAATAACATTAAAACAAGGGCTTCCAGGCCAGTGCAGAGCGTGGCCTTAGCACACACAGGGCACTGACTTCCACCCCCTGGGCCACAGTAAATAAGATCCAAAGCCAAGGGCCAGCGAGAGGGCTCAGCAGGTGAAGCAGGCGCTTGCTGCCCAGCCTGACGACCTGAGTTCGATCCCCAGGACCCACACTGTAGAAGGAAAGAACCAACTCCTACAAGTTACTCCATATGTGTACTGTGGCCCTCACAATCAGATAAGAAGACGTTAAAGGCAAGAGGTAGAACTCGGACTCAGCACTAGACCTTTTCATGTAATTCAGATATCCAGAGCCCTCGGGAGGAACCATGGACTCGGACAAAAAGGCATGTCCCTGACTAGATCACGGTTCCTCCCAGTCGTAGAGGTTGAAGACCTTATATGTATTAGGCAAACACTGTACCACCAGGCACACCCTGTCCCTTTTTTATTCTGTGACAGTGTCTCACTGTATCCCAGGCTGGCCTGGAACTCACAATCCTGCCTAAGCCTCCCCAAGTGCCGGCCGGCCGGCCGGGATCACTTACCTCATGTGCCAGCACTGGTCCAGGCATGGTCGCACCAACTCAGGCGCCCCTCCCTGGACACCACCTCCCTCATGAAGCCGGTGACAGAATGTGGGAACAGTGGTGACTGCTCCCTAAGCAGAGAGACGAGGGAACGATCCAGCCAGCCAGAGATGTCACTAATATCCTCCATCCTTCTTTCTAGGGACACAGCTGGCCAGGAGCGGTTTCGGACGATCACCACAGCCTACTACAGGGGTGCCATGGTACTGACTTGGTTGTTGTTCCTGTTGCGTTAGCAGTGGAAACAAGTGTCATTGGTGGCAGTACGAAGGCTTGCGTGTGATTGGCTTTTGCTGTGTTTCATCTTGTTGAGACAATCCCAAATGTAACCTGGGCTGGCCTGGGACTCAGAACTGCCTTAACTTCCCAAGTGCTGGGATGGCTTGTGTATGTGTTCTAAAAATGTGTGTGTGTGTGTGTGTGTGTGTGTGTGTGTGTGTGTGTGTGTGTGTGTTCATGAGGGTGCACGTGCATATGTGTACATGAGTGTGGAGGCCAGAGATCAGGTTCTCCTCCAGCATTGTTCCTTGAGTGCCTCTGGCTTGGAACTCGCCGAGGCGATGAACTCCAGGGATCAGCCTGCCTCCACCTCCCCAGTGCAGTGCAAGGCAGCACCCTGTGGGTTTAGGGACCAAACTCAGGCCTACGTGGTGAGCACTTCACGGACTTGAACCATTGCCTCAGCCCCTGTTTGGTTCGGTTTTCAGACAAACCTTTCTGTGCAGCCCAGGCTGGCCGAGAACTCACAGTTCTCCCACCTTGGCCTCCCTAGGCTGGGATATCTCCGGTGTATGCCGCCACACCTGGCCAAGCCTTCTGTCTTGTGGAGCCTGTGTTCCAACTCCTCGGGCAACTCAGGACCCAAACTGGCTTTAAAGAGGTCAGCGTGTCCTGACCGGCTCCCTGCCGCGTCATCTCCGTCATCTCCGTGTACCTCGCACACTCCCAGGCCTCAGACCCAGGGCAGGGTTCAAATGGTGGGAATATCCTTTGTTGAAGGGAAGGAGCCCCAGGAGGCGCATCCTTCGGGGGAGGACAAACCCGGGCCAGCCTCTCAGCACTGAGAAGGGCCGCGTCACTGTCCCGGAATTCCATAGAAAACCTTGAAGGCTGCATTTACTTGGATTATTGTTGTTCCGTCTTCCACCTGGGCCTGCAGCCAGAGGGCATGTCAGCAAGTTCACCCCACACACTTCCCCCATGGAGATGAGGGAGGCAGCAAGAAGGGTCTGCTTGTGTGAGACTGGCCTCAAGAGACAGAGGGGCAGGAGAGCCCCAGTCCCGCCCAGGACTCGGTGTCACACCCCCAGCGCTGTCACCTCTGAGAAAGTGGAATATGCCCCCGGGCTGCTGTGAAAACAAATGGCCGTCTGCCCAGAGTCCCATCTCCCTGTCACCTGTGCCCGCTGTAGCCCAGCCTGTCATTGAGGGGGGCCATAGCCCCAGTTCCTCCCAGCAGGCTGTCCACACCGTGAGGACAGTGTGTGTCGAAGTCCTTGTGCAGGCCTGATGCCTGAGAAATCATGGGGACACCTGAGGAGCCTGGGAGCAAAAGACGTGAATGGTGACATTAAATTCAGTATTTAGAGTGTCCAGGAAGTGCAGCCAGCATTGGAAACTCAATCCTATCGCCTGCAACCTTAGCACTCTCGTTAAAATTAATCCTGTTTTGCTCCTTGAGGGCACTCGGGTCTGGGGGTACCTCTGCCCACTGGACTTCTCAGGGCTAAGATAGTCACCCAGAGCCCCTCCCTGCCCCATCCCCACACCCTGTCCCAGATAGCGCCCTCGGTCTTAACCTGGTGTCTCCTTGGATCATGGCGGTGACCTGAGTACAGGTGTGGACATGAGCCCTGCTGTGCAGCCAGGACCCCGAGACTTGACAGACCAGCACCAAGATGGTGGCAGTGTCCTTCAGTGTTCTCTTGTTGAAGCACGTTCTTGCTGTTTAGCTCAGGCTGGCCTAGAACTTCTGATCCTTTCTCAGCCTCCTGAGTGCCGGGATGACAGGCCTGTGCTACCATTCTGGTTCACAAAGTGTCATCATGGAACCCAGGGCTTCATGCATTCTAGGTAATGCTCTCCCAACTGTTCCACATTCCCTGTTTTGAGACAGGGTGTCACTTGCAGCCTGGCTGCTCGGGAACTCACTATGTAGACTAGCTTGGTTTTGAACTCACAGGTGTCTACCTGATACTCCCTGCTCCTGAGTATTGGTATGAAAGGCATGTACCACCATGCCTGAGCCAGTTTTTCTCTTGGCACCGTCTCTGTACCTCAGACTGGTAAGCCTTTGCTTCTTCAGCTTCCTGGGTGCTGGAGTTACAGGCAATGACAGCTTGTCCAGAGGGCTCATGTTACTTTGTTTATTCTTGTTTCAGTGCTGGGAATGGAACCCAGGCCCTCACACATGCCTGCCATTGTGCTGTGCCCCTGCTGATTAACTCCTCTTCCTTGGCCTTAGAGATGGGATGCTGCAGTCTGCACAGGACTGTACCTAGTAGCCAGTGCCTGGGGGAGAGAAGCAAGCAGAGGCTGGAGCCAACGATGGGCCTTGAAGCCCAGAGTGTGTGTGTGGGGGGGGGGGGGGAGGAAGAGGATCCTACTATGTAGCCCAGGCTGGTTTCAAACTTACAGGAGTCCTCTTGCCTCAGCCTCCTGAGTGCTAGGAATTCAGGCATGAACCAGCACACAGGTGTCCCGGACTTCAGTCTTAATCAAAAAGATCTCATCTCCTTATGCCTCAGTTTCTCCTCCACAGGAGCAGTGAGGCAGTATGATCAGGCTGGCTGAGGCCGCTTTCTGGATCTCTTGGGACCTGTGGACCTTGTCAGGTGTCCCCTCACATTCATTAGGGAGCTGACTAGACCCCTCCAAGGGCAGGGCCTGAGTGCACACCCCAGCCCCGTTCCTGCCTGCCGTAAGCCTGGCACATAGTGGGTATGATGCCAGGCATCCTGAAGAGGCCCTGGCTGAATCTGGAAACCTTTGGGGAGTCCAGGTGCACATTTCTGCTGGCATAGGGAGCCAGCAAGGCTCGTAACAGAGGGTGTGGTAAGGTCTAGCTTGGGAGTCAGAAAGGTCACCGTGGAGGTGGGGAAGCTGACAGACTGGGGTGAGACAGTGGTCATCTCTGGCAGTGGCCATGCCCACTCCTGATGGGTGCACTGCCTGCCCCGTGGGGCCCTTCAAAGCCCATGTCTTTCCCCACCCAGGGTATCATGCTGGTCTACGACATCACCAATGAGAAGTCCTTCGACAACATCCGGAATTGGATTCGGAACATTGAAGAGGTGAGGGCACCTTTTTGCTTTCTCTCCCGAGGCTGTACCCCAGAGCAGGAACATGGGGGATAGGCAGAGAGTGGGGAATGGAACCAAGATGCCAGCCATCTGCCCCAAATCACCGTTGGCCCAGGACCCACACAGTAGTGTTTGCCTGATCTTGCAATCATTTCTGCTTTTGACTCTATAGAGAGAGAAGGTTCTAGAGCAGCTGAGACTTGTATTTGGACCGCATATTACAAACATTTTGAGCTGCAGAGTGTGAGCTTGTCCAAGCCCATGTTCAGGTCAGCAGCTAGTCGTAGAAAGAGATCCTGAACGTGAAGGTCAAGGAGGCAAGCAGCCAAACCTCCCCTCCCAAAGCTAACTTTGTCCTCTGACCAGTTAGTTGCCCAGGTGCTGCCACACCCCATACCCTCCCTGGCCAGCTCCACCTGATGACTAAGCAGGTGAAGCATTGGGTCTAGGGTGTCAAGAACTTTACCCGTCTATAAAGCCACAAAGGAGCACATGTCACTGTGGACCCAGGACTGGTGGACACCCAGGCCAGGCCGAGAGGCAGGCCCTTTGTTTATGAGTAATCGCTTTGGGCTTGTGTAGGTGCCAAGGCCTTGCCCTGGCTATAGAAGCAATCTTGGTCAAAAGAGGAGTCCTGAAACTGGCTTGGAACCCCTGTGTGGTCCTCTGGTGGAAGGAGATGTGGCAGAGTGGAGAAGTGTTTCCCTCACAGCAGAGCTGCTTCCAGATGTCTCCTCTGCAGGGGGGCCATTTCTAGGAGAGAAGGCAGAAGTTGTGGCTGTTCTAGGCACAGCCTTGTTTCTAAAACCTAGAGAGGAGAGAGTAAAGAGGTCTAAGTAGGCATTGGGGCTTCAGCTGGCAAGTTGCCCAATGGGTAAAGGCACTTGCCAGCAAGCCTGACCTCCTGAGTTCAAGGAGACAGCTGACTCCAAGTAGTCCTCCACATGGTGTGCTGCGTGTGCATGGTGTGTGCATGCAAGTGCACGTACACACGCTAACACAGAAGAGCAGGGAAGGCATGGGTGAGGTCTCTCAGGGTCCATTCTGGGAGCCCTGGCCCTGGAGCATGATGACTGTGGCCCATAGAAGTTTTTTTACAGTCAAGAAGGGTTTGACAACTGGGGACATGGGCTGTCAGCCCCTGAGTAGTCCCCCCCTGTAGATGTAAGCAACCGTCTTATTAAATAAGAAACACAGAACCAATGCAGAGAAGAAAGCCAAACAAAGGTCAGAGCTAAGAGCTAAAACCTAACCCTTTCTCCTGCGGTGGTCCTACCTCTCCGAACCAGAACCACTTCCTGTGTGTCTGTCTTTTTATAGTGTTTTTGTTCTGCCTTCTCATTGGTTGTAAACCCAACCACATAACCGCCTCGTCACAGCCTGTCTGTATAGACCTCCAGGTTTTCTATGGTTGGTATTGAGATTAAAGGCATGTGTATCCAATACTGGCTGTATCCCTGAACACACAGAGACTTACCTAGCTCTGCCTACCAAGTGCTGGGATTACAAGCGTACGCCACCACTGCCCTGCTTTCCTATGGCCTGCTAATAGCTCTAACCTCCGGGCAACTTTATTTATTAACATATAAATAACATTTGAATACAAGTAAAATATCACCATACCCCGCTGCTGCTTTGACCTGATCACCCTGTTCTCCTCAGCATGCCTCTGCAGATGTGGAGAAGATGATACTGGGAAATAAGTGTGACGTGAATGACAAGAGACAGGTGTCCAAGGAGCGGGGAGAAAAGGTGGGTGCCAGAGCCAGTCCCACCCCAGGGGGACCCACGGGCCTCTTCCTGGTCTCTTGAGCAGAGGATACCATGCCATGCTGGCTTGCTTGGGATGGAGGAGAGAGCCTGGTGAGGTGGTAATCCCGGGCAGGGCTGGAGGGCAGAGGCTGCTCATGGCCAGCAATGAGAACTTGGCAGTGAGCTCCAGTCATGTCACCAGAACCCACCAAGGCCAGGCACAGAAGGAGCAGCTGGTGCAGGCCACCCCACCTTCCTCTCCCTAGCTCCCTCCCCACTTGGTACAGCACCATCACACAGTGAAGGTGACAGCCTTAGCCTGGCCTGGCCTGTCACTACTTGAGCTTTGTGCCAACGCCAGCCCAGCACCCATTCCTTAGGGACACTGGGAGTTCACTGTGTTCATGTGTCCCTTCTACAGCTGGCACTCGACTATGGGATCAAGTTCATGGAGACCAGTGCGAAGGCCAACATCAATGTGGAGAATGTGAGTCCCAGGCTCCAGGGAGACACAGGCTTGTGGGATCAATGCTCAGGGGCTTTGGGGGCCTTTCTTTGGGAGATTCAGCTTGGAAGATCCAGTGGGGCTGGCCTCTGGCCCAGGGGCCCCAGTCCAGTGATGCCGATGGGGCCTCTGCAGCGCCCTCTGTTGGGCACTCAGGACACATGTCACTGGCTCTCAGCAGACGACCAAAACTGCAGCTCATATTCCAGCCGACCCAGTACATAGGCCCAGCTGCGTTCATCTCAGCCACACTGCTGATTCACAGCCCCAGTAGGGAGCCAGGTCCCACAGCTGTGCCCTGATCCTCATGCCATCTCCAAGGCAGTGCCAGCTTAGCCCCTGCCCCTAACCTCTCCCACACAGCCTAATGACACTCAAAAACAGATCTGCAGAACTACCTGTAATCAGCTCTCAGGAGGCTGAGACAGGAGGATTGCTGGGGCCAGCCTGGGCTACACAGCAAGACCATATCAAGAAACAAACAAGGGGCTGGAGAGATGGCTCAGTGGTTAAGAGCACTGGCTGTTCTTCCAGAGGACCTGAGTTCAATTCCCAGCAACCACATGGTGGTTTGCAACCATCTGTAATGAGATCTGGCGCCCTCTTCTGGCCTGCAGACATACATGCAGGCAGAACATTGTATACATAATAAATCTTTTTTTTAAAAAAAAGAAACAAACAAAAAACTAAATCATCTACATCACCCCACAAGGTACCCAGAGGACAGTGGCCAAGGCCCTTGCCCACCTTGCTGCCCCCCCGCCATAAACCACCCGGATGGGCCAACCCTCCCCAGCCTTTGCTGCGTTCCCTTTTCATGCTATCAGATTCTCCTTTCCCTGGCCAGGCCCACCACCCAAGGGCAACACCTCCACGCCCTCTTCCCTGGCACCACTTCCCAAGTCACCAGCCCTGCACAGAGATAGGAAATCCAGTCTGCCTCTGCATGTTCTCTCCATGAGGCAGTGGGCAAGCAGACTGACATTTGTAAGTGTTTTTCAAGAGAGAGGAGGGGCCAGGCTTGCTGGTGACACCTGTGCATCCTCAGGTGACATGTGTCAACCTGGTACTTTGGAAGTAGAGGCGGGAGAAACAGGAGTTTGAGGCCGACCTGGGCTAGGAGAGAACTTCTCTAAAATAAAAGGGTAGGGGTTAGCATGGGCAGACACAGCCAGGGGTAGCTACTCCAAGTCCTCCAGACCCCTGGGAACCAGTTAACTACTCGGGACCTTTGACTACTCCGTGTCAAGGACCAACTGAGTATAATGCCCACTCCTGCTCACAGGATTGTTGGTCTAGGGAAGGTGGCCACACAGCAGGCCTCTGTCCCCAAGGTGCTTACAGAGGGTGACAGATGTGGGCCTAATTGGGACCAGGAGAAAATGCTAGCTGGCACCTCTCCCTCACCTCCAGCCAGCCACATTCCACCACTAGAGGGCTCTGACAGCCTGCTCTTTCCACAGGCATTTTTCACTCTCGCCAGGGATATCAAAGCAAAAATGGACAAAAAATTGGTGAGTCCGGGTGCTTCCCAGGTCTCCACGTGGGGTTCTGTAGGATGCAACCATCCTTGACCAGGGCAGTACATCACTGCCCAGGTCTACCATCCTCGTGTGTGTGTGTGTGTGTGTGTGTGTGTGTGTGTGTGTGTGTGTGGTGTGTGTGTGTGTGTGTGTGTGTGTGTGTGTATCAGGTATCGTCTTCCTTCGATTCCTACCTTAGATTTTGAGACAGGGTCTCACTGAACGTTGAGCCATCTGGTTAGGTTGGGATTCTGGACGGCCTCAGGACCCTCCTGTCTCCCCAGCCCTGACACTGGGATTATAAGCACCACCATGCAAGCACTGACTTGTTTTGTTGTTGTTCCATGATTTTATTTCACTGCTTTTGTATGTGTTTGGTGTTCTGCCTGCCTGAATAGCCGCACACCATGTGCATGCTTAGTGCCCTCGGAGCCCAGAAGAGGGCATGAGCTCTTCTGGATCTGAAGTTACAGGCAGCTGTAAGCTGTACAACATGGGCGTGGAAATCAAACCCAGGTCCTCTGCAAAAGCAGCCAGGTCTTACCTGCTGAGCTGTCTCTCCAGCCCTGATACCTGGCTTTTGATGTGGGTGCTAGAGGTCAAACTCTTGCTGAGCAAAGAGAGCAAGGCTCTCCTGCCTGAGCTGAGTATGTCACTGAACCCTGGGACATGGGGGACACAATGTGTCCCTGCTTCAGGAGCCTCAGCTCCAGCCCCTGCCCTTCCCCAGACCCACCTGTGTGGTTAGAGGGCAGAGAGTGCTTGTCCTGAGGCACGCAACAGCTCAGGTGAAGTTCAGCCCGTCCTGCACGGCTCCTGCGGCGCTCATCCTGGGCTGTGAGTGGCCGCTGAGGCTCAAGGTATCTCCGCGGCATCTCCTCGATGCGTACGTCCAAACAGCAGCATTCCTGTAAACCAGTGCACCAGACAGGTGCAGCATACAGCTCCTGCGGCTTTGTGTGCCTGCTGTCTGTATGTTTGGTTGTGTGTTTTGTGTGTTTGTTTTTACTTCATCCTAACTTGGTCAGAATTGGCGTCCTGGGTGGGCAAGATAACTCGGTGTGTGGGAAGAAAGAGCTGACTCCTACAGGCTGTTCTCCTACCTGCACGTGCACATTTGTGTGTGTAAGAGCACACATGCATGCCCAAATAAATCAACGTATTTTTTAAGAGCTTTCTTTGTAAGAGGAAGATTAGAGTTTAGGTCCTATGTCTCTGGCAGCCCATGGACCTGGGCACCACTGGGGCACAGGGGGCAGAAACCTCTGAGCCCATACCTCCCAGGCCCTGAGGGACACTGTCTCCCTGCCCCTCGGCTGCCTCCATGATAGACATAGGGATGGTTAGCATAGATAGGTGGGTAGACAGATGGAAGGGGCAGGAATGAAGGGAGGGCAGAGGAGAGAACAAGATGGTTTGTACTGCTGGGGGATGTGGCTCATGGATGAGCCACTTGGAAGGACCAGTATCCAATAGGTCCTCAGTTCAATACCCGGAGGGAACAAGGAACAAAAAAGTGTGGAGAGAGGTGTGTGGGTGTTTGTGGGGAGGGGGAAGAAAGGGTGAAGGCCTGGGGATCCTGGAAAGCAGATGAAGACAGGTCTTGAGTTTATGGAAGGTTAATGAACTGTCAGGAGATAGTGGGATGGTTGGAAGAGGGTGGGTGACTGCAAGCGCTTGCGTGGATGGGATCAATGGCAGATGAGTGGGAAGGGTGATGGGTGGGCACTGGAGTTGTTAGTAGGGAATAGTTGAATGGTGGAATGGATGGGTGGGTGGGTGGATGGCTAACGGGTGATTGGATCTGGGGTGATGGATGCCGGAGTGGTTAGGTGGACAGTGGTGGGCAGACAGACTGGATGATTGGCAGGTTCTAAGTGGTGCTGACAGTCCACAGTAAGTAACACTGCACACTTGTGACTCCAGGAAGGGAACAGCCCGCAGGGAAGCAACCATGGGGTCAAGATCACAGTGGAGCAGCAGAAGAGGACCAGCTTCTTCCGGTGCAGCCTCCTGTGAGGAGAAGGCCGCCGCCGCCACCGCCCATTCTGAGCCTGGCTCAGCCCAGCTGACTGTGCCTGCCCCGGGCGAGCCCCCACCTCCCTCCGCTGCTCGGATATGGCCGCCCGGACACAATTGAGAAAATGATTATTTTAGTAACCGTCTGATCTTTTCCACCTTCAGAGATGGAACGAGTTAGAATTTTGCTGTTTTTCCTGTGTCATCCGCCAGTCGGGCCTATCCATCCCTTGTGTATTGCCACAGATGGAGAGAGGTTGGGGGGGGCATGGCAGCCACCACCTCCAGCCTCTGTCCCTGTCCCTCCACCACAGAAGTGAGGCCAGCGGTGGTGCCCAGCCTGCCTGACCCATACCCCGAGCACCGCCACAAGGGCCACTGCAGGCCAAGCCTGACACCTGCCTTCGCCTGTTCTCAGTTTTGGACAAGTGACAAAGAACCATGTCCCTGTCTTCTTACGTGTCAAACCAAAGGGAAGCACAAACTAAGGAAAATCCATGTAGAGGAGTTTGGAAGAAGTGGACGGCTCTCGTGGCCACAGCAAGATGGGAGTCTGTGGTCCAGCACTGTACCCACAGCAGGTGACCCCAGCATCACCACCACTCACCCACGACCACTGTCACTGGGCCACCTGCCTCAATGGCACCAAAACCGCTCCCTGCTCTTCGCATCCTCTGGCTGGCTCCAATGGGACGTTCCTTTTCTAGCTGAGATGATTTTTTATTTTTCCAGATTCCTAACACCATGAAATGATTCCGCCTTTGATTTTCTAGCAGCATACCCAGGCGATCAGGAACCAGCGTGGCTGCCCTGGTCCTACAGGGCACCTGGTCCCTGAGACCCAGACAGGCATTCCACGGCACAGTGCCACCCTGCAGTCTGGTGGGTTGTCGCTGTCTTCACCCAGTTGTGTTTTGACAGCTGTCCTCCCAGAGAGACTGGTTGGGACCAGATGTCCTGGCGGGGGGGTGTGGCCTGGGCGCCCTTCCTTCTCACTCTAGCCCCTCCCCAAGCTGCTGTCAGCCCAGCTGTCAGCATCAAATCTCCCTTTTTTGAAATTAAAACCGACGTACCAGCAATAGTCGCCCTCCCCGGAGTCTCTTCCGTTTCCTGTTTACACTGACCACGCACTCGAAAACAGATGAAAGTGCGTTTGAAAAGAAGCAGTTCTGCCCACCCAGTACCCACCAGGTCGCTGGGTCTGGTGGCAGCTTCAGTGGATGCCTTTTAGTAAAAGTGGCCTAGGGCCTGGAGAGATGGCCCAGCAGCTGAGCACTGAGCTCTCCCAAAGGATCCATCCAGCAGCCATCCTCAGCTAACGGTGGCCCTTCATGAGCCCCTCCCACATCCATGCTGGGAGTTTGGTTGGTGTGGTCCTGTGCAGGCCTTGTGAGTGCAGTCACCGCAGCTGTGAGTTACTTACTACCCTGTCTTGTCTGGCAAATATTATTTGATACAGACATCCTCCCCTCTGGCTTTCTTAAAAGTCCACCACCTCCTAAGTTCACAGAGAGCCAGACTTCAGCACATAGCCTTTCTAGCCACAAGCTCTAGCCAAACTATAGCACACATTCAGCTAAGATGAATCACTCTAAGAGAAGAAAAAAAAAAATCAGCTAATGAAGCCAGACATGATGGAACATGCCTTTAATCCCAGCACTCGGGAGGCAGAGTGGGCAGATCGCTGAGTTGAGGCCAGGGCTATACAGAGAAACTGGAGGGGCGGGGGGGGGGGTTAATAGGGTGAGCAAGGGAGCATAAGGAAAGTGGGCAGAAGCTTCCAGAATCCTCTGCCAAAGCAGTCACGTACCATGCACTTCACCCCACATGAACAGACTGCCAGCATGTGAAGGGGTGATCTGCCAGGTAAGGGCAGTGTCTGCACCCGGGTTTCTATGGGGCCACCATGGAGACTCCCATGTGGTGTCAGCAGGACTCCCTCCTCCCAGTGAGCATGTGCATGTGTGTGTGCAGATAGCTGGCACCACACTGAGCCGTCCAGATAAGGGTGTGTTTGGACTTGCTTTTAGTGGTTTTTGACCGAGGGTCATTATGAAGCCCAGGCTGCTCTAGGATTCTGCAGCAGTCCTGACACAGCCTCTGGGTGCTGGGATGACAAGCAGTCTCCACCAAACCCCGCTATCTTTGTTCTGAGCCCTTAATGTGCCGTGGGTAAGAGGAAGCTGCCAGCTCAGATATCTCGGGCTACCATCCCTATGTGTGCCATGGAGGGATCCCAGCTCCCATCTCACAGGACAGTAGGGAGAGCCGGGAAGACAGGTGGGGTGGGGCTGGAAAGAGGAGGTGAGCGATGGCTACAAAGGCACACTAAGCCTTCCTACAGGGGTGAAGAACACTTACTGCCCTTGCAGGGGTCCCTGGTTCTATTTCCACCACCCACCCGGTGGCTCACCACCATCCTTAAGTCCAGCCCCAGAGTACCGATAAACCTGGGCTCTAACACTAGGCACACGTGCACAGACACACATGCTAGCCAAACACCCGCACACATAAAAAGTAACATCCAATACACGTCATAATTGACATCCCTGCAGTATTTTTTTTTTAATATTTATTATGTATAACTCTTCTTCTTGCAGGCCAGGAGAGGGCGCCAGATCTCACTAGAGAGGGTTGGGAGCCACCGTGGTTGCTGGGAGTTAAACTCCAGACCTCTGGAAGAACAGCCAGTGCTCTTAACCACTGAGCCACTCTCCAGCTCAACATCCCTTTAGTATTATCTGGCCCTCAGAAGGAACTCTGCACCTCTGGTCCTGCCAAACGTGTGCGGTCTGGGTTCCACATCAGCATTCACAGAGCAGGGTTCACGGCCAAGGTTTGGTACCCAGAGTCTTCAGGGAATAATAATAGTGTGTCTTTGAGCAGAGAGAGATGCTTTTCAACGTAACAGGAGGATAACAACAACAAAAAGATCCCAAATAAAAATGGCATTAAGGAGCAGAGCATGGGAGCCAAGCTGGTCTTCCCCAGCACTGGAGAAATTAGGACAGGAAGGAGAGGGGTGTGAGGCCAGTGTGGACTATTATGGGGCTGGGGAAGGCTTTTTAATTTTATTTTTCTGTGTTTGTTTTGCCTGAATGTATGTGTGTGCACCACATTCATGCCTGGTGCCCATGGAGGCCAGAAGATGCATCGAATGAATCCCTTGGAGCCAGAGTTACAAGTGAACCACCATGTGGATCCTTGGAACCAAATCCTGGTATTCAAGCAAGGGCAGCCAGTGGTCCTAACTACTGAGGCGTCTCTCCAGGCCTTGGGCAGGTTTTTAACACAATCACAGACTTAAAATATCTTCCCCAAAGTCAAGTTTAGAGTAGGGTTTTTTCTTTTTTTTTTTTTTTTTTTAAGATTTATTTATTTATTATGTATACAGTGTTCTGCCTACAGGCCAGAAGAGGGCGCCAGATCTCATTACGGATGTTTGTGAGCCACCATGTGGTTGCTGGGAATTGAACTCAGGACCTCTGGAAGAGCAGCCAGTGTGCCCTTAACCGCTAAGGCATCTCTCCAGCCCTAGAGTATGTTTTATCGCTCAGTCCCCGTGAGCAGGCACTACTTCCTGTTGCCCCCCTTGTGAGCTGCCCCGGGTAGCTGTCTTCTGTCTGCGTTTGCCTGCTCTGGCTGTCTGCCAATGGTAATGACACACACCCTTCTGTGCTGGCCGCTGTTGCTCAGCAACAGCTTCTGGTGTTTTGTTTTGTTGAGACAGGGTCTCATTGTGTAGCCCTAGCTAGCCTGTTCTTGATATGTAGACCAGGCTGGCCTTGGATTAACTGAGGTCTACCCCCTTCTGCTTCCCAAGGGCTGCCATTCAAGGCGAGGGCCATCATACCCAGCAGCAGCAAGTTATTAGTTTATACAAGTTATAGCCTGCGGCAGAACTTCCCTCTTTCCAATGTGTGGTGCCGTGTTTTGAGTGTGTCTTCCAAGGTTCCTGGGCTCGCAGCTCAAGCCCAATGTAGTAGTAGATCCTTTTTTTTTTTTTTTAACTTAAAAGATGTATCTTTTTTTCTGTGTGTGTATGTGTTCAGAGGTCAGAGGACAGCGTGTAGGAGTCACTGTGTGATTCCTAGGGACCAAACTCAGGTCCTCATGCTCAGCAGCAAGTGCAGTTACCCCCGAGCCATCCTATCCCCTGCCCACCCTCCCTCTTTTGAGATAGGACACAGCCCAGACTGTATCTAGCTTTCCTCCTGCCTCGGCCTCTCCAAGCACTGGGATGAGAGGTACGCCATCATTTCTTCTGCTTCAACCCTGACATCCAGTACGGCACCTGCACAGAACTCAAGCCCAGCCAATGTTTGTGAAATGAACGAATGAACAAGGGAAGGAGTAGAGCAGATGCCCTAGGCAGAGAGAAGGATAAAATGGCGCCTCTGCCCCTTCCTGTCTGCCCCCTGTCCCGAGTCTGTGGCCCAAACAGATGTGGTTTGGCCGCAGCTACCTACCCTGAGGATTGTCCACTCCAGCTCACCCTATGAGGTCAGGAAAGAAGCTGACAGAGGGAGAGGGACCTCGGGGTCCCCGTTACCTTCCACCAGGCGTCCCTGTCTACACTGCTTTGGTGGCCACCACGGCCCCCTTCCTTCCTCTGGGAGCCGTGTGTCCGTTTGTGAACCACAGACATGGCGGGCGGGGGAATTCTACTTTAACTGCTGACAGGAAGATGTTATCCTGTGGAAGACCGCAGCCCAAGAGCTGAGCTGAAACAGCTCGTGTTCTCTGAGACTGAGCGCCATGCACATAAGAACCGCAAAGACCTGGCTGTCCAGATGACACTACACTGGTCTAGTGCCTTCTGGACTCTTCTGTCCTTCACCATGGAAGCTGGGGACCAGGCCAGAGCAAGCAAGTGTGAGGAGGATCAGAGAGGTCAAGGGAGTTGGCCCAGCCAGTGAAGTCAGAGCCCGTCTCACCTGGAGCCAAGTCAGAAGGCACCAAATTAAGTCGTAATAATCGCCCGGATGAAGTGACTCAGCTGAGCCCCTGGGCCCTTTGCTTGAGTGGGTCTATCATGGGGCCAACCCTGGTCTCCTTCTCTGTTTTCCTTTGTCAGCCCAAAGACTCTCAAGCCCACAGCACCCTGGGAAGAGCGGTGTGCGCGTGTGCGTGTGTGTGAGTGTGAAAGGCTCCCAGCTCCATCCTAGAAGGTGTCAACTTCCCGATGCCCTGGAGAGGAGGAAGTAATAGCTTTGTCACTTGGTGTGGAGCCAAGAGAGGCCGAGGCAGGCTGTTCACAGCCAAGTCAGCTTTGCCTGTTGGGCACAGGGAGACATCACCCAGGACCCAGGGTATGCACAGGAGTCCCCATACAATGTTTTAGTCCATTTTAAAATCAAAAGTCAGGCATGGACTGGACCTGCAGCTCAGTCAGCAAGGTGCTCGCCTGTGATGATGGAGCGCTGGGTCCCATAGTCACGCCCATGATCCCAGCACCCCAGAGGCGGAAGCAACAAGAGCAAGGCTTCGCAGCAGCCTCAGCCTCAGTATAGTGGGTTCCAGGCCAGCCAGGGCTCCATGAGACCCTGTCTTAGAAAAACAAACAAAGTAAAATAAATGGACATTCTGGTTTTGTTTTCTTGCTTTGGTTTTGTTTGGATGTTGAGTTGAGTCTCCCTATGTATCCCAGGCTAGCCTGGAACCCCAAATCCTCCTGCCTCAGGCCTCTAAATGCTGGGACTATAAACCTGAGCCATCACGCTTTTATGTTGGTCTGGAGGCAACACAGAATGTCATTTCAAGAGTGTTTTTGCAAAGGAAGGCAAGACAGAGCTGTGTGTGCAGTCTGTCCTTCAATGGCTCTCCAACCTCAGGGCCTTTGCACATGCTGTTCTCTGTCTACACACTCTTCCTGCACCCGGTACCCACCGAGCAGTCTACTTGCCTGCCCCCTTTCACTTTCTGACTACCACACACCCATTTCCTGACAGACAACTGCCTCGGGGCTGCAATAAGGGCAGGAAACGCAGCTCCGTTGGCAGAGTGCATGTCTAGCAAGCATGAAGTTCTGGGTTCCATCGCCAGCACTGCATAATCATGGCATGATGGTACAGGCCTGCCAGCACTCAGGAGGTGGAGGCAGGAGGATCGGAGTTCAAGGGCACCTTCAGCTACACAGGAAATTCCAGGCTAGCCTGGGCTACATGAGACTGTGTCTCAAAAGGGAAGGAGGGGCTGCAGCTGTCTCTGGGGATCCATGGAGCTGGCAGCAAATAGCTACTGAGCAAACACTTGGCAGGAGCCAGTATCAGCTACAGATACAAGCCCTGAGCTTGGTCCCGCCCTTGTTCACCTGCTGGAGGAAACAGGAACTGCCTGGGGCTGCCCGCCCTGCCCCTCTGACGTGCAGACCCTGAAGCGAAACTCAGGCTTCAGCGGCAGCTCAAGAGCCCCGAGGAACACAGCCCAGGCTCTCCAAGGTATGTGTCCTACATCCTGAACTCCACATCTGGAATCCTGGCATCGCTGCATCCCTACATTCCCCAACTGCAGAGCCTCTGCGGCTCCAGCTCAGGGTGGAGAGGACCTGGGAGATAAGGAAAAGGCTTACCAGGGAAGGGGACCGCGTGCAAGCTCTGTCATGGTTCTCCACACCTGCCATTCCAGCTCTGTGGTGGCCAAGGCAGGCTAGACCATGAGTTTGAGGCTGACTTCAGCTACCTAGTGAGACCTGTTTCAAAGAAACCAACGACCCACTAGCCCTGTGTCCTAAGGAAGCAATGAGGGTAAGACAGAGAGAGATAAAGTCCCTCCAGCTCCTTGGGATCCAGCTGGAGCCAGCAGAGGAAGGAACAATGGGGAATCTCAAGGGGAGGGAACATTGCCCCGATTTTTGTAGGCGAGGGAGGCAGGAAGGCTGGCTGGAGGAAAGGACATGTGCATTGGGTCTTGAAAGAAGTGTAACAGTGCTCTGAGGTGAAAAGAGAATTCTGTGCCAGCTTGTGACTGGGTTCAGCTGTATTTTATACAGAGGCAGATGCAGAGTCCCTTCATGACGGGATACGTTCTGGGAGATGCCTTGGTAGGTGATTTTGTCACAGCGTGTACTTCCACAGCCTGGACAGGGTTGCCTGCTGCACCCCTGGGGACCGGGACTCCAATCTGCATGAATACTGTCAGAACTGGAGCACCACGGAGGTGTCTGTGCCTGCATGGTGAATAATGAAATAAGAAAGGGGAAGTAAAGGAAAGGGCTGACAAGGTGGCTCAGTCGATAAAGCATTTGGCGGAGGGTCGTGAGGACCTGAGCGCAGATCCCCAGAACCCAAGTCAAGTCTGGCAGGCAATCCACGGCCACCTGTCATCCCGGAGGCGTGTGGGAGGCGGAGGCAGGAGAGCCCCAGGGCAGCTGGCTAGTCGGACTCACCGAAGCTGCCGGCTCCAGCTTATTCAGAGACTGCTTCAATACGTAAGGGGGAGAGGGAATGAAGAAGACACTTGATGTCAATTTCAGGCCTACATACACCCGCACACGTGCGTGTCTGTACACTTGGACACACACACACACTGATTTTTTTTTTTTTTTTTTTTTTTTGGTTTTTCAAGACAGAGTTTCTATAACAGTCCTAGCTGTCCTGGATCTCGCTCTGTAGCCCAGGCTGGCCTCAAACTCACAGAGATCCACCTGCCTCTGCCTCCCGAGTGCTGTGATTAAAGGCGTGCACCACTACCGCCCGGCTACACTAAAAATTTTTAAATATCAGAATGAGTTTGGAGAGAAGGGTAAACGGTTAAGAGTGCACACTGCTCCTGCAGAGGGTCTGAGTTCAGTTCCCAGCACCTGCACTGGGAGGCTCACAACCACCTGTAAATCTACCTCCAGGGATCTAGTGCTGCCTTCCGGCCTCCAGTGGTACCTGCACACACATGGCTGATAAACATTTACAGAGAGAGAGAGAGAGAGAGAGAGAGAGAGAAGCACACACACATAAATAAAAATAAAAACCTTTTAAAAATAAATAAGTAATAAAATAAATAAAAACCAGGGAATGGGAGAGCTTCAGCTCCACTATTATTATTTTCAAGGGTGGTCTATAAACCCCTGATCCTTCTGTCTCCACCTTGTAAGTACTGAAATGGCAGATGTACACCACCACATTCGGCCTTTTGTTTTTAATCCAGGGTCTCCCAGCATCGTCCTGGTAGCTTTGAGCTCATGGTAGACCTGCCGCAGCCTCCCAAGTGCAGGGATTATGGGTATGTGGCAGTAGCCTGGGGTCCTGGCACAGTGTAACCTGGGTTAAATTAAATAGAGCAGGCCTGTCATCCCAGCACTTGGGACAGGGAGGTGAGACAATCAGGAGTTCAGGGTTATCCTTAGCTACACCAAGGCCAGCCTGGTCTACATAACTCTCTCTCAAAAAATAAAAATAAAACAGAAAAGAAAGAGGCCGCCTCTCACCTTTCCATATATACAGGTGTGTAAGCAATCTATAGAATGTATAATGTGTTGACTATATAGTACTTTGTCCCAGCCATCCCCTTCCAAAGACGTCACCTAACCACAGAAGTTAAGGCCCCGAGCAGTTAAGTTTGTGACTTCACACAGCAGGGATGTAGGGTAGAATTTGAACCCAGATAATCTGCCTCTAATTCCAGATGCTTTGATGCCTGTGATCCCAGGCCTCATCCTGGGGAGACCCCAGCCTGGAAGAGACAGTTCACCTCCATGGAACCCCTGCTGAGAGAGAGGGAACAGGAAATGGAGGCAGAGACAGTGTGCAGCTCGGTTATCAAGTGTTCATTAATGGATTGGTTAATGACTTTCCTCGGAGTGCCTTTGGGCCACACCTGAGGGAATGAGTTTGTTGTCTGGGAAGAAAGGCAGCACAGCCACCCTGTGTCAACTGGCCCCTCCCTGTGGGAGCAGCCCATCAGCCAGGGCTGGAGGTGGGGACTGTACACAGAGCTCAGGTCTCGGGACTGAATGAAGAGTGATTGAGGCCCCGGGGCAGAGCTTCTTGCTGGTTTTCCTTCAGGTTAACACTTAAGACCGTTTTGCATTTCAGGACCATGTCCTTTATGTCCTCAGCCCACAAAGCCCTGCGGTACCCTGAGTGTAAATCAACCAACATGAGTGTGAATTAACAGCACACAGGAGGAGCTGTCTGTCACCTAAGGAGGGAGAGGTAGGAGGGTTGGGGGTTCAAGGCCATCCTTGTCTACATGGTTCGTTTCAGGCTAGCTTGTCTCATTGACCAAACCAAGAGCCCCCTTAGTCCATAAAATGCTTGCTGTGTGAGCATTAAGAATTCAGATTTGCCTTCCAGCAGGCACGGAGACAACAGAGAAAAACAAAGGCCCAGCACGGGGTGGGGGTGGGGGGTATGGGAGGACCCCTGGGATTCTGTGACCAGCCCCAGCTTTAGTGACAGACCCTTTCTCAGAATATAAGGTGAGGTATGAAGAACCTTTCCCTCCTCCCCCAAGGTGACCGCCTTCCTTGGATGCCATGGCAGAAGCCGGGAAGCTGCCCCCACCACTGCCCCCTCGGCTGGACTGGTTTGTGCACACCCAAGCAGACCCACTGGTCCAATACGGGATCCCGGAGTGGTTCCACGGCACCATCTCTCGAGAGTAAGGACGTAATGATAACCCCCATCCTGCCATATGCTCCTTCTTAGTCGTCACCCCTAACCACAGTGAACATTTGGGGGTATACTCAGGTGGCAAGCCCCCTGTTCACACCATTCTCAGATTAGCTCCCGGCCATGGGAACAGATAAGGTTAGACACCTGCCTGAGGTCACACAGCAGATGCATAGCACAGCTGGGCTCTAGACTTAGTGCATCAGACGGATCATAGCCCCGGCTTTTTCACCTGGGGTACTGTGCTCCACCTAAGAGGATTTCAGATCTGGGACAGGCAGGCAGGGGCTGTGGGAGATAGGAGATCTACTTCAGGGTCAACATCAGAGGCCTCCAAGTGTCCACAACCCAGCGCTTCAAACCACCAAGAAAGACAGGGTATTATTTACTTATTCAGAGGCTGTGGCTATGGCTTGATTGGTAAAGTGCTTGTAGCTTAGTTGATAGAGTGCTTGTAACTCAGTTGGTAGAGTGCTTGCCTGGCACACACAAAGCCCTTCAATCTGTTCCCATTCTGCATAAACCAAGCATAATGTCATCCTAGTACTCAGAAGGTGGAGGATCAGGAGTTCAAGTTCATCCTCAGCTGTATAGTGAGTGTGAGGCCAGCCTGAGCTACATGACCTTTCCCCCAAAAGAAAAGAAAGTCAGCCTGACAGTGCAGGCCTGCAAGCTCCAGGGCCTGTCAGGTGTGCCCGGGTCAGGTCAGGTGTGCCCAGGTCAGGGTCAGGTGTGCCCAGGTCAGGGTCAGGGTTCCCAGGTCAGGGTCAGGGTTCCCAGGTCAGGGTCAAGTATTCCCAGGTCAGGGTCAGGGTTCCCAGGTCAGGGTCAGGTGTTCCCAGGTCAGGGTCAGGGTTCCCAGGTCAGGGTCAGGGTTCCCAGGTCAGGGTCAGGGTTCCCAGGTCAGGGTCAGGTGTGCCCAGGTCAGGGCCAGGTGTGCCCAGGTCAGGGTCAGGGTTCCCAGGTCAGGGTCAGGGTTCCCAGGTCAGGGTCAGGTGTTCCCAGGTCAGGTCAGGGCTTCCAGGTCAGGGTCAGGGTTCCCAGGTCAGGGTCAGGGTTCCCAGGTCAGGGTCAGGTGGGGGTCCAAGGTTGCTCTGTGTGTTGTTCAGAGGGGTGGGGGTGGACAGGCACGCACAGAACACAGAGGTGAGAGACCTGGGCTGCCGTGTGCGATACTAAAAGAGCCCTGTGCATAACCAGAGCCAGATGGAGCCCCGGGTTGCTAACATCCCCTGTGCTGGCCGGCCTCCCTCCTTATCCAGCCATCTCCTTCCTCTGTGCCTCTCCAGAGCTGCTGAGAACCTGCTGGAGTCACAACCCCTGGGGTCCTTTCTCATCCGAGTCAGCCACAGCCATGTGGGCTACACCCTTTCCTACAAGTAAGGCCATGGGGGAGGTTAGGCCCAGGCTTCCCCGAGAGGGACAAAGGCACCTCATGCATAAGGGGCCTGCCCAGTGTGTAGGCCTGGAACACTGGGGCAGCCCTGAGACCTGGGTCTGAGGATCGGGCAGGCAGAGATCTGAGGGTGGCCCCTGCCTCCTTCCACACTTCACCTTCAGATTAGTGACATGAGTCTGGGTCAGGGAAGTCAGGGCTGCAAGCTCCTGGAGCCTCAAAGCCTGATTTTGGCATCTTTGAGCAGTCGCAGGAAAGCCTGCCTTTTTTCCTTCCTTCCTTCCTTCCTTCCTTCCTTCCTTCCTTCCTTCCTTCCTTCCTTCCTTCCTTCCTTCCTCCCTCCCTCCCTCCCTCCCTCCCTCCTCCCTTCCTCCCTCCCTTCCTCCCTCCCTCCCTCCTTCCCTCCCTTCTCTATCCCTGTCTTCCTATTTGGGAGAGGGTTTCATAGCCAGGCGGCCTTGAACTGGCTATGCAGTATGGGGGTGCACATCTGTTAACCCAGCATGGGAATTAACCCATGCAGGGGGATCTGAAATTCAAGGTCCTCCTTGGCTACATAGTAAGTTTAAGTGTAGCCTGGACTCCATGAGATGGTGTCTTTAAAATGAGAAGATTACTATCATTTTGCTACTACTATTTGGTTGAGACTGAGTCTCACCGTGTAGCCCAGGCTGGCTTCCAACCCTCCATCCTTTTCCCCTGGGTCTCCCAACGCAGGGATGACAGGCAGGTACCGCAATTAGCTCGTATCCCCTTATTTCATCCACCCAAGAACTCCTGAGGTGGGCCTTGGAAACCCTGCGTGGTAACTGGGGAAATCTAGGCACAGTGGCTGCATCCCAACCCCAGCAGTGTCTCCGCAGAGCCCAGACCTGCTGCCGTCACTTCATGGTGAAGTTCTCAGACGACGGGACTTTCATCCTTCCTGGGGACCACGTAACGCACGCCTCTCTGGACGCCCTGGTCACTTTCCACCAGCAGAAACCCATTCGGCCATACGGGGAGCTGCTGACGCAAGCCTGCGGGCAGGTGGGAGCGAGGGGACCCCAGTTGGGGGCCCGCGAGTGCCAGAGGCTCCCTAGCATGGAATCCACAGGGGTTCATCTGCAGGAATGATGGCTTTCCTCTGAGGCTGGTGGGCGTGGCTTACCTGATGTGACCTGGGCTCGTTCAGTTAATGAATGATGAGTGTGGCCTAAACCTGCTGTGGGAGGGGCTCTTTCCACCATCTGAGACTTGTGAGCAGGCCTCTTTCATCCGGGCTGATGGGCGTGGCCTAGACGCCGTGGGCGGGGCTCGTCCCCTGAGGCCCGGTGGGCGTGGCCTGGGTTCTGATATCGGCTTTCAGAGGCCTCCAATCCTGGGTTCTCCCCATCCCCGACTTTCCCACTGCTGAGTCTGAGCTCTATGTCTCTTCCACACCTTGCAGAAGGATCCAGCAAACGTGGACTACGAAGATCTCTTCCTGTACTCGAATGCCCTGGCTCAGGATGCTGAAAGCCGAGGGCGTGGCCCCACGGATGTTCAGAGGCCTTCCTCCTGCCCTCCCAGAGAGGTAGGTCCTGGGTGGCACCTCCAGCCTGGATCTGGCAGAGAAGGATGCTAGAGCAGGCCCTTTCTAGAAAGAGTTCTCTTCTGTAGCTGGGTAATTAAAGAAAAAAAAAAAAACAACTTCCCAGTGATTTCTAGACTCGGATTAGATTCCACGTTGCCGTCTCGGGCTGTGTGTTGCTCAGTGGTAGAGCGCTTGTCCGGGTGCCTAAACTCGGGGTTCCATCTCTACCCCATCAGAAGCAACCAGGAACTCTGGAACTTCAGCCCCTCCCCCTGAGCTGCTTCTTGTGTTCAGACCCATCAGCCACCCTGAGAACCTTTGGTGCTGTTCTCCTCCGGGCCCTTCCTCCCGGGACACTTGCCAGGATGCTTCTTTTAGAAGCCATTCAAGGGTCTCCCTCCCTAGTTCCTGGATCTTAAGTTTCCCCACACATATTACCCCGTGTGGTCATTGCAGAGAACCACTTCCGACGTGAGAGGCTTTTGTTTATTCTGGGTGTGTATGTTTTACTTTCTGTTTCTCCCATCAAACCTTGCGGCCCAGGTGGCTGACTCATTCTGCACTGCTGTCCTCACCCCTCCAAGGGGACCTGGCATATTTTTTGTTTGCTTCTGTTGAGACAAGGTCACTCTGTGTAGCCCTGGCTGGCCTCAACTCCCTATGTAGTCCAGGCTGGTTTCAGACTCACAGAGATCCTCCTGCCTCTGCCTCCTGAGTGCTGGGATTAAAGGCGAGCACCACCAGGGGGCTGGAGAGATGGCTCAGAGGTTAAGAGCATTGACTGCTCTTCCAGAGGTCCTGAGTTCAATTCCCAGCACCCACATGGTGGCTCACAGCCATCTGTAATGAGATCTGGTGCCTTCTTATGGTGTGCAGGCAGAACACTGTATACACAATAAATAAATAAATCTTTAAAAAAAAAAAAAAAAAGGCGTGCACCGCCAGGCCCAGCCAGGTCACCATTTGAAGGAGCCAGGCTAATGAATCTTCAGTGTGGATGGGTGAATAAATGATGGATGTGTGTGTTGTGGCTCCTCGAGGCCAGTGGAGCCTTCAGGTTGAGGCCATGTTGTACTCCAGACTTCCTGTGTTGTGGGGAGGTCTGACAGTGGCGGGAATGAAGCGGGCTGGTGTTTTGGACATCTGTTTGGGTGCAAGTCAGAGAAGACATCCTGGAGGCGGTTTCAGGGAGCTGGACACAGAGATTCAGGAAGGGCCTTCCCAGAGTGGGGAGACGTGTGCCAAGGCCCCGGGGCTTGTGTGTCTACAGAACAGTGACAAATGGCAATACATGGACCACTGTGGCTAGGGACCTCAGGGGTACTTAGTGATCCTATCTTCTACCCCCCCCAACGGAGACGGGTGGGGCAAATGCTGACAATAGAAGTGGTCCCCAAAAGCATGCTGGGTAAATTCATTGAGCCACGCCCCCAGCCTAGCTGTAATTTTTTTTTTGAGAAAATTTGCCAAACCTTGAGAGCGGTGGTGAAGCCACACACAGACATGGGCAGGATGGGGCAGTGATCGGGCTTGAGAGGAGCTCCAGTGCCCTGAGGCAAGGTGGTGGGGTTGCCTGGAGCTTTGCCGATCAGCCGGGCCCCAGGCCTCCCCTTCTCTGTTCCCTGTTCCCTGTTCCAGGCTCCTGAAAGGAAGCTTTCTGCAGCAACTGACAGAAAGCTCGCATCCGCCCCCTGCTCCCCAAAAGCACTTTTTGGGGAGGCGGGGCAGAGACTGTGGAAGAACCTGAGGACGCTGCCAGACACCAGCCGGAGGGTAAAGCAGAGGCTCACGTCGCACCTGTCAGCCACGAACCTGCTCGGGGACGTGAGGCGTGTGGCGCAGCATCACAGCACTGTGACTCGAGCGTCCAGCTGGGACAGCGCTCGCCACTCCGCGGACCCCTGTGCAGCCTCCTCTCTCCAAACCCCCTCCGAGCCCCAGGCCTGGAGAGGCGAAGAAGCCACCCTCACAGCCTCTAGGCCTGCCAGCTGGAGGGAGGCGGTCTCAGGGGTCAAGGCCTGGCGTGGAAAGGTGGTGAGGGCCCTGTCGGTCCAGGCACCCAAGCCAGAGCCTGTAGACTTGCCAGAAGCCCAGGACTGGCTACCCGAGGAATACCTCCCACCACCACCTTTCGCCCCTGGGTACTGACAGCGCCCCCCACCCCCACCCCACTATCTTGGGTACCGGCCTCTTCTTTCCAGTCCCCACCCCTGTCCTCACAACCAGAGAGCTGTGTTAAAGAAGTTACGGCTGAATTCTGCAGCTGCCAGCAGAGGGACCTGATTATTCTAATAATAATAATAGAAGTACCTCTTTAGGGACTCAGGTGAGATAAAGGCGTTTGCAGGCAAGCGTGAGTACCGGAGTTCGATCCCCGGTAGTCACATGATGGAGGGTGAGCCCCAACTCCTGAAAGTTGCCCTCCGACCTCCACATACATGTGTTGATATACACACACGGGTAGTAAATATAACTTTAAAAATAATTACCGCAGTGACTTGGTGGGCACAGCACATGCCAGGCCTGTATCCCAACCTCTCTGATCATGGGTTAGCCATCTGTATTCATGGGCTCCACATTTCACATTCAACCACATTAGCCTACTGAGTGAATTCCAGACCAGTGTTAAAAAAAAAAAAATCAGAGCAGGCAAGATGGCTCCAGTCAAGGTACTTGCAGCTAAGCCTGGGGATCTGGGCTTGAGCCCCAGGACCCATGGTGGAAGGAGAGATCCGATTCCTATAAGCTGTCCTCTGACCTCTACACATGTGCCCCGTCCGTGCCAACAAATAATTTTATAAAAAAAAAATTGAAAGGCAACGTGGACAGCCTTTGAGGAACAACAGCCAAAGTTGTCCTCTGGTATCTGCCTGCAAGAGAACACACATGAGCACATGCATCCCTGCTCCCCCCAAAACACAAAGGCATCTGTCAGGGTGGCCGTTGGTAGTGGCCTCTGAAGGCATTCCTACATTAAAGTGCTGTGTGATCTTTGATGAACATAGACCTTTCTGGGCCCATTTCTTCTCTTGGGAGATGGGGAAGACAGCGGTCCCTTCTCAGGAGGAACATATAGAAAAGAGGCAGGGAGGACCTGGGCTTCTATCACCATCATCATCGAGATAGGGTCACATTATGTAGTCCTGGCTGTGCCAGAACTGACAGAGATCCGCCTGCCTCTGCCTCCTGAGTGACAAGATTAAAGTTGTACCACACCAGGCCTGTCCTATTTTCATTTTTATTATTTTTGTTTTGTTTGAGATAATGTCTCTCTGTGTACCCCTAGCTGTCCTGGAACTCACTATGTAGACCAGGCTAGCCTTGAACTCACAGAGATCTGCCTGCCTTTGCCTCCTAAGTGCTAGGATTAATGGTGTGTGCTACCACCAACTGGCTAGAACTATTTTCATTTTTAAATGTGTGTATGTGGGTATGTGTGTGTGCACATAAGTGAAGTTGCCCATGGTGGCCAGAAGGTGGCATCAGGTCTGCTGGAATGGGAGGTTCAAAGCAGTTGAGAGCCACCACCACGTAGCAGCGGGAACCCAACCCAAGGACCAAATCCTCTGCAAGAGCAGCAAGTACTGCTAATAGCTGAGCCATCTCTCCAACCCCAGAGCCTGATGCTTTTAATCACTGGAGTGAGTGGTCTGGGAATTCTGGGTGGCTGGGCCGTGTGGTGGGATAACCACCTAGCAGGCAGGTGGGTGCCCTACACAAAGACCCTGGGACAACCTTGAGCTCCTGGAATTCACAAGACATGGAGGTGTGAAGGAAAAATGAGGCACTCATGGGCTCAAGTTGGCCTCTGGAAAGGAGCTCTGGTGTGGCTTGGACAGCCTTCATATGTTAACTGTGAAGTTCCTGCCCCTCTAGACTTTGAGGTCTAGAAATCAGTTTGTTATATGAATGGAAGATGGCAACTCAGAGTGGGTGTGGCCACACCCAAAGCCACACAGCAAAAAGCAAAGATCCTGAGGCAGGTTTGATTCCTGTTTATTCAGAGAGATCAGAGTCGAGATGGGTGAGGCCTCATCCTCCGGGCACTGTCAGATGCGGATGTGGAAGGTGCTGTGTACAGAAAACAGAGGCATCACTGATAGCTCGAAAATAGATACTGGGTCCCCAATACTCTCTCTTTTAGACCCAGAGGCAAGCAGGGATCCACAGGAATATGGACACCCTAGAAATCACAGACAGTAATTCTCCTGCCCCTATGAGACTTAGACTATAGGTCAACATCAGGGGTCATTCCTCAGGCTTCCACACTATATTTTATAAAATATTTACCTGTTTGTGTGTGCGCGCACACGCGGGGCCAAGGGAGGGCCTGAAGCCCAGAGATCGGGATGTGCTGGGCTCTCTTGCTGCTAGGAGCCCAGACACTAGAGGTGGACGGAGGAGAGTTCTCCAGAGAACATAGCCGGACTACTGCTCATACCCTCAACCTACCTATTCCTTCATTTGTAAGTTACGACATTAAATAAATCTCCTTTTAACTACGTGGAGTGGCCATAATAATTTCACCTATATTGGCACCCAATGTGGGGCACGAACCCACGACCCTGAGATTAAGAGTCTCATGCTCTACCGACTGAGCTAGCCGGGCTCCCAGCAGCAAGAGAGCACAGCACATCCTGATCTTGAATCTTCAGGCCCTCCCTTGGCCCCGCCTTGTGGGCGTGATGGTTACCAAAGCCTCAATGGGAGTCGGAACTTCCAGACCAAAGCTGGAATGGCTACCCACTCCAGAATCTCTGTGAATTCAAGACCTGCCTGGTCTACATAGAGAGTTCCAGGCCAGCTGGGTCTAAATAGTGAGACCTTTTCTGAGAAAAAGTAAACCAAACATAGGAATGGATGGATGTGGCCCTGGCCCACAGTCTACCAACTCTGTGTTAACCATGCACCCACATGCCCCCACCCCCAGCCCTGCAGTTGGGGCGCTGACCCTACCCCAGAATGCTGAGGACAGCTGTGTGGAAAGTTTACAGCCAAACTCTGGCAGTTGATGGAAATACTGCTTATATCCACAGGAGATGCTCACAGCCTCCTGGTTATGGTTCTCAGACAGAGTGGGCTGAAGCCACAGAATCTGGGGAAGTTCCCTGAGGTATCTGATGACACAGTGGGAGTTCCCATCCCTGGGTCTGAACCTGCACCTGAGGAAGTCTGGCGCCCGCAGGATCATGTTTTGGAAGTCCTCCAGGGAAAGCCGCCCATCATGGTCACTGTCTGCTTCATCCAGTACCTTCTCACAGACCAGGGTCACCTCCTCAGCACTCAGTTCCCCACGGGTCAGCCTGGTCACCGTCTGCTCCAGGTCCCACGCGCAGATGTAGTTGTCATTGTTGAAGTCTGTGAGGCCGACAGTAGGGCTGGGGACACCAGGTGGCAGGAGGACATGTCTGTCCCCAGGCTTTGGAATTGCACAGGGATGCCCGGAACTCAAGTGCCAGTTATTGATCACCTACTGATTACCCTAGAGCTTCACACCCTAGGCACTGAGAGCCACCCCAGCCATTGTGACAACTGTTTGTTTTATTTATACAACACCTAATGTATGCCAGGCACCACGATGACTGATTTTCTCTTACTTAAGCAAGCATTTATTGAGTGCCTTCTGTTTGCCAGCCATTGGGATAACTTCATCTATCCATCCAGCCAGTCAACTAATTGAGCACTCACTGTGTGCCAGGCACTCATTCAAGAAATATTTACTAGGTACCTACTATGTGTCATACATGTTAACTTTTTTGGGGGGAGGCATTTATTCACTTAACAAGTATTTGTTAAGTACACACTATGTACCAGGCATCATAATTGCTTTTTATTCATTCACTGACCCATCAAGTATGTATTGAATACCTACTGCTTGCCAGCCTCTGTGGTAGTGATTTGTCATTCATTAACTCCCCCTACACATGCTAAAATAAATAAATAATGTTTTAAGTGTTTAGACCTGCACCTGCCCACGGAGCTGCACACACGTTCCTGATGACTTCCGCGGCAGATGTGGCTGAGGTCAGGGACACCAAGGACATTCCCAGGAGCATAAGTGAATCAGTCAACAGAGGGACCATCACGTATGGGGTCTGTGAGCTGTTGGGGCCTGGGAGAGTTTTATTGGTCCATTTACTGAGCACCTACTGTGTGTTGGATACCTTAGCAACTCTTCTTCATCGACTCACTTGTGAGTATTAAGTGCCTGTTATGGGCCAGGCCATGAGAAAAGTGCTGTTATTCCACATGCCCTTATTCAGAAAATACTGAACACCTATATGCACTCTGAACAGAGACAGATGAGGAATGGCTCAGGGGTGGAGCCCCTGCCTAGAATCCCCAGTGAGGGGCTGGGGGCGTGGTCAGGGTGGAGCCCCGCCTAGAATCCCCAGTGAGGGGTTGGGGGCGTGGCTCAGGGGTGGAGCCCCTGCCTAGAATCCCCAGTGAGGGGCTGGGGGTGTGGCTCAGGGGTGGAGCCCCGCCTAGGATCCCCAGTGAGGGGCTGGGGGCGTGGTCATGGTGGAGCCCCGCCTAGGATCCCCAGTGAGGGGCTGGGGGCGTGGCTCAGGGGTGGAGCCCCGCCTAGAATCCCCCAGTGAGGGGCTGGGGGTGTGGCTGGGGTGGAGCCCTGCCTAGGATTCCCCCAGTGAGGAGCTGTAGATGGTGCTACAAATGTAGCACCCCCAGAGAGCAAATGTCCTGAGGCTGGAAGCATTTGATAAATTCAAGAAATGTGACTTATATAAATAGTGTACAAGGAGGTCTGGGATAGGGTGGAGGCCCTGGCTATGTGGGCATTGGAGTCCCTGGGGAAATGAGCATTATATGGTCTCTGTCTGGTTCCCAGCCCAGGGCCCTGCACGCACCATAAATCTTAAAGGCGTAGTAGGCCTTCAGGTCCCGTGGAGCCATCTCACTCATCACTGAGAACATATCCAAGAAGTTCTCTAAGGTCATGTGACCATCTCCATCTTGAGAGAAGACCTGTGCAATCCTCTGTCGGAAAGGGTTATCCTGGGGACAGGAAGGCAAATGTCTGCTGTATCCTGTGTGTGTGTGTGTGTGTGTGTGTGTGTGTGTGTGTGTGTGTGTGCTCACTCTTTCTCTCATTTTAGTTTTTAAATAATGCTTTACTTATTGTTTGACAATTACATTCACATATGTAATATATTAAAAAAAAAAAAAAAACTAGATTTAGGGCCCGGAGAGATGGCTCAGTGGATAAGAGCTCTGGCTGCTCTTCCAGAGGACCCAGGTTCAGTGTCCAGCACCCACGTGGTGGCTCACACGATCTATAGCTCCAGTTCCTAGGGATCTAACACCCTCTTCCAGCCTCTGAAAACACAAGGCATGCACATGGTGTATAGACATACATGCAGGCAAATCACTCATACACATATCATAAAATATTTTTTAAAACTAAAATATAAAGCTGGGGGTGGTTGGGGATGTAGCTCAGTGGTAGAGCACTTGCCTAGCAAGTACAAGGCCCTGGGTTCAGTCCTCAGCTCCAAGAAAGAAAGGAAGGAAGGAAGAAAGGAAGGAAGGAAGGAAGGAAGGAAGGAAGGAAGGAAGGAAGGAAGGAAGGAAAAAGAAGAAAGAGAGAAAGAGAGAGAGGGAGGGAGGGGGAGAGAGAGAGAGAGAGAGAGAGAGAGAGAGAGAGAGAAAGAAAGAAGAGGAAAGCAAGCAAGTTGGGTGTGATGGTGCACACACTTAATCTCAGTACTCAGGAGACAGACAGGTAGATTTATGTAGTGAGTTTTAGGGCTACATAGATTGTCTCAAAAAGCCAAAAGCAAAATAAAATTAAAAATAAATAAAGGTTTATTTCATTTTAATGGTGTGTGTGTGTGTGTGTGTGTGTGTGTGTGTGTCTGTGTGTGTACGTACATGTGAGTACAGGTGCTTTCTTATATGCCCTCTTGGAGGGAAACATCGTTGTTCTTTGTTGTTGTTTTGAGACAGGGTTTCTCTGTGTAGCCCTGGCTTTCCTGGAACTCACTCTGTAGACCAGGCTGGCCTCCAACTCACAAGATTCTCCTGCCATTGCCTCCCGAGTGCTGGGATTAAAAGTGTGCACTACTACTGCCCAGCAGAGGGAAACTTCTTTTTTTTTTTTTTTTGGTTTTTCGAGACAGGGTTTCTCTGTGTAGCTTTGCACCTTTCCTGGAGCTCACTTGGTAGCCCAGGCTGGCCTCGAACTCACAGAGATCCGCCTGACTCTGCCTCCCGAGTGCTGGGATTAAAGGCGTGCGCCACCACCGCCCGGCCGGAGGGAAACTTCTTAAGGCACAGATGTAAAAAGGGAGGAGAAATACAAGATGCTCTAGGACTGTGGTTCTCAGCCTTCGCAATGCTGTGACCCTTTGACACAGTTCTTTATGTTGTAGTGACCCCCCAACCATAAAATTATTTTCATTGCTACTTCATAACTGTAATTTTAATACTATTATGAATCATAATGTAAACATCTGTGTTTCCCAATGGTCTTAGGCAACCCCTGTGAAAGAGTCATTTGATCCCCAAAGGAATCACAACCCACAGGTTGAGAACCACTGGTTAAGGGGAAGAGAAACACTCCATCCTGCAGGGTAGTCCATTAATACCTGAAGCACACAAAGTAGGCTCAGGAAGTCCCTGAAACTAACTAGATTCACTAGTCCTTTCCTCTCCAAGAGCTTATATGTTCTAAGGACTGCTGAAGGATGCTCTCAGACAAGCTGGGCCACTTAAAAGAGGCTCAGACATGAAGAGGTTTAGGCCAACTGAGTCACTTGGAAGGGACACTCTCCAACCTGCTGAGCCACCTGCAGGCTGTGCAGTGTGTTCCAGGATGCCAGCTCTGTGAGATGTCACTTGTGCTGGCGTGGGCTTTGGTGATGCGGCTGTCTGTGAGTCATTTCTGCTCCTGAGAGCAACCTGATGGTTTGAATAAGAACGGCCCCCATAGGCTCATGTATTTGAATTCTTAGTCATCAGGGAGTGGAACTACTTGAGAAGAATTATTAGAAGGTGTGGCCTTGTTGGAGGAGATGTGGAGGAAGTGTGTCACATGAGGTGACCTTTGCGGTTCAAAGGACCAAGCCAGGCCCAATAGCTCTCCTAGCTGCCTGTGGATTGGGATGTAGAACTCTCAGTGACTTCTCCAACACCATGTCTGCCTGTGTGCCACCTTGATTCCTGCCATGACAATATGGACTAAATCTCTGAAACTGTAAGCAAGCCCCGATGAGAGTTGCTGTGGTCACCGGGTGGTGGCGGTGCATGTCTTCAATCCCAGCACTTGGGAGGCAGAGTCAAGTGGATCTCTGTGAGTTCAAGGCCAGCCTGGTCTACAGAGCAAGATCCAGGACAGGCCCAGCCGGGCGGTGGTGGCGCACAGCTTTAATCCCAGCACTCGGGAGGCAGAGGCAGGCAGATCTCTGTGAGTTCGAGGCCAGCCTGGGCTACAGAGCGAGTTCCAGGGCAGCCAAGGCTACACAGAGAAACCCTGTTTCAAAAAAAAAAAAAAAAAAAAAGGAGCTGCTGTGGTCATAGTGTCCCTTCACATCAATAGAAGAGTGGCCAAGACAGAACCCCAATAAAACCCATTGGTTCACCAAGGTTGGCTCTGGGAATATCTGTGCTTTGGCCTGTCATCTGGGTGAGTAGATGTCTATTCATGTTTCCTCAGGACTGGTGCCACACATCACCTCTGAGTGACACCACAAGACAGTATCAGATCCCCTGGAGCTGGAGTTACAAGTGGTTCTTTCCACACATACACACATTCCCCGACACACACACATACACACACACACACACTCCCCATACATACTCCCCTGACACACACATCATCTCCATACACTGTGGTGGTATTGTGTTCCCCAAAATATTGTGTACTCTAATAAATTTATCTGGGGTCAGAGAACAGACAGCCACTAGATACAAAGGCTAGAAAATGGTGGCACTCACACCTTTAATCCTAGCATTCCAGAGATAGAAATCCCTCTGGATCTCTGTGAGTTCAAGGCCACATTGGAAATAGCCAAGCATGGTGACACGCCTTTAATCCCAGAAAGCCAGCCTTTAATCCCAGGGAGTGGTGGTAGAAAGCAAAAAGATATATAAGGCGTGAGGACCAGAAACTAGAGGCATTTGGCTGGTTAAGCATTTGGCTGGTTAAACAAGTGGCCTGGTTAAGCTTCAGGCTTTTGAGCAGTAATTCAGCTGAGACCAATTCTGGATGAGGACTCAGAGGCCTCCAGTCAGAGGAAACAGGACCAACTGAGGAACTGGCAAGGTGAGATAGCTGTGGCTTGTTCTGTCTCTCTGATCTACCAGCATTGACCCCAATAACTGGCCTCAGGTTTGATTTTATTAATAAGACCTTTTAAGATTCCTGCTACATCTGGCGCCCAACGTTCGTGTTACGAATTCATGAAAAAGCTGTTTGCCTGTGGCCTTGTGAGCCCCAGCTCAGGCCCAAGCTACACTCAGGCGGTTGTGGTGGCGCACACCGGTAGGATTTGCTGAAGGAGACAGAGGCAGTAGGATCCCGAGTTTGAGGCCAGCCTAGGAGGCTTGGGAGCAGCTTTGGCCTGGACTGAGCCACAAACAGTGGTGGGACCATGGAAGCAGTGGCTACTGCTCCACGTTGCCAGCTCCTTCTCATCGTGTTGGTGACTACGGTGATGCTGCTACCTGGGACGAAGGGTTTACTGCTGCTGGTTCAGAGAATTGCCAGGACCATCGTGTTACAAGAAAGCATCGGCAAAGGTCAGTTTGGAAAAGTTTGGCAAGACAAATGGTGCGGAGAAATTGTTGTGAAGATTTTCTGTTCTAGGGAAGAATGTTCATGGTTCCGAGAGACAGACATTTATCGGACTATGATTGCTCCAAACCACAGAGGAGGCAAAAAAAAAAAAAGTCTGCAGGAAACCATGACCATGCCTAACAGTGACTTTGAAATCTTCAAAAAGATGACAGGATCCTACAACGATGATTCCACATGGACTATGATAAAGCCATTAAGCTGATTAACACCACGGAAAGATCTGCTTTGGACTACAAACTGCTTAGGACAATTTTGAGATGGCTAGCTGAGATGATCCAGCCTGACAGACTACTTGAACAAAGACTTGAAACAAGCCCTGAGCTTTCCTATTATGCAGAGACTGGACAAACGATACAGGACTTGATGATTAACCCCAAAATTTTCTTTTCAAGATTCCCTAAAGATATCTTCACCCCTAGAAAGCAAAAAGAAAAAGAGAATATAGATATGAGATAGATCATCGAATCTACTCTGAGAAAAAAGATAAAGAAATAATAGGATAAATAGGTAGATCATTGAATCTACACTGAAGAAAAAGGGGAAGATATAAAAATGACAAAAGGTAGACTAATGAATCTATTATGAAAAGAAAAAAGAGAAAATATGGATATGATAAGGTAAAAAGGGAGATTATGGAATCTACTTTTAAAAAGGAACTACTTGTTTTAAGTAAGTAATGAAAATTTTTTGGTCTGAGTTTATCAGATGTTACTGGACTGGACATTGTTAATATATATAATGGAGTTTTTTGTCTGGATCTGTCAAATGTTAATGGACTAGACATTGTTAATGTAATCTTGACTGTATATTGCATATACTTATTGAAGATAGTTTTTCTTGTATTAGTTATAAGCTTTTTAAATTTTAGACAAAAAGAGAGGAAATGTGGTGGTATTGTGTTCCCCAAAATATTGTGTACTCTAATAAATTTATCTGGGGTCAGAGAACAGACAGCCACTAGATACAAAGGCTAGAAAATGGTGGCACTCACACCTTTAATCCTAGCATTCCAGAGATAGAAATCCCTCTGGATCTCTGTGAGTTCAAGGCCACATTGGAAATAGCCAAGCATGGTGACACGCCTTTAATCCCAGAAAGCCAGCCTTTAATCCCAGGGAGTGGTGGTAGAAAGCAAAAAGATATATAAGGCGTGAGGACCAGAAACTAGAGGCATTTGGCTGGTTAAGCATTTGGCTGGTTAAACAAGTGGCCTGGTTAAGCTTCAGGCTTTTGAGCAGTAATTCAGCTGAGACCAATTCTGGATGAGGACTCAGAGGCCTCCAGTCAGAGGAAACAGGACCAACTGAGGAACTGGCAAGGTGAGATAGCTGTGGCTTGTTCTGTCTCTCTGATCTACCAGCATTGACCCCAATAACTGGCCTCAGGTTTGATTTTATTAATAAGACCTTTTAAGATTCCTGCTACAATACACACACACTGCCCCTCCACACAGATCTCTCACACACTGGTACACCATCACCACCACGCAAACACATCCCTCTTCCACACACACATCTTTCCATACACATGCGCACACACACACACACACACACACACACACATTTTGCCCATACATACACACATTCCCCTCACACACATCCCCCCACATTCCCCTCACACACATCCCCCCACATTCCCCTCACACACATCCCCCTACATTCCCCTCACACAATCCCCCCACATCCCCCTCACACACATCCCTCTCACATGCATACACACCCCTCTTATTCTGCCACACCTTTGGATGTCTCCTTCCCAACTCATGACTAAGCCCTTTGTCTTTCTGATTTCTTCCTTCCTTGCTTTTTTTTCCTTTTCCTTTTCCTATTTATTTATTTATTTATTTAGAGGTAGGAGCTCACTGTGTGGGTGACCTGGAACTTGCAATGTATCCCAGACCAGCCTTGAACTCACAGAGACCTGCTTGCCTCTCCAGGAGATGTGTTTCAACCTTGCTTCTCTTGTAGCAGCTGTGTCTCTTGGAGCCCCAGTTTTCTTTTCTGCGAAAGGGGGACACCAGCAGCTTCCACCTCATAGGAACACGATGTCTGCATTCCGTTTCCCCTCTGTCCCCACAGCCCAGCCATACCTTCAGCTCTGGCATGCTGCCAATCAGCTCGTAGGGCACCTTCACCTCAGGACAGGTGGTATAGTCAAGGGGCACCAACTGGGGGGCCAGGTCCTGGTAGCGATAGAAGAGCCTGGTGTGGGGAGGGAGAAGTCAGGGAAGGCTGGGAGCCAAGAGGCAGAAGGGACTTGTCCCTCGTCTTACCCACCGGCAGTTACTCACTCCATAAGGAAGGACGCTGGGTCCCCAGAGCCTCAGGCCAGAGTCTGACCCTGGAGCACACAGAACCAGAAATAGGCACCTGTCTCCCTCCCTGGACAAGGCCAGGGTGCAGAGGGGAAGTAGAAACAAGGTAAGGAGGAAGTAGGGCTTCCTGGAGGAGGAGGCATTGGTGTTGGGCTTACAAGTAGGAATAGGAGTTGACCCGGATGATGGAATTAGAAGAAGGAGGCGCTAATGACTGATCCATCATTCCATAGCCAGTATTTGAGGGACCTGGCTATATGACCTATACGATTCATTATTACATCAGCAGGATCCTGTCTCTACTGACCCCTCCACCCAAGTCTCAGACTTTCTTCACTCTCTCCACACTAGGAGGCAGGTTTCCCCAATGGGACAGGGCACAAACAGCTAATGTTCAGACCAGACCATTTTTGGGGGGGTCTCCATAGATAGCCTAGGCTATCTCACGCTCATCCTGCTTCAGCTCCCCAAGAGTGGGGATGGCAGGCTTGTGCTACCACTTCTGGTTGGATTTTTTAAAAAGGGAGTCTACAAAAACACTGGTGACATTGTACCCTCCTCAAAGAGACCATCCTTGACATCTCTGATGTCCCCAAGCTGCTAAGAACTTTCTTGGAGGGACAAGGATGTCCTTGGGCTTTCTCATGACTACATATCTGAGAACGGCTGGTGAGCCGCAGTCCTAAATGCCCCACCCGCTTGTCTGGGTCCTCCAGAGAATGCCCTGAGTGTGTTGTCTTTCCTTTAAATGTATTTTTACAGTTACGTTATGTATTGATTTGTGTACATGTGTGTGCGTGCTACAGCCAATGTACCAAGGTCAGAAGACAACTAATGGGGGTGGATTCTCTCCTACAGTGTGAGCCCTGGGGTCTGAAATTGGTTCTCAGGCTTGGCAGCAAGGACTTTTATTTGCTGAGCCATATGGAGGACCCAGAGAGTTTGTCTTTCTTTGTGGCATCCAGTGAGTCCCTCTCTCCTCCCAGTCTCGGTTACTCTGTTTGGCAATCTGGAAGCTTGGGCCAGTTGAAATGCCAGACTCACCAGGACTCTGCCTGTCTGCCCTGGAAACAGAAGTCCTCCATGCCCAAGCCTCAGTTTCCCCACCAGTAATCTGATCATGATGGCCAAAGTGACCCTGCCAACTGTCCTCACACAGACAATGGGCTGATGGGTGAGAGGTGTGCCCATCAATAATGGATGCCCTGTGCCCACACAAGAGGGGCTCAGCCCTGAGCGCCCCACAGCTGAACCCCAGCCGGCTTGGGTTTCATGGCTCCAAGTTCACAGATAATGGTCCAACAGTCAGAAGGGTGACACAGGAGGTTTGTTTGTGTCCGTCCTGCTGGGCTCAAGCCAGGGACCTGCAGTCACCCAGGAGCCACCCACCTTCACACCACTCACGGCTCAGAGCCGGCCTCCCAACCTCAAAATGCCAATGTGCCTCTCCAGGGCTCCAGCACCTTCCGTGGCTCCCTGCTACCATTGGGTAAAAGTACAAATTCCTCAGTACAAAAACTCTGCCAGTGTGACAGGATGCGACTTCTCGGCCAAGCGCATCTGCCTCGGCCCACTGACCTGGAGAGGCAACACCCACATCAAAGCTTTAACCTTGACGGTGCTATCTTGACTCCCTTCATATTGCAAAAGACACGGAGCATGGTGGAGCATGCTTGTGATCCCAGCACTCAGGAGGCAGAGGCAGGCAGATCTCTGTGAGTTCAAGGCCCCCTTGGTCTACAGAGCGAGTTCCAGGACAGCCAGAACAACACAGAGAAACCCTGTTTCAAAAACAAAAACAAAAAACCACCAACGAAAAACCAAGGGGAACCAAAATGACGAAGTGGCTCATCTGGTAGAGGCCCTTGCTGACGTGCCGCCAAGCCTGGTGACCTGAGTGTGACCCCTGAGAGCCACATGGCAGAAAGAGAACATCTGAAGCATCTGGACTCTGTCTCCAGCACCCAAGGGAGGTAGGAAAGAGTCAACCCCACAAAACGTCATCTGACATCTACACATGCACCCTGGCACATGTGCACACAAATTTGCACACTCACAGATCATGCTCCCCACAACAATAATAATAATTCAAAAACAACTTGCAGCCAGCTAGAGTGGCACACACCTGAGACCCCAGGACTCAAGAGGAGAGGTAAGTTCGAGGCTAGCCTGAGCTCCTTCTCAAACCAAACAGAACAACAACCAACAGGCTGCACAAAGGTTCAGCAGTGACTAGAAAGTTGTTTTGGGGTGTCGCCTCCCCACTGACCTCATGATCTCCTTCCTCGTGAAGAAAGTGCAGTCCTGTGGGGAGAGAAACTGGCTTGGCCCGGACCTGCCCCTCTCCATGTCCCCTCCAGTCACTCCAAACCCACACAGACAGCTTGATGCCACAAACAAGGCTCTGCGGAGACTCCTGGCTGCCTGTGTCCCACACCAGGCTGTGCCAGAGGGCAGAACCCGCCACCCACACCCACCTGGTATTCCTCCAGCTGCTCATGAGTGAACACAGTCTGCTTGTTGCCCATGCTGGGGACCGCAGTCTCGAATCCCCGGGAACTGAAATTCCAGGTGGCTCCTCAGGGGCACCCAGGCACATAGTGTCTGAGCAGATGCCCTGGCTGTCACCTGCCCACCCATCCAGTCACCCCAAGCTTAGTGAGGCTCGGGTTACAGCCTGGCTCTCTCTGGGCAACCGTTTGAATGTGTCCACAGGTGAGGAACGAGGCCCGTGGGAGGTCCCTGAGGAGCCGGGTTCATCACCGTCTGGTGAGACTGGTGGTCTAGGACACCTTCAGGGAAAGGCCACAAACACACACACACACACACACACACACACACACACACACACCAGCTCAAATCCCAGCTCCCCCCCCCCCCATAGCTGTGTGGCCTTGGATAACTGTCTGACCTCTCTGAACTTGGTTTGTGAAATGGAAACTACATTAGCATCTATATCATACCATCAGTCTGAGGGGGAGAGGCATCATGGTGGGTGTGAGTGTGGCTGAGGCAGGCAGGTCATGAGTTCAAGGTCAGCTTGAAGCTGCATAGTTAGCTCTCATGAGAGAGAGAGAGAGAGAGAGAGAGAGAGAGAGAGAGAGAGAGAGAGAAGAAGAAGAAGAAGGAGGAGGAGGAGGAGGAGGAGAAGGAGGAGGAGAAGGAAGAGGAAGAGGAAGAGGAAGAAGAGGAAGAGGAGGAGGAAGAGGAGGAGGAAGAGCCAGGTCATGGAGGCACATGCTTTTAATACCAACTCTTGGGAGGCAAAGGCAGTCGGATCTTTGTGAGTTTCAGGCCAGCCTGGTCTACACAGAGTTCCAGGACAGCCAGGGCTACACAGAGAAACCGTCTCGGAAAAAAGAAAAGAAGAGGAGGAGGAGCAGGAGGAGGAGGTTGTAGGGAGGGAAGTAGACTAGAGATGGCTCAGCCAATAAAGGACTTTCTGTGCACGTCAGTAACCTCAGTGGTGAGGGGTGGGGTGGGGTGTTAGGGTGGAAGAAGACAGGAGGGTCCCTGGAGCTCACAGGCCAGCCAGCCCGGCCAATCAGCGAGCTCTGTGCTTAGTGAGAGACCCTGTCTCAAAAAGGAAAGGCGGTGAGCGATAAAGGAAGATACACACGTGTCACACAAGGAAACAGGAGATGGAGGGGTAGTTGATTGCCTATTGGTCGTTAGCCCGTTCTGGGCCCTAGGAATGCAGGAATGGACGAAGCTAGAGGAAGCGTGAGGTGAGCACCGGAGTCCTTGTATTAAGTGCTGAGTGAGACGACGACAAAAGAGATCCAGAGCCTAAAGCTCAGAAACTGTGCCATGCCGGTCACTGTCTGTCAATTTGATACAAGCCGGAGTCATCTGGGAAGAGGGAACCGCAACTGAGAAGATGCTGCCGTGTGCTTTTGACCCGACTTACAATGCCAAGCAGAAAGTGGTCGGTTGTGCCTTAACAGCTGTGCCACTGTTACAGCAGTGCACATCTGGCCCAGAAGGTCAGCAGTGCAGCCCACGGCATCCGAAGCTCAGAAAAACTGCTGGGGCTGCTCCCCCGCACCGACCGTCTCCACGGCGATAGGGGCTGGTGTTCTAATTCTGGTGTGGGTAACCAACAAGCCATTTCTAAGAGGCTGTTTGGGTGTGTTTTGTACTGAAATTGGGGGATGTGGTAAAAGGTCAAAGAGGTCATTTTTCTTTCCTCCCTTTGAGATTACAAAGTAGCAGTTTTCGGAGTGGGGTCCACACCCATCGCTCATTTTGGGTGGTCGTCCCCACGTCCCCATCCCTTTGATGTCCTCCTTGCCTTCCCTGGACAACTGGGAGAAGCTGTCAGAAGCTATCTCTGTCACACTGGGGTGCAGAGCAGAGGGCGGACGTTCCGCCTGTGGTTGTAGACATTTCTTTCTACATGCAGCCTGCTCAGTGTTAGTGCTGTGTGGAGATCTGGGTGGGTCTTGCTCCCTCCTTCCTCCCGTCCTCCCCTCCCCTCCTCCTTCTCCTCCCTCCTCTCCCCCTCCTCTCCCCCTCCTCTCCCTCCCCCTCCCCTCTTCCTCCTGTCTCCCTCCTCTCCCTCCCCCTCCTCCTCTTCCTCCTGTCTCCCTTCTTCTTCCCCTCCTCCCCTTCCTCCCATCTCCTTCCTCTCCCCCTCCTCTCTTTCCCTTTGACTCCGTCCTAGTCATTGCTCAGTCTCTACTTTAATGAGGCCACTGACAGAACCAACAATGCATCACTAAGCAGAGGCTGGATAACACCCGTGCCTCAGTTTCCCTATCCGTACAATGAGGATGTTCCACATAAAGGAACGTCTGTGAGCATGAAGGAGACCAATCTGAATAAACCTGTTCAGAGACCAGTTACTGCTGCTGTCATCTTGTCAGCATTGCTAGTTTATAAAGGAGGGGCCAGAGCTCAGAGAAGCCAAGACACTGCCTCAGGGACACACAGCTTCAGGTGTTCAGGTAAGGATCTCCAAAGTCACTCACACTCACCTCTGAGGCCAAGCTGCTTGGCTTGGAAAGAGCAGGAATTTCTTTCTTTCTTTCTTTCTTTCTTTCTTTCTTTCTTTCTTTCTTTCTTTCTTTCGTTCTTTCAAGAAAGAGAGCAAGTGTGTGTATGTGAATGCCAGGGTCTGTTTATGCAGGTCTACCTTTGTTTGTTTTCTGAAACTGTGATAAATACCATGACCAAAAGCAACATGGGGAGGAAAGGGCATATTTCATCTTACAGCTTATAATCCACCATGATGGGAAGTGATGGCAGGAACTCAAGACAGGAACCCGAGGACAGAAACTGGAGCAGAGACCGTAGAGGAATGCAGCTTTCTGGCTCACTCCTCATGGCTTGCTCAACCTGCTCTTTTCTCTCTAGATTTATTTTATCTTATGATATGTATGTATGTATGTATGTGCAACATGTGTGTATGTGCCTGGTGTCCACAGGGGTCAGAAGAGAGCATCATATTCCCTGAAACTAGAGCTACAGATGACTATGAGCCACCATGTGGGTGCTGGGAATTCAACCCCATCCTCTGCAAGAGCAACAAACGCTCTTAACTGCTGAACCATCTCCGCGTTCCCTCAGTTTGCTTTCTTGTAGCACTGACCATCTGCCCAGGGCTCATGCCACCCGCAGTTGGCTGGGTCCTCCCACGTCAATAGTCCATCAAGGCACAACCCCACAGATTTCCTTACAGGCCAATTTGACAGGTATTTTCTTTTCTTTTTTTTTCTTTCTCGTGGTGATATTTTATTTGTGATGAAATGTGCTATTTTATTTGTATGTTAATAAATAAAATTGCCTGGAGATCAGAGGTCAAATAGCCATTAAGCAGATGTCCGCTGGTGGTAGCATAATGCAGGCAGAGTCTCTGTGTGGTCAATGACACAGTCAAGCGTGGTGACATGAGCCTTTAATCCCAGTACCAACCATAGAGACCTGGAGGTCTGTATAGACAGGCAGTGACGAGGAAGTCATGTGGCTGGGCTTAGAGCCAATGAGAAAGCAAAACAGGAAGGCAATGAAAACACAAGTCAGACAGGAAGAAACTCTCTCTGGGGAAGCAACTGCTGGTGCTAAGCTAAAGCTAGTCGTGGCTATTGCTCTGATCTCTTTGGCTATTTCCTCTGTATTTGGCTATGTGTTTCTTATTTACTAAGACTGTTTAGAATTTCGTCTACACTTTCTTCCTTTTTTGTTTTTGCTTGTTTGTTTGTTTATTTTGAGACAGGGTTTCTCTGTGTAACAGCTCTGGCTATTCTTGAACTCGCCCTGTAGCCCAGGCTGGCCTCGAACTCACAGAGATCCACTTGCCTATGCCTCCTGAGTGCTGGGATTAAAGGTGTTCGCCACCACCTGGCTCAGGGGTATTTTCTTAATAGAGGTTCCCTCTTCCCAGATGATTCTGGCTTGTGTCAAATTGACAAAAAATAACCAGCACCATGTCAGAAGTCAACTTTTGGTAATCGGTTCTCTCTTTCCACCCTGTGGCTCCCAAGGATGCAGCTCAGGCCCTCAGGCTTAATGGTTTTTACTTGCTTAGCCGTCCTACAGACTCAGACATCTCTGTCAATTTGTGAGGTGCCCAGGTGCGGGCAGTCCTCAAGAACCACCCCCACAAGTTCATCCTGTCTTCCCCAGGTCCCAGTCAGCCTGTGACCTGGCATCAGGCAGTGGCCTGATGCCCCCTGCAGGTGACACTGGGAAAAACAGGTGCCATTGCCTCCCTCCTGCAGATGTGTTCTGTTCCCCACCATGCAAACCTACCTAGGTAAGGAAGATGAGTGTGGGGGTGCGTGCCTGTCATTGCAGTAGTGGGGATACTGAGGCAGGGGGAGTCCAGGTTCGTGGCCAGCCTGGGATACGGATTAAGTACAGGTGCAACAACTTAATGAGATGCTTTTCAAAATCCAAGAAAGGGAGTAGGGCATGGTGGTGCCCGCCACTAATCCCAGCACTCAGGAGTCAGGTGCTGGTGACTCTCAATGAGTTCAAGGCCAGCCTGGTCTACTTAGAGAGTTTCAGAACAGCCAGAGCTACATAATGAGAACCTGTTTTATCAAAGACTACTGGGGTCCAGCCCTTTAGTAGCCTTTTTCTGGGGTCTGTGGAAGAATCTAACAACCAGCTGATGAATCTAATCTTAAAGATACCAAATGAATCCACATACACAAAACGTGAATGAAGTCCATTCACGTTATTCTTCTGAGTCAGTTCTCTCTCCACACAGCTTCTTTTCTGCTCTCACGCTTAGCTCCTTTCTTGCCTGGTTCTCTCTACATTTTTCTGCTGTTCTAAGATCTATCTTAATACCTTGTCTTAGTTTTTCCCATCTTTGTTCTTCCCATCTTAATTCTTCCCCGTCTTAATTCTTCTCAAGTCTCTGAGGTTTTCAGTTATATACCCACGTAATCAACAATACTCTGGCCAAGGCAAGGCCACCAGGCTTGAATTCTTCCAGGGTCAAAAGTGGGGGGTGATAAGATCCACACAAAGAGCAGTAATTGTCAGCTGTCATTTGCAACCCAAAAGGGAAGTGACTAACAGGGAATGAATCAGCCGAGGGATAAATTCAATTAATAGATCTAAAAGGGGAATTTATGTGCTCAAACTATTTTCTTAGAAGTGGTTAGGTAAAGTGTTAGGATTCTATAAGTCACTAAGTTGTGAGTGAAAATAAAACTGCCTTTTTGTCCTTTGGTGCCATGTTCGTTCAAACTTATCTTGGTTGCGCCGTTTTCTGGCAGGGCAGGGGAAGTGTACTCGGTAACTAGGCAACCTGCATCACAGCTAGATGTACCTGGTGTGTAAAAACCCTTTAGTTCTGAGTTAATTGTTAAAGGAGATCTAGAACTAGAGATAGCACTTGGGGAAAGGAGGGTTAAGCTTGATTAGCACATCCACCTGGCCTGGGCAGTTGTCTCTGTAAATTTTTACCTTCTTTCAGGAACTAACAGATAGTCTGGATGCTTATTTATCTACAGTCTGTTCTTAGAAAGTCTGGGAAGTATCTCAGATAAAATACTTTTGTCTGGAGATGGTCCTGGCCAGATGTTGCTAATGGCGATAATTACAGAAAGTCCTAGGTTAGGGGTCTGGCTGTGTGACTGCCGTCAGCACAGTTGGGGGACGTTATCCCAATACTTCAATTGTGTAGGGGAAACTGTGCCCAATGGATGATCAACCACACGGTCGGAAGTTCTTGGGAAAAGAATTAAATGGGAAAGCTACAATAGCACACAAGAAATTCATTGCAGGAAACAGCTAATGTATTCAAAAGCCAGTATCACAAAGACTCCTTGAGTCTTGGCTTTATCCTCTGGAAGAGTCCTTGACTCTTCCAGGTAATGGCCCTTGTCATAGCTGAATTCCCACTTCATATTTCTGCAGCTCACAGCACTGTTTAAAGAAAAAAGGCACGAAAGAGGCCAGCCCGGTGGCCCAGCCGGTAAGGTGCTGCCAGCTGTGGCAACATGAGTTACATCCCTAGGACATACATAAAGGTAAGAGCCAAGAACCAACTCACACACCCACATGCTCTCTCACACACACATGCTCTCTCACACACACATGCTCTCACACACACATGCTCTCTCACACACACACATGCTCTCTCACACACACATGCTCTCTCACACACACATGCTCTCTCTCACACACACATGCTCTCACACACACATGCTCTCACACACATGCTCTCTCTCACACACACATGCTCTCTCACACACACATGCTCTCTCACACCCACATGCTCTCACACACACACATGCTCTCTCACACACCCACATGCTCTCTCACACACACATGCTCTCTCACACACACATGCTCTCTCTCACACACTCACATGCTCTCTCACACACACATGCTCTCTCACACCCACATGCTCTCACACACACACATGCTCTCTCACACACACATGCTCTCACACACACATGCTCTCACACACACACATGCTCTCACACACCCACATGCTCTCTCACACACACATGCTCTCTCACACACACATGCTCTCTCTCACACACACATGCTCTCTCACACACACATGCTCTCTCTCACACACACATGCTCTCACACACACACACATGCTCTCACACACTCACACATGCTCTCATACACACACACATGATCTCACACACTCACATGCTCTCACACACACAATAGTAACGAGTAAATCTTCTTCTTCTTTTTTTGAGAGACCTAAGAATATAATCAAGTGATACAGTTGCATGTCTGGCATGCAAGAAGCTCTAAATTCAGTCTCCAGCACTGCAAACACATGATCATGATGAGGAGGAGTGAGAAAAAGAAAGGGAGAAGAAAGGGTGACATAGGGGATATTAGTGGCATTCCCTCTCACAGCATGTATTTTGCTTTTTTAAAGATTTATTTCTTTACTTTATGGGTGCTTTGCCTGCATGTGTGTATGTGCACCACGTGCATGTAATGCCCATAGAAGCCAGAAGAGGGCGCTGGATCCCTCAGAACTGGAGTTACAGATGGTTGTGAGCTTCCATGTGGGTTCTAGGAACCAAACCTGGGTCTGCTGCATGAGCACCCAGCTCTCGTGGCCTCTGAGCCATCTCTCCATCCCCACCTCACAGTATTTAGTCAGTTTCCTACACTGTAACAAACTACCTAACATGGACTTCTTATGAACACACACACACACACACACACCAGGTTCACAGGCTAACCTCAAATGCACTATGTAGCCAGGAATAACCTTGATTCCTGGTCCTTCTGCCTCTACCTCCAGTTTTATGTGGTACACTCTACCAACAAACCCCAGGCCCACCCAGTCCTCCTTTCACTGGTTTTGGTTTTTGAGACAGGGTCTCACTTTGTAGCCCAGGCTGGCCTAGAACTTTCCAAAATCCTCCTGCCTCTGCTTTCTCAGTGCTAGGATTATGAGCAGGCACCACAAATATGCCCTATTCCTTCCCCACCCCACTTCTGAAAACTGCTTTACACATATGCCTTAAATGACCCCACTGTTCTTACAAAACACCTGTTGTCAATGCCGCACACAGCCCACTTCCTCATCTGTGGTTCCTGCCTTCACTTGCTGGAACCCTGTGAGAAGCTGGGTCTTTCTGAGCCTGAGGGCACAACTCAGACCAAATCAACAGAACAGTTCCTTAATTTATGCTGCGCTGCAGTTTCTCTTAAGAGTCTAGATATGAGCATTCCTTAAAGGTTTATTTGTGTGTGTGTGTGTGTGTGTGTGTGTGTGTGTGTGTGTGTGTACAGGTGCCTGCAAAGGCCAGGAGAGTGTGTTGGATCCCCTGACACTAGTGATACAGGTGGCTGTGAGCCACCATATTGGTGTTGGGAACAGAATCAACTGCTGAACCTTCTTTCTGGCCCCAACATGTTGAATTAAGAGAAAAAGAAGGTTGGGGGAGGGTAGAATTGAACTCATCTAAGCAGAAAATAGAAGAGTGATTTCCAGGGATTTGGAGAGAGGCTAAATGCAAAAGTTGCAGGTAGGGGGAATAAGTTCAAGCGATCTGTGGTATAGCATGTGATTATAACTGATAACAACAAATGGTTAGCTGTTGTTCTGTTTTTGAGACAGAGTCTTACTATGTAACCCCTGGCTGACCTAGAACTTGCTATGTAGACCAGGCTGGCCTCAGATTCGCAGGGGTATCTATTGCTTCTATATCTGGAGTGCTGGAATTAAAGGTGTGCACCACCACACATGGATTGTTTCTGCTGTTGTTGTTTTGAGACAGGGTCTCCTTTGTACTCCTCTACATATATAGACCAGGCTGGCCTGGAACTTACTATGTAGACCAGGCTGGCACATTCTCCTGCCTCCTCCTGCTCCTCTGAATACTAGGATTGCAGGCCTGAACAACCACACCTGGCTAGTTCTGACATGTTTTTTATTTTATATTATTGGATTTATTTTACTTTTTAAAATGTGCTGTGTTTTCCCTGTTTGTCTGATGCACATCACTTGTGTGCCTATGGATGGTTGTGAGCCACCATGCGGGTGCTGGGAACTGAACTCAGGTCCTCCTCAAGACAAGCAAGTGCTCTTAACTGCTAGCCAACTCTCCAGCCCCTACCCTTAAATTTTTTAAAGAGATTTTAAGTGTTCTCAGCGCGCGCACACACACACACACACACACACACACACACACACACACACACACACTGTATGGGGATGAAGAGATGGCTCAGCAGGATCTGGGTTCCATTCCCAGCACCAATGGCAGCTCACAAGCATTTGTACCTTCAATTCCAGGAAATCCAATGCCCTCTTCTGCCTTCCCTGAACACCAGGCATATATAGGTGGCGTTTTCCTGTCCCGACCACCTGCTCCCAAACAACCGACACAAAGACTTAAGTTTACTTATAAATGCTCAGTCAATAGCTCAGGCTTGTTACTCACCAGCTTTATAATTTAACCCATTTCTATTCATCTGTGGGCTGTCCCCAGGCTCGTGGCTTTTACCTCTATCCCATTTTGTGTGTCGACTCATCCTCTGTCTTACTGGCAACTTCTGTGATTCCACCCTTCTTCATTCCAGCATTCTGTCTGTCTCAGAGTGCCTCACCCAATCTCTTCCTGCCGAGCTATCAGCTAATCAGCTTTTTATTAACAATGAGAGCAATAGATATAGATATAGATAGATAGATCAAAAGGATTATTCCACAGCAGGCATATACATGGTGCACTTACTTGATATATACATGCAAGCAAAACACTCATACATAGAATATATGTTTTATATATAAACCCTGACACTTTTTTTTTTTTTTTTTTTTGGTTTTTCGAGACAGAGTTTCTCTGTGTAGCTTTGGAGCCTGTCCTGGACCTCACTCTGTAGCCCAGGCTGGCCTCAAACTCACAGAGATCTGCCTGGCTCTGCCTCCCAAGTGCCTGGATTAAAGGCGTGCGCCACCACTGCCCGGCAAACCCTGACACTCTTAAAGCTGAAAAGAAAGTCTTTGTTGCTGGCCAGAGCCTGCATGGTAAATTTGCCCACATTACACAGCCCCAAGACTCATGGTTCTTTGTCGTTTTGTTTTTTGTTTTTTCAAGACAGTGTTTCTCTGTTGTAGCCCTGGCTAACCTGGAACTCCCTCTGTAGACCAGGCTGGCCTCAAACTCAGAGTAAATTCCACCTGCCACTGCCTCCCCCGTGATGGGATGAAAAGTGTGGGTCAAGTTCTTTTTCTTTTATGCCCCAAAACACACACCCTGGTTGACACACTTCGGTTAAAATAACAGAAATGAAACAGCAAGGTCAGCACTCAGGGGCTTTCCTGGACCCTGGGCTGTGGACCCGTGGTTGGTGGGTTCCGTCTGGACTGTGTTCCTGTTTTGCCAGGTGTTGGGGTCTGTGCTGTAAGGTCAGAATGATGCTTTTCACATGGTGTCAGTTGTGCTAAGATCTGGGGGCCTGCTAGTCAGAACTGATAGAATAAATATATAAAAGGGGAATTATTAGAGTAGCTCACAGGCTCTGGCCCAGCTGATCCAAGAACGGCAGGCAGTCTGCCAGCAGAAAGTCCAAGGATCCAGTAGTTGTTCAGTCCACAAGGCTGGATGTCTCAGCTGGTCTTCAGCATACTCCAGAACCCTGAAGAACTAGCCTCTGTTGCCAGGGAAGGGATGGACTTGCCTGCAAGAGGGCAAGCAGACAAAGAGAGTGCTTGGAGGGACTCTAGCCAGTCCCAGCACGGCAAACATGGTTCGGGCAGGCCTTGCCTGTGCAGATATTTTGTTTGTGCTCTCACAAATAAAGCTTGCCTGGAGTTCAGAGTGCAGAGCTAGAGGCCAGGCAGTGGTAGCACACACCTTTAATCCCAGCACTTGGGAGGAGGAAACAGGAAGTGATATGGCTGGGCAGAGAGAGGAAGTAATAAGGTTGGGTGGAGCCAGGAGCTCATCCCTCTCAGGCCGAGGATTCAGTGGAGGTAAGAAGTCTCTCTCGTGGATGGCTCCTTTACTGATCTTTCAGCATTTACCCCAATATCTGGCTCTGGGATTTTGTTATTAAGACCACTTAGAGTTCGTGCTACATCTGGCGTCTAACATGTGAGGCACAAATTCACATAAAAGCCTCCTGCCGGTGGCTGCAAAGGTTGGAGTCCCTACCCTGCTGGCTACGTTTCTGTTGCTGCCCATCTACAGCAAACTCCTTAGGCTGTGGGGCTCCGAAAACCGCAGGAGTGAGCCACTTCTGCAGGGTTCCCATCAGACGGCCGGCTCTTTGGCTTCTTCTCTCCTGGTGGGTTGTGGGCTCTCCCTGGACCCCCTCTTCAGACTGCTACCACACTAGGTAGCTGCCTTGAAACCCACTTGGGCTTCTACTGTTCTACACAGAAGCAGTCAACCTCACATCTGAATGAATCATCATTGTCAGCAGATCTGGTGAGACAATTGGGAATTCTTAAAGGGAGGAATTAGTTAAAAGAGAGAGTTTTTTCTCCCCACATTAAAAAAATGGGAAACACTATTACAATGGAGAGAGTTAGGTCTCTGTATGATAATACGCTGGACAGTTTGAAAATGGAGCAATTAAATGAGAGGATAATTAATTTAGATGGGATTCATGTAATGTCAATTATAAATATCTGTTTGATCATTTTTGTTTTATCAATAAAAAAAGTTGGTTAATAATTTAGAAAAACTTATTAAAACAGATCATAGAGATATTCAGACCCAGACAGAGAACCAATCTCAGCTTTGCATTATAAGGTTACAGAGGATCAGCCTAAGGATTTCAAACAGTCACCCTTAATTTATCCAGTAACCTTACAGGAACTGCCAAATGATAGATATCCCCAAGGCTGTATAAGAGCTGAATGGACTCCTGTGCAAATGTTAGATTTGAGGAGATTCAAAGGAGTGAAAGTCTCAAATGGCATGCATTCACCTTTGGTGAAGCAGATGTTAAACTCGTGGTCAACTTGTAATAGAATTATCCCTCAAGACAGGAGAGACTTGGTTGCAGCAGTTTTGGAGACTGGTCCTCAATTACAATGGAAGACCTGGTGGAAAGATGAGGCTAAGACCATTGGACAATGAAGTAAGGCTAGAGGTATGGAAATCTCCCAAGACCAATTTCTTGGAGAGGGAAATTATGCTAATGTAGAAAGGTAACCTCTATATAATGACCACACCCTGGCTTTATGCTTTGTGTCAGCCTTGAATACTTGAGACAGAATTGAAGAAGTAGGAAAAAAACTGAGTCATTTACAAAAGTTATACAGGGCCCAAAAGAAACTTTCACAGGTTTTTTTTGTTTTTGTTTTTGGTTTTTTTGTTTGTTTGTTTTGTTTTTACAAAGATTGACGTTATCAGTGCATAGAATGATACCAAATTCAAATGCTAGACAAATAATAATTGAATCTCTGGCTTTTGAAAATGCTAATGCACAATGCAAAAGGGTAATTAGGCCATTAAAGGCAAGATTAGTATCCTTGGAGGAATGGATCCAAGATATGATCAATATTGAATCTCATAACCATATGATGCTTGAATAGGAGAGATGATTTCCAGTGGTTTGAAGAAAAATCAAAATGTCAAGTGTTTCAACTGCAGTAAACAAGGTCACCTAAAAAGGGATTGTAAACAGGGCATCCTAGAAACACAGTTTTTTCTAAGAATAATTCTAACAGAATGTCCCTCCCTTCTGGATTATGCAGAAGATGTGGCAAAGGCAGACATTGGACTAATGAATGTAGATCAACAAGGGACAGTCAAGATAACCTTTTGCCATTGGGAAATGCCTTGAGGGACCTCTTGCAGACCTCCGTGTTAAATTCCAGTTCAGTCATTTCCTGTCATTTTGGAGGAAACTCCTTCCCAGAGCAATTAAAGAACCTAATGCCTATTGTAAGAAACCATACTGCTCTGGAACAGCTATAGAAGAGAGAACAAAAAATTCAGGAGAAACCATAAAGTGAATATTTTGGCAAACTTCTATAAATGAACAAAGACCAAAATTAAAAATATTAATAAATGACATCATCTTTGAAGGTTTTGTAGACTCAGGTGGGGATGTAACAATAATTGCACCAGACTGGCCTCTTCCGGAGGTAAATGTTCAGTTTTTAGGGACTGGAACATTATCTCAGTTAAAACAGAGTGCAAGACACGTGAATATATAGGGCCAGAAGGACAGAGAGGAAAATTAAAGCCACATGTGGCTAACATAGCAATGAATTTATGGGGACGTGATTTGTTACAGCAATGGAATACTTAGACTAACATTCCTCCAATCTCAGAAACAAACCAAAAATTAATGTATGTTCCTGAGGAAATATTATAAGGTATTATAAAGAACAGTCACTGACCATTCAGGCTGTACAAGAACAGGGCATAAGAGCTGCTGATCTTTCAAAGGCACCAACAGCCCTACCTTTAAAATGGTTAACAGGAAAAATCTGTATGAGTTGAGCAATGGCCTTTAACATCAGAGCAATTGCAGGCCTTAGAACAGCTGGTACAGGAACAGTTAAATGCTCAGCATATCAAAGAATCAACCAGCCCTTGGAACTCTCCTGTATTTGTTATTTAAAAAAAATCTGGAAAATGGAGAATGGTAACAGATCTAAGAGCTGTTAGTAAGTTGATTCAGCCAATGGGCTCTCTACAGTCTGAAATTCCTTTGCCTTCTCTGTTACCTAAAGAATGGCCTCTTATAGTTATTGATTTAAAAGACTGTTTCTTTTCAATACCTTTACAAGAAAAAGACCGAAAAATTTGCCTTCATGGTGGTAGCGCATGCCTTTAATCCCAGCACTCGAGAGACAGAGGCAGGTGGATCTCTGTGAGTTCTAGGCCAGCCTGGTCTCCAAAGCAAGTTCCAGGAAAGGCACAAAGCTACACAGAGAAACCCTGTCTCGAAAAACCAAAAAAAAAAAAAAATAATAAAATAAATAAAAATAGAAAAATAATTCTCAGCCTGTTAAGAGATATCAATGGAAGGTTCTCCCACAGATAATGTTAAATTTTGTAAGTCATCTATTGGAAATGATACATAAGCAATTTCCTCAATCTATAGTTTACCATTATATGGATGCCATCTTACTAGCTGATTCAAATGTGGATACTTTAGAGAAAATGTTTGAAGAAGTAAAGAAAATTTTGCCCTGTTGGGGGATTATAAATTGCTCTTGAAAAAATACAAAGAGGAGATTCTATTAATTATTTAAGATCTAAAATATGTCTACAAAAAAATTAGACCCCAAAAGGTACAAATTAGGAAATATTGATTGTGGATTCTTAATGACTTTCAAAGATTGCTAGTAGACATTTCCACAGCCCAATATTGGAGTAGAAAATCAAGAACTGATTAATTTGTTCAAAACCTTAAATTGTGACAAGAACTTAAATAAACCAATTCTCACAGCTTCAGCTGGTAATTCTCTTGGTTTATTTAAGTGGCATCATTTGAATCCAGGGCTTGATTGCATTCTGGTTATTTTACCCTGTACACATTCTCCTACAGGATTATTAATGCAGAGGGAAGATATTATCTTAGAATGGATCTTTTTACCACATAAACAGAGTAAAAAATTAAAAACTTATGTGGAAAATATCTCTGAGTTTATTCTAAAAGGAAAATTAGCAGAAATAAATCATCAATTAGCAGGAATAGACCCAGCAGGAATTGTAGTACCTTTTACTAATGATGAAACTGACAAATTATGGGCAAAAAGTGAACTTTGGCAAAGAGTTCGAAGTAATTTTTTTGGGAAAGGTTAACAACAAATATTCCAAAAGCAAGAGGATTCAATTTATAAAGAGAACTCACTGGATCCTTCCTCCCATTGTATGGGGAACACCAATATCTGGAGCTCCTAATTTCTATACTGATGCAAATAAATCAGGAAAAGCAGGTTACAAATCAGAAACTTTAAGTAAAGTGGCTCATGATTCTGTCCAAAAGTCAGAATTATGTGCTATTCTGGTGGTATTAATGGATTTTACAGAACCCCTTAACATAGTTACTGACTCTCAGTATGCAGAAGGAGTTGTTTTCTACATTGAAACTGCTGGATTTATTCCTGATGAATCAGGATTAACTTCATTATTTATTCAGTTACAAGAAATAATCACTACTATGAATCATCCTTTATATATAAAACACATCTGATCTCATTGGTCAACTGTTGATAGGAAATATGCTGGAGGCCTCTGAATTTCATAAAAAAAATCATGTCAATAGCAAGGGTTTGAAAAAGGATTTTTCCATCACTTGGCAACAAGCCAAGGAAATCATAAGGAAATGTCCTACTTGTTTTCTATACAACCAAACTCCACTACCTGCAGGAAGTAACCCAAAGGGTATGCGAAGGAATAAAATCTGGCAGATGGATGTGTTTCATTTTGTAGAATTTAGAAAATTAAAATATGTACACCATACCATAGATACATATTCAGGATTTCAATGGGCAACTGCTTTGAGTTCTGAACAGGCTGATTCTATAATTATACACCTATTAGGAATTATGGCCATCATGGGTATACCTGTACAAATTAAGACTGACAATGTTCCAGCATATGTCTCTGTTAAAATGTAACAGTTTTTGCTTATTACAATATAAAGCATATTACAGGTATACCACATAATCCTATAGGCCAAGCAGGTATAGAAAGATCAAATCAAACTCTAAAGGATATGCTAACCTAACAGAAAGGGGTAACAAAACCCCCCAGAAATAGATTACATAATGCTCTATTAACTTTGAATTTTCTCAACGCTAATGAGAAAGAAACAACAGCTGCAGAGAGACACTGGATAATAGAAAAAACTATAGAATTAAATCAGCTTGTTTACTTTAAAGATGTGTTTACCTCAGAATGGAAACCAGGATATGTGTTATGTTGGAGAAGAGGTTTTGTTTTTGTTTCCTCAGGAAAAGAAAAGCTATGAATTCCATCAAAATTGATAAAGGTTCAATTTGAATAAGAGAGAACTCTTGTAGCTAGAAGTTTCTTTGGGTCCTGCCTGGTCCTAGGGTCCTGAAGCCACTTATAAAATAATCATTCAGAGGCTTATATTAATTATCAATTGTAGATGGCTTCTCACTAGCTAGCTCTTATATCTTAAATTAACCCTTTCTATTAATCTATGTTTCACAGCTTTACCAGTCTGCTAGCATCTTACTTCCTGGGTAGCTGGCTGGCATCTCTCTGCCTCTCCTTTCTCTTTCTTTTCAGAGTAGATTCAATAATCAACCCTTTATTCTATCATTTCTATATCTTTTTTTTCTTCAGAGTGGATTCAATAATCTACCTCTTATCTACATCCTCTTTTTTTTTTCTTTTTTTTCTCCTGAGACAAGAACCTTAAATCTGATCTCCTTTGTTGCCTGGGACAATTATAAGAGCCATGCCATATTGTCTGCCTGAATTAAGTTTCTGTTCTCCAGTACTGAGCCACTTACCAGAAACTTGTGACATCCCTGGACAAGGCCTGAGTTATTAGAAAATAACTTAACATTTCCTTATCTTTCTGCTACACTGACCAATAGTAACAATGTTTTGTGGTTGGGTTGCTTGGTTGGGTTGCTTGGCAACTCAACAGTCCCCTGCTCTTTTCCCAAAGAAAGTTTCCTGGTCTGCTTGCTATAAAATCTGCCTGAGAAAAATAAAGTTTTGCAGCTTGATCAGAATACCTATCTTGCTGTCAATTCTTTGTGTCTCTTGTCCCTTTTATTCGCCATCCCCCCTTCTAGGGTCTCCGCTGAAGATCCCACTGGCTGGAACACTTTGTTTAGCCTTTTTCCTGACCATTAACAATAACAATTTGTAACCAACCATCCTAAACAATGGCAATTATCCAAAGCCCATTGAAAGACCAAAAACCACCCACCCCACACCTCTCGGGAATATGGGCTTCATATTATTAAAATGCTTCCTGCTGCTTGTGGGTGAAGGCCTAAGTAAACAAAGAAGTTAGGCAAGAGTAACACATGCCTTTAATCCTATCACTTGGCAGGCAGGGATCTGTCTGGATCTCTGTGAGTTCAAAGCCACACTGGAAACAGCCACTGTGTGGTGGCACATGCCTTAAATTCCAACACTAGTTAACCATGGAGGTCTGGAGGTCAAACAGGAAGTGACAGAGCTGGGCAGGAAGAGGAAGTGATGTAGCTGGACAGAGAAAGCAAATCAGATGGCAGAACAGCAAGGCATACAGGCATGGGTAGACAGGAAGTGTCTCACATTTGAAGCTGCAGAGTTGGTGAGGTAAGGTTAGCTTGTGGATGTTCCTATTCCTCTGATCTCTCTCAGGATTTAACCACTATATCTGGCTCCTTGTTTTTTTTATTTAATAAGACCATTTAGAAATTCATCTACAAACTCTTAATTAGAATAAGTGATAGTTCATCAACTAGCATGAGCGTTATATCTAAAACTTTAAGACTAACAAACGCTTTTCATTTGATCAGATATAACTTGCCAAAAAGGAACCTCCACAAAATTAGGGTTGGTAAAGGGTTTTTGTTTTTGTCTTTTCAGGAAAATGAAGGCATCCAGCTAAGGAATCTGAAGAACACTGGACAAATGAGACATCTGAAGAAAAAGGATGAATCATCCAAAGATAATGTCCCAAGAAAAAGAGTAAATTGGCCTATTGGTATATCATCTTTAACAGGAAATTTCATAAATTTTCCCAAAAGTTCATTTCTGCTGTTCTCTATAGACACATAATGCAAATGGTCTTTTGTAGTCCCAGTTCAACTAAAAAATTAAAGCTGGCATTGGAGTTGGAGTGTGGCTCTCTCCTTCTCTGAACCCAAGTATGCTTGTTGAAAGTAAAATCCAAAATCTTTGTCTTATGTCAGAAGAGCCACCTGATATGGGACAGAAGAAAAACTGAAATTAAAGGACTATTTTATTGCCACTAATTTCATAATCCTTTGGCTTCATTTTAACTCTTTAGAACTTTTCTTAAAGTATAAATATTATCCCAAAACTTAAAAGATTAATATATATACATATATTTTAAACTTTTTGTCATGATATTAATGGTCATACAGAGCACTAATTAATTCTAGAGAAAGGCTTCATCTAGCTTCCTGTACATGATTTCAGGTTTGAGTCTTTATCAGGTAACTAGGAATTAATTTTTTGTACTCTGGATGTACATATCAAATATTGATCCTTTAACCTCTTTGAGATCTGCTATATATGACATTTAAAATGTTTAAGTTTTCTGCAATGAACCATGACCACACCTAACAGCAGCCTTTGAAGTCTCCAAAAGGATAATGGAGCCCCACAACAACAATCCCATCAGGACAATGATAATGCCACTAAGCTGGCAAACAACACCCAAAGATCAGCTTGGACTACAAACTGCTCAGGACAGTCTCAAGGTGGCTAGCTGAGATGATACAGCCTCACAGACTACTCTAGCCAGAACTTGAGACAAGCCCTGCGCTTTCCCATTGCACAGAGACTGGACAACAAATGATACAGCTACCTCTCCCAGGACTTGACAAGTATCCCCAATTTTTCTTTTCAGGATCCCCCAAAGATGCCATCACCCCCAGACAGCAGGAAGTAAACTTAAGAACATGACACCCACATTCCCAAGAGGTGGGGTGGTAGATTTTGGTCTTTCAATGGGTTATGGATATTTGTCATCATTTAGGGTGGTTGGTTACAAATTGTCATTCGTAATGGTCAGGAAAAAAGCTGAACAAAGGAGTTTAGATTCAGGATTCTTGTTTTGAAAAGAAGAAAGGGGGATATTGATATGATAGGATATAAGGGTAGATTATTCTGAAAAGAAACAGGAAGGATATAGAAATAAAATAAAAAGATAGATTATTGAATCTACTTTTAAACCAAAAAAGCAACTACTAGTTTTAAATATTTTACATTAATATGGATCTTTGTATATTGATAAAATTTGAGATTGTTTTTGTTAGAACATACTGTATGTACATTTCTACTCTTGTTCAAGGTATTGTACCTATACAACTCATTTAACAATGTAATGCCAATTTCAAGTTCTTGAAAGTTATTATTACCAACTGTTTGGGGTGGGAGCTCCAACCCCTGGCACCCTGGCATCCCTATACCCAAAGAATCTGGAATGTTCTGGTTGAAGACCCACCTCAACTACCCTCCCCTATCTCTTTCCCTAAACCCACCCTTTCAAAGCCCGCCAACACAGCTCCTCCCCCAGAGAGGCTCAAGACCACTCCCACAGGGTATATAAGCTGCATCCCAGAAAACAGACACGTGGTTCTTCTGGTCTCTCATCTCGGTCTCCTCTCTGAGGGGCTGGGGAATCACTCAGGAACGCTTCACCCATTAAACCTGGGCTTTTCCAATTTGGTCTGATTCAGTTTAATTTGGATTGCTGAGTTGGCAGAGAGGCCTTCAGAGTACATAGACTTATCACCAACTATTTATAATAATAAGGAAATGCAGGTTAGTAGTTAGTCAACTATTACAATCACAATTGTAGTCATGTTAGGTATGTTTTCAAGGTCAAACAGAGATATATTTTTATATAAACCAGTCATCTTCAAACACTTCAGAGATCTACAGAATATGACATTTAAGATGTAATAACATAGGTTCTTTTATTTTTTTTAATGACAATGAGACATGTCTGCTCCTAGCAGCACCAATCTACTTTGGAGAAGATGATGGACACTGAAGAAACTCCATCTAGAGTTTACATTCTTCGTGGCAAAAGTTAGCCACTGGGCAAGAAAATGTTCTTACCTCAACTGCTGAGAGCATGCTGTCCAAATAGGACAAACAGGACACAAAAGAAAGGACTACCAAACTTTGCCAAGACAAAGTAGGACAGCCCTTCAAATATCCTGCTTCACAGAAAAGTCTGTCAGATAGGCTAGGCTTGTAGGCCAAATATGAATGCCCCAACGTTACAAAGTACGCTTGGGTGATTGTACAGGCAGTCAGCTATTTCTGTCATTTCGCACATTTTTTTGGAAGTTGCTTGCTTGCACTTCCTGCTTACTCAGATAATATTATTTTCTTCTTGGGTCTCTGATGCAGTTGAAGACTTTATAGTTATTGTTATAGTTTTCCTTGTTACCAGATTCATAAAAGAAATTCACTAAAGAGGTGTAAAGTATATAAGGTTGAGAGACATTAAGAGATAGTTTTGGTAATGCAAGTTAGAATAGAAAATGAATTAGGGGGCTGGAGAGATGGCTCAGAGGTTAAGAGCATTGACTGTTCTTCCAGAGGTCCTGAGTTCAATTCCCAGCAACCACATGGTGGCTCACAACCATCTGTAATGAGATCTGGTGCCCTCTTCTGGCTTGCAGGAATACATGCAAGCAGAACACTGTAAACATAATAAATAAACAACATAATAAATAAATATTTTTTAAAAAAGAAAATGAATTAGGTACAACCTTTTAGACTCACCAAGATAGGATAGATAATGGAGTATTTCTTTGAATTTGTCAAATGTTTATGGACCAGGTATTGTTAATGGATTTATTGCCTATATATTATATATATATTATTGTACTTAGTGTATATAGTTTTTCTTATATTAGTTATAACATTCTTTTTTATTTTAGACAAAAAAAAGGGGGAAATGTGGTGGTATTTTGTTTGTGCTCTTACAAATAAAGCTTGCCTGGAGTTCAGAGTGCGGAGCTAATCACTAGAGGCCAGGCAGTGGTGGCATACACCTTTAATCCCAGCACTTGGGAGGAGGAAACAGGAAGTGATATGGCTGGGTGGAGAGAGGCAGTGATAAGGCAGGATGGAGACAGGAACTCGGCCCTTTCAGGCTGAGGATTCAGTAGAGGTAAGAAGTCTCTCTCGTGGATGGTTCCTTTACTGATCTTTCAGCATTTAGCCTGATATGTAGCTCCAGGTTTTTATTATTCAGACCAATTAGGATTCATGCTACACTTGCCCTTCTCCCCATTCCCTCTGCCTTGCTAAAAACGGTTAGATTACATTTCTAAAGCTAACTACAAAAGTCCATTCCCTCATTTGGCCATTTCTTTCTCCTGAGGCTGACTACCAAAGTCCAGCAATCAGAAGCCCACGTTGGCTATCATAATTAACATCCCCAATTAAAATGAAGCACCTCATCCTAACACAGGGTTTCCCATTTTACCTTTATAAACTGCCAGTTGCCTATGTGCCACATCTGTCTCCCTTCTATCCAGAGGCGGTCCTTTGTCCTTCTGGGACAAATACCCCTTCCTCCTTTCCCTTGTTCCCTTCCCCTTCTCCCTCATCCCCTATCTCCTTTATCACCACATCCAAATCCATCCTAACACAGACCTCCCCTTTTTCCTCTTTAAAATTACACTGCAAGGTCATTTGCTGCTGTTTTCTGCCTGAGTCAAAAAGCAGCTACTTTAACTCTTCTTCCCTGCTTAGTAAAGGATCTCTCTGTGAAAACAGGTGTTTGGGTGTGGTTTGTGCCTAATCTGGTGTCCAGGAGGAAGCCCCTGCTGTTCAGGGGTCCCCTTCAGTGCTTCTTTCTTCCACGTGCTTTATACAGTCTGCCAGCAGAAGGTGTGGCCCCGATTAGAAGTGGATCTTCCATCTCAAATGATCTGGATTATTTAAAAAAAAAAAAAAATCCCTCACAGGTGTGCCCAGTTGGGTTTTAGTTAATTCTAAGTGGAGTCAAGTTGACAACCAAGAATAGCCATTACATAGCATAATCAGTGGGCTGGGAACGGGGGTTCAGTCTGTCACTCAGCACTGAGGGAGGCAGAAGCAGGAGTCACTAGTCATCATGGGATGCATAGGGAGACCCTGTCCCAGAGCAGCATCAGAAGGCCGACTTCCTGGACACACTGTGGAAGGAGGAAACCCGCAGTTGCCCTCTGACCTCTGCTTGCTTGACATAGCACACAAATAAATGTAACCTCCAAAACCACTGCTAAAGAAAACAAAAAATCCCAGCACATTCGTGATGCCTGTCGTTGAGAAGTAAGGTTGTTTGGTGTGGTGGCACACACCTTTAATTCCAGCACTCGGGAGGCAGAGGCTGGTGTTTCTCCCTGAATTCAAAGCCAGCCTGGTCTACAGAGTGAATACAAGGACAGCCAAGGCTACATAGCGAGACCTTGTCTCAAAACAACAACGAAACCATTTAAGGTCATCGGCTACATGGTTAGTTTGAGGCCAGCATGGCCTCCATAAAAACCAACAAAACAAGCCGCAGTGGACACACCTAAAGTCCCAGTTCACAAGATGCTGAGGCAGAGCCCAGAGAGGTCTGTGTATACAGCAAATCCAAGGTCAACCAGGCTCATTTAGCATGACCCTTCTGCCCTCTAAACCCACGCAACATCAGGAGTTGTGGGCCAGTGAGGTAACTCAGCAGGTAGTCTGACCACATCGTTCTCTTCCCGGGAACCCAAAGGGTGGAAAAAGAGACCAGACTCCTGCAAGGTGTTCTCTGTGTGTACACACCCCCCACACACACACACACATACAGGTGAATAACGTATAATGTAATTCTTTTTTTGTTTGTTTGTTTGCTTTTCGAGACAGGGTTTCTCTGTGTAGCTTTGCGCCTTTCCTGGAACTCACTTGGTAGCCCAGGCTGGCCTCGAACTCAGAGATCCGCCTGCCTCTGCCTCCCGAGTGCTGGGATTAAAGGCGTGCACCACCACCGCTTGGCTAATTCTTAAGATTTAACCTTTCTTCTGTTTATTTCGAGACAGGGTCTCTCTTCATAGCCCTGGCTGTCCTGGAAGTCACTATGTAAACCAGGCTGGCCTCGAATTCAGAGATCCTCCTGCCTCTGTCTCTGGAGTGCTGGGTAAATGTAATTTTTTAAATTGAAAAAGAAAAACAAAAACAGTAATTACGACTTCACAGGCCACGAAGCCAAGGCGATGCCCACAAAGCCGGAAGTGAATGCCCACACGGGAAGTACGGCTTTGGGCCCGCAAAGCTGGGGCCGGTTCCCACCGAGTGTGAGACCGGAAGTGCGCTAGAGCCATGAGACCTGCGTATGCCTAGGTCGCGCCTAGCCGACCAATCAGAAGGGAGCGAGGCGGACGTCGGGCGGAAGTGCCGTTTACAAACAGGAAGTGTGGCGGGGTCCTGCGCACCATGGAGGCGTACGAGCAGGTCCAGAAGGGGCCCCTGAAGCTGAAAGGTGTCGCGGAGCTCGGCGTGACGAAGCGGTGAGGCCCGGGGCCCGCGGTCTGTCCCCGAGGGCCGACCCCGGGCTCCGGCCCCGCTCACCGGCCCCTTCTCCCCCAGGAAGAAGAAGAAGAAGGACAAAGACAAGGCCAAGCTGCTGGAGGCCATGGGGACGAGCAAGAAGAGCGAGGAGGAGAAGAGGCGCTGCCTGGACAAGCGGACGCCGGCGCAGGCGGCCTTCGAGAAGATGCAGGAGAAGCGGGTGAGGCGGGGGGCGGCACCGCGGAGGGCGGGGCGGGGCGGGCCCAGGCCTCCCCCCAGCTCCCGGCGTAGCCCAGGCCTTCCCCAGCTCCCGGCGTAGCCCAGGCCTTCCCCCAGCTCCCGGCGTAGCCCAGGCCTTCCCCCAGCTCCCGGCGTAGCCCAGGCCTTCCCCCAGCTCCCGGGGTAGCCCAGGCCTTCCCCCAGCTCCCGGCGTAGCCCAGGCCTTCCCCCAGCTCCCGACGTAGCCCAGGCCTTCCCCCAGCTCCCGGTGTAGTTCAGGCTTTCCCCCCAACTAGGCCTTCCCTCGACTTTCCCTGTAGCCTGGGCTTGTAGTCCTGCCTAACCTAGCCTTCCGGTGTGCTAGGATGACAGGCGGGTGTCACCACTTTCCGACTGCTGTTGATAACCACGTTCATTGCTCTTAAGTTACCACGAAGTATGTTTCCGTAACAACTTGCTTCAGAAGCTTCAGATGGGTTTTGTTGTTTGGCGGGATGTGTGGGGGTGGGGGTGGGTGGGTGTGTGTAACTAGCTTCGGTTGGCCTTGAACTCCTGCCTCAGTTTCCTGGTTCCTGGAATGACTTTCGTGGCCCACAAGGCCATGCTAGTTATTTTGGGTGTTTTTGCTTTCTTTTGCTTTTGAGGTACCATTTGTCAATGTAGCCCAGGCTGGCCTCAAACTCACTCTGTAGCCAGGATGACCTTAGGCTTGTAATCTTCCTGCTGGTTGGAATGACAGGTACTCAACACCCTGTCTGCTTTAACCATGGGTCTTAGTGCCTCCTTACGTTATTCTCTCGGTATTAGAATCACGAGGCAGAGGAGAGGTCCGCGTGTGACCGAGGCTCGCCTGCCAGGCTGCAGGCGGGAAGTAGCCTGTGTTTGTGGCTTACTGTTTGCAGTGTGGGGGGATTGTACCCAGGACCCAGGGCATGCCTCAGCTGAGCCACACCCCTCCCAGGTCTGTGTTCCCCTCTGAAGGCAGTCCCTCTCCCCCAGATGAGCGTCTGAGGTGTTTGGACCCCCTCTGAAGCAGAGTGCCACTAGCATCTAGGGGGAAGAGGCCAGGCCACTGCTACACTCGTACAGAGAAAGAAGTGATTTCCCCCGAATATCAGGCTGAGGCTCGGCTCCATCGCCTGGTGTACCTGTGCTGGGGCCCTGGGCAACGTGTGTGCATCACTTGGATCTAGTTTCCTCGTGCTCGTGGGCTGGCAGGGCACACCTGGGTCCAGTGCTGTCTCTGCTGCTTCTCAGAGGGATAGCCTATTTCCGTTCACTTAGAGGACTGAAGTCACCCTGGCAGGGGTGTGATGAGAATTAACAAGTGACTGCTCTGTCCCTTGTCACCTGGAGGCCACAGCTAGGGCTGACATTCAACCACCAGTCAGGGTGAGCAGTTGATGCAGCCAAGGGTGATGGTAATGACCGCAGTTGGCCTGAGGAGGAAGGATGGCTGGTTAGATCCTGTCTGGGGACAAAGATGAAGGTGGAGATGAGGAATGGAAAAGCGTTTTTGAGCCAGGAGTGGTGGGCATTGGGAGTTCCAGGCCAGTCTGGGCTGCAGGATGAGACCCTTTTTCAAAAAGCAAAAAGCAGTGGCTCTTTGGAAGACATGGGTGTCCAGGCAGCATGTGATCCTTCCAGACACATCTACATTGTGTTGCTACCTCAGACATCACTGATCAGTTACCACATATTTTGTTATAAGATCCAGTCATACCACTGTCTTTTTTTAAATTTTATTTATTGTTACCAGTGTATGGACTTTAATGCCACAGTATATTTGTGGAGATCAGAAGTCAACTTGTGGGAATCTGTTCACTCCTTCCACCATGTGGGTCCCAGAATCAAACTCAGTTTTTAGTTTTGGTGACAAGCACCTTTACCCACTGATCCATCTCACAATCCACAGTCTGCTTCTTAATCTTCAACCCAAGACTCAAGCATTTGTATTCAGAGTCGGGGCCTGAGGACAAGTGGGGGGTAGGACCAGGACAGACCGCAGACGGACAGACATGGGTGAAGTGGAATCGGAGGGCTGGTGAACAGGTGCTGGAGAGTCTCTGAGCCACCTGTGTTACATGAAGATCTAACAGAAAAGGACGACTGGGTGGAGGTCTTGGGAGGCAGAGGCAGGTAGATCTCACTTGAGGCCAGCCTGGTCTACAGAGTGAGTTCCAGGACAGCCAGGGCTACACAGAGAAACCCTTTCTCAAAAAAAAAAAAAAAAAACTGAAGAGGATTGGACCTCAGGGCAAGGAGCTTGTTTCAAATTGCAGGTGATTGTGACGAGAGGTGAGAGAAGGATGTGGACCAAGGTGGTGAGGTTGCCAGACCGCTCCCAGCCTTCTGCCAGAGCCCCTTTGGGTGGAGTGGGTCAGCTGCAGACAGTGGGGGCATCAGGTGGAGGGACCCAGGCTCTGCCTTTTCTGCCTTGCTCCCAGTTCTGCAGTCTGGTCCTCATCTTCACTAAAACCAAAAACAACCCCCAGCAAACACACACATACACACACACACACATTCACACACATACACACACACACACACACATATGTATTTTTAAGTGTGTATTGGTGTTTTGCCTGTATGGTTAAGTGCACCATGTGAGTGCAGTGCACAAGGAGGCCAGAAGAGGCAGCAGCAGGATCCCTAGGTCTGGAATTACAGGTGGTTCTGAGCTGCTGTGTGGTGCTGGGCACTGAACTGGTCCTCTGGAAAACCTGCCGGTGCTTTGAACCACTGAGCATTCACTCCCGCCCCCATCTTCATCTTTCTAAAACATTCTGTTTCGTGGGCAAGCCCCTGTGCTTGTTTGCTCAAGCATGCATTGTGTGTGACGATCAGAAGACAACTTGGAGGAGTTGGTTCTCCCCTCCCATCACGTGGGTCCCAGGGATTGAAGTCACAAGCGCCTTGCCCTCATCCTCATCTTTGAGATGGGATCCTCTGATCCTCCTGCTTCAGCCTGCCCAGTATGGGGATGCTAGGTGTGTTCCATCACACCCGGCATAGGTCTTTCTTTTCCTCTTTTTTTGAAAATAACCTGCAGTCTTTGAACTTGTGGGGTGTAGTCTTATAACGTGACACTGTGCTGAGCACACCCGGGAGGGCACCATCTCCACCTGATGAAGGGCATTGATTAGTGCTGGGACTCCTCCAGCTGGCCCACAGAGTTTCTGGGATGTGTAGTAATCCACGAGTTCTGGTCACGCCACTGTGCTGTGACACTCGGGACACACTGCCCCTTTGCTAGCCCCATCCTCTCTGTCTCCTAGCCAATAGTGTTCCCTGGTCTAGCCTATACTTGAGTGGAGTCACTTTTTTAGCATCTGCAACTGAATGAAGACATGGGCTGACTGGCTATGGTCTTGTGACCCTCCTGGGCACCCTAACTGACAACTTGACACAAACTAGGATCACTTGGGAGGAGTCTCAGAGAGGGACTGTCTTGATTGCGCTGGGATGGGAAGACCTGCCATCCTTGCCAGTCGTGGGCATCACCAATCCCTAGGTGTAAGACTTTTGAAATTTTGTTTATATGTACAAATGTTTTGTTTGCCTGTATATATGTACAGACATATGCATATATGTGTCATGCTGCCAAAGGAGACTGGAAAAGGGTGCAGTATCCCTGAACCTGGAGTTACAGAAAATTGTGAGCCACCATCTTGGTGCTGACTCTGAAAGAGCAGCAGGTACCCTTAACCACTGAGCTGAAGCTCTCTAGCCCCAGGGTTTAGGTCTTGAGCTGTGTACGAGCAGAGAAGACTGAGCACAAAGCATGCTCATACCCATTTCTCTATGTTCTGCCTGAGTCGTGGCCCTAAGACTGCCTTTACATTCCCTCCATGGTGGACTGTGACCTGAAACAGTAAGCCACATAACCCCTTCTCCCCAAGTTGCTTTTTTGCCTGAGTATTCTGTCTTGGTAACAAATGAAAACTAGGATACTGAACATTCATTTGGGTCCTGTCCCCTTAGCCCCTCCCCTGGGGCCTCTTGCTCTGTGCGCTCTCCTTCGGTGGGGTGTGGTTTCTTTCCTCCCAGCCCCAGGCTTTCACCATGGCCCCAGGCAGCACACCACCAATGCCCAGCTTCTGGCAGCATCTGACCATGAGGAGTGCAGGGGTTGCAGGGAGACTAAGCAGGCACCCCTTCTGAGTGGGGTGGCGGGAGAGAGACAGCTGTGCGTCCACAGCTGCTTTGGGTACCTATGGGCTGTGTGGGGCATGGGGACTCACCCCAGTCTTCTCTCTCTCCAGCAAATGGAAAGAATCCTGAAGAAGGCGTCCAAAACCCACAAGCAGAGAGTGGAGGTGAGTCCTGCACTGTGGGGAGCCTGAGCCATGGGGTGCCCAGAGCCCAGGCCAGGGCGGCTTGGACTGTTGGAGCACACCCTCAGGCATGGTGCCCCCCAGGCTCATTTGGGGTGCTGTGAGACCTGTAGTTGAGTGTGAGAGATGGGCTGGGCACAGATGGGGGCACTGCCCACGGGGTTCGCAACGTGGCCTCTCTTCCACAGGACTTCAACCGACACCTGGACACACTCACTGAGCACTATGACATTCCTAAAGTCAGCTGGACCAAGTAACTCTCCCCTGGTACAAAAGACAGGCCAGGTTGGCTGTGTTGTTCCCCTCGGTGTTTTCTAGAATGTTCTACAGCTGCCTGGTGCATCTGCTGAGACCAGGTTTTCTGAAACTTGATTAAAGTCAGGCTGTACTTTCACTGGGTTTTGGTTTCTGGGTGGTACCCTTTCCTATTTGGACTGCAACATTGTGGATTAACAGGCTGGGGTCATTTCTGGGTGAAGGCCATGGAAGGAGGGTACCCTTCCCACCCGACTGCAGCATCTGTCTTCACCTGCACCACAATACCAGGACACGATGCTCCTGCCTGTGGACCACCATAGAAGTTCCCATAGTACTGCTTCTTTTGGGCCACCTGGATATCAGACCACACAGCCTACAGCCTACATCTAGCCACAGCCACCTGAAGCAAGGATGGGACACAGGTCTTCAGCACATATTCTGTCCCACAGTCCACCCGGTGGCTGCCATTGCAGACATTACTAATCAATCCAGTTCTCAATGATGGCACCTGGTGCTGTAAGCATATGGCATGTATCATGAACCTGCTTGCCATTGCTGGCTTAAGGACACCAAATGCCAGACAATGCCAGGGCAAAGTGCCAACAGACCTGGTGTGGTGGGAGGGCCCTGGTGCAGATGCTGCAGAGCTTCGGCATCTGAGAGTCTAGGTGGACTACTTGGAGAACCTGTGTGCACACACTGTTGAGAAGCAGCTTCTGTTGCCATCGATACTGAAAGAATGCCAGGAATCCTTGGAGCTGACATGTAGAATAAAGCAAGTGCCAGTCATGAATTAGAGTCTGAGTTGTCTGTGTATGCTGTCCATCCCATGAAGAGTGCACAACACAAAACTCCTCAGAGAAATTAGATGCTTTTGTTTCTTAATGGTGTGTGTGTGTGTGTGTGTATGTGTTATACAGTATGTGTTGTGTGTGTGCACATGTGATGTGTAGAGGACAGCTTGAAGGATTGGCTCTCTCCTTCCACCGTGTGGATCCTGGGGGCATTGGATCTAAGTCAGATTGTGAGACTTAGCTGTAAGTGCCTTCACCCACTGAGTTATCGTCCAGGTGACACATTTATTCCACTTGTGTTCCTGCCTGAGAGAGGTGGCAGGTGGGATGTGCATGCCTTGTCTCAACTGTTAGGACCATTTTGGATTTGGGAATTTTTCCAGATTGGGCAACAGATTAATCTTGTCATATGTAATTAGATGTTGCAATGATTGTCACAAGTTTGCATACATTTCATTTCTATTTTATTTGTGCCTGTGCCCATAGCCCAAGGTCATTTATATGAATTTTTTCTTCCTTCGAACATAGTATACAAAATACACAATCTTGAAGAATTTTGTGAGACAAAATGAGACAGTTCAGTGATATGAGATTAGTTATTTGGAGTTTTTGTTTGTTTTTTGTTTTGTTTTGTTTTTGGTCTATGAGGGGCAGAAGTTGAGATTGGGTCTCACTGTGCAACCCTGGCTTGCCTGAAATACTCTATGTAGACCGGGCTGTTAGATCCCCCTGCTTCTCCCTCTGGAGTGCTAGGATGGAAGGTGTTTACCACCACACCCTTTTTTTGATTGTTTTACCAAGGTTCTATAGCCCGGCTGCAAACCTGCAGTGCTACCAGGAGTTTGGCAAGATGGCGCAGCAGGTAAGGTTCTTGCTGCCAAGCCTGAAGACCTCAGTCTGAGTCCCAGGATCCACATGGTAGGAGAGAACCAATTTCTACAAGGTGTCGTCTGAACTCCACATAATAACACACACAATATATGTTAAAAAAAAATAGTGGAGGGAAGTGGGCTAATATGATCAAAATATAAACTATATACATGTATGAAATTGACGAAGGATGTTAAAAAATTTTAAACTGGGTCTTACTATGTAACCCTGGCTGACCTAGAACACACAGATCTGCCTGCCTCTGCCTTCCAAGTGTTGGGATTGAAGGCACACATTACCATCCTTCACTAAAACGTACTACTTAAAAAAAAAAAAAAAAGACAAGTTATGTGTCCGTGTACATGAGTGCAGGTGTCCAGAGGCATCAGATCACCTGGAACTGGAGTTACAGGTAGTTGTGAGGCACCACACGTGGGTATTGGCAACAGACCTCTCTGTTGGGAACCACCTCTTGGTAGTTAAGAGTGAATACTTCTCCAGTCCTAAAATTACTTTTTAAAAACTGAAAAAGGGGCAAAAAAAAAAAAAAAAAAAAAAAAAAACTGCAAGTAAAGGCTCCTGCTGCCAAAACTGATGACCTAAGTTTGATCTGTGGGATCCATATGGTAAAAGGAGAGAATTGACCCCTGCAAGTTGTCCTATGACCTCCCTGTGTGTACAGGAACACAGACACAAAGAAAGAAAGGAAAAACAAAAAAAACATGGGGGCGGGTGTTGAGGTGCTGGTTTGATCTGATGGGGGAGGGACGGTTAAGAATGACAGAATTCAGAGAAGGGTAATCGGCCACACTTTACATTAGGCACAGTGGCTAAGTAACACACGTGCTAGTCGCCTGGGTCCATGGGGCAAGCCGGGGTGGGGCAGTCACTGACAGGTGACACCGACAGGTGACAGGTAACTACTGATAAGGTTTGATTGCCATTCAGAGACTGACTTCCTTTAATCGCCACCTTACAGCGAATCACAGCTGGTGACCGGACATTAGTTTACTAGACTTCTGCCGAATGCAAGGCTGACCCAAATCGGTTCCGCTTTCAGTCTCTCCACGGCAGCGGGTTGGAAAGCGCCCACCCTCCTCCACCGCCAGTCCGCCAGCCACAGAAGGGAAGCTGCCCTGCCCAGGGCCCGCCCACCTGGAGGCCCCACCCACCGGGAGGCCCCGCCCACCGGGACTTACTTCCGGCCCGTTCCGGCTGTGGGCGAAAAGTACTGCCACGAAGTTCGCACTGCGCCTGCCCTTAGTCCTTTGCGCACCTGCGCACTCGCGGCTTTCCCCTCAGACCGGACATAACGGTCCACGCGCTGCTTCATGGACCGGAAGTGGAGGGGAAGTGTCGCGGGGCGCGCCGGGCCTTGCTGAACGCCGGCAGTTCCTGCCGTTGCCGCCGCCCTCGGCTATTGCCGAGGCCTTCCAAAGCCGCCATGTCCGCCAGCGCCGTCTACGTACTGGACCTGAAAGGCAAGGTACTGAAGGGCTCGCCCCCCTCCACGTTGCCAGGCAACAGCGGAGCCCTCGCCCTGTCGGGACCCACCCTGTTGCTAGGTAACTGGCCGGCCGGCCCTGCCTGGGCGTCAGGCAGGCGGGGCAGCCTCAGTTGCCGGCCCGCCCTGTTGCTAGGAGACGGCCGGTGGTCTCTGCGAGTCCCGCCCCGTCTCTGGCTAACTTGGTGGGCTGTGGTTGCTAGGAAACCGCCCGCTTAGCTCCTTTCCCGCCGCGTGCGCCCGGGTCCGGGGCTTGGCCTCCGCTTTGGGCCGGAAGCCGAGGACCCCGCGCGACCCTTGGCCGGAGGCGTGGTGGGGACTGTGTCCTCGGGGCCGCCCTCCCTCCGCAGCCTGCAGGCTCCAGCGCTTTCTCCCTAGAGCAGCTGCGCTTCCTGTGACATTGAGTTTAGAGAGGAGGGCGGTAGAAAGGCGGTTTTTACCGAGGGGGAAACCGACTGCCCAGAGTCACGCCGATGACTGGGAAGTAGCGGTCTGAAAGCCCCACCCCAGGCGTCCTGGCTTTCAGCTGATGCTGTCAGAGAAGCCAGCAGGGTGCTAAGCCCCGGGCCGCCGTGGGTGGCCAGAGACCGACACATAAGCTCAGTCACTTGAAAAGGCACCGATAAATGGATAACTGTTGAGGCCGTGTGTGCGTAACGGACTGGCAGCCCCAGCTGGGAGTCAGAAAGAGCTTTCCTGTCTGGGGGAAAACGAGACTGCTGAGACATGAAGGCCCTGGACAGAAACAGGACTCGGGCATCTTCCCCAGGAGTGTCTGTGGAAGAAAACTTCATTTGTGTGTGTTTGTGCGGGTTTGCACGTGTGTGTGGAGGAAGGAGACCCTGCTACCCCTACATGGGCTCTTGTTATCAAACTCAGTCACTAGACTGATTCAGCGAGGCTGCCTGGCCTTCTAAGTCACTTGGATCTCCCTGTCTGTACTTCCCAGCAGCACCTGGCTAACCCTCACCCCTTGGTTTTATAAGACATGGTTTCTCTGTGTAGCCCAGGCTGTCCTGAGCACACTCTGTAGACCAGGCTGGCCTTGACCTCAGATAGGCTTGCTCTCCCTCAGGAATGCTGGAATTAAAGGTGTGCACCACCACCACCACCACCACCACCACCACCACCACCACCTGGCTCTTTTACATGGGATCTGGGTACGACTAATTTATGGTTTTGTAATGCTGAGGATATAACCCAGTGCCTCACGTCTGTTCAAGGAGTGCTGTGTTGGGGAGCCACAGTGTGCTCAGTACAAAAGCCTCTTACAGGAATGTTTGTTCAGCCTTCAGAAATGGCTGTCACTTTCCCTCAGTCCATCAAGGTCGAAGGCAGGTGGCCAGCCTCTAATGTTGGGAAGCTACCAGAACAGGTCTGACCGTAGTAAACACGTCCAACATTCATCAGTGAAAGAACACTGGTGTTCAACCCACATGGAAGAGCTGGAGGTGGTCAGAAGTAAAGAGGTGGAGTGCCCCATGTTTTCCTTAGTCCCTTGAGTATGTGCCTGCCTTGGATGCCACCCAAGGTCAACAACTGGTGAGTCCCAGATCTGGGCTTCCTCCACAGCCTTCTGGGAACCTGGTAGGCGCAATGTTCCCTAGGCCTATGGCACATGCTCTGCCTTCTGCCCTGGCCTGGAGGTACAATGGGCTGCCTGTTAGGGCTTGCTTGTTCCTTTAGCCAGCACCCCATTGGCACCTAGCAGGTGCCCCATCCTGGACTCAAGCTATAGAGCTAGATTAATGTGTGGACTCAACCCATCTCTGCAGCTGAGGTATGTGACAATAGACAAACCCGTGACCTCTCTGAGCTTTGCCTTCCTGGCTGGTCCAAAGAGTCTTATCTGGGTTACTATAAGGTGAGACAGGCCTAGCCCTGCACAAGGCCCACAGAGCATGCTATTTAGACTCCACAGGCTTCTTGGCCTAGCAGGAAACAGTTGGACCAGCAGCTTAAGGGTTGCTTGCCTTCTGTTTGGCAATCAGACAAAGTTACAAAAGACTTCCAGGCAGAACTGGGCACCTGAGCTGGTTCTGAAGAGGTGACAGGTGTCCCAATTAGCATGCAAGGTATGAAGCAGCCACAGACTAGTGGTGGCACCTTAGGGCTCCAATGGGAGGAGGCCCCAGGGCCACTGCAGTTCCAGGAAGGAGGCCCCAGGATGGGGTGTGAGCAGACCTGCCTCTGGAAAGCTTCCCAGGGAAGCTGTAGATCTCTCCGTCTCCTTCCAAAAATGAAGACAACCTCCTGACAATGTGCCAGGCTGAGCCTGATCACCGAGGGAGCTCACGTGGCCGCCTCTGGACAGCAGGAGGTCTTCCAAGAGTGCCTGACTGCTGTTTGTTTCTTCCCCAGCTGCCCTGCAGCTTCCCTGCTTGGCAGCGTGGCCCTGGGGACCCCAGGTCTGGGGTGCTGAGCTCTTGGTTTCCCCTCCTTCTCAGTGCTGTTCTTCTGGACACTGAAAACAAAGCCCCAGGCTGCCCCCTGTTATTCACAAGGACCTTTGTAGTCCAGTTCTCATAGCCCCCCAGCACAGTGTCTTTCTGTACACATGGTCCTGGCTCATTCCACTTCAGCCAGTGGGGACTCCAAGCAGGTCCCTGGACGATCTGTCTGCTTCTGCCTTGGGGCCTTTGTACTTGGTCCTGTGGAGAGTTGTGTGGCCTGGCTTCAACTCAAACAGCACCTCCTCCAGGAAGCCTTTCCTGCTTGCCCTGGCTGAGATCATGTTTCAGCCCTTCCTACCCTGACCACACTTCATCTTTTGGCCCAGGCTGCTCACTGCATCACAAGCATGTTTATCTGTCTGTTCCCTTATCCTGGGACATTCTTGAGAAGAGCAGATACTCCCAACTCATTCAGCACTAGCTTTCGATGCCCAGAGCAAAACCAGGCTGTCAGACCGAACTCAGTACGGGTGCTGTGCTAAGAAGGAGAGGGAGCCATGGGAAAGACAGCGTGTCACCTGCTCTGGTGGAGAGGGAGGGACTGAATGACAGGGTGTACCTGGAAGATGTCCAGAGTGCAGCTGCTATGGGGCCATAGGGCGTCCTGGAGGCCATGGGTCTCAGAGGTCAATGGTGCTGCTGCGGGGACAAATAGTAGGAATGTGACCATCACCCCTCCCCTGGGGACAGGCAGCAGGGAGAGGAAGGACCGTGGAGTGAGAGGATGGCAGAGAGGAGCTGTGGCCTCAGTGTCTCACCTGCCCCCCTCAGTGCCACACCAGCTCAGAGGCGAATTCCCTCCCCGAGTCCCTAGGGGTTTCCTAACACCCCCTGCCATCTCATCAGACTTTGAGAAGGTGGGGCGAGCGGAAAGGTTTCCCCATGTTTATGTCCAGACAGCTGTGACTGCAGGAACCACGTCCTCCGTGGCTGCCATGGTGGTAGCAACCATATGGGCACATGGCGCACATTTGCTGAGCAAGCAACCCTCTGGGCAGCCCTGGTGAGGTGACCTGTCAGGTACTCCTGGCTGACTCTAACCAGGCCCGTCCAGTTCCTGGACACCTGGGGGAAGTGGGCTCAGAGCTGCCGAGGACAGCAGTTCCCAGTGAGCACAGGAAGTGGATGGAAGTGAGGATGTCACTTAGAGCCTGACGCTGCTCTGCCTGCTGTGTTACCGCAGGCAGGCTGCTCCACCTCTCTGGGCACTGGCATCTCCCTGTCAAACCAGCCTACCATGTAAGAGATAGCAAGAGGACTAGGAGTGGGCAAAGGGGAGGCCCTCGGCCAGGGCATCAGACCCAGAGCTCATCCGTGGGTGCTGTGTCCCCACGGGCCCAGGTTAGGAAGGGAACTACTTTCACCTCACTGCCCCGGCTGTAAGCAACAGACAGACAGAATGTTTTCTGAAATGACAGCTTCTGAGGCGGGCGGTGCCTTACAGCAGGGCAGCTCGGGAGCGCTGCGGCATTGCCACAGCCGGCCGGCCATGCAACAGCAGGCGGTGTGACAAGATGGGCACTGGACCCTGAGTACCCCGGCCCTCCTCCGCCCTCACCCACAGCTGCCGCTCACGTTTCCATCCCATTTCCTTGGGGTCCTCCAGGGTGCACTTCTGTCTGTTCTTTCAGGGTGCACAGTGACTCTGAGGGCAGAGCCGACCCTGGGCATCTCAGAGTCCCGAGGCCTGGATCTGTGTTCTATATCTGTGCTCAGCTAACTCTGTGTGTGTGTGTGTGTGTGTGTGTGTGTGTGTGTGTGTGTGTGTGTGTGTGTGTGTGTGTGTGTGTGAGAGAGAGAGAGAGAGAGAGAGAGAGAGAGAGAGAGAGAGAGAGAGAGAGATTGGGTGTGAAGAGTGCAGGTGCTGTGGAGGTCAAAAGAAATCAGATCCCCTGGAGCTAGAGTTATAAGCAGTTGTGAGTTACTTGATGTAGATGCTGGGAACTGGACCTGGGCCTCTGAACAGCATTGGACCTAAGCAATGAGCTATTTCTCCAACCTCTAGGATTGATTTGTTTGTTTGTTTGTTTGTTTGTTTGTTTGCTTGCTTGTTTTTTGAGACAGGGTTTCTCTGTTGTAACCCTGGCTATCCTGGAACTCACTCTGTAGACCAGGCTGGCCTTGAACTCACAGATCTATCTGTCTCTGCCTTCCAAGTATACCACTATGCCTGGCAACCCTGGGATTTATTTATTTATTTATTTATTTAGTTAGTTAGTTAGTTAGTTTTGGTTTTTCTAAGACAGGGTTTCTCTGTGTAGCCTTGGCTGTTCTGGAACTCACTTTGTTGATCACACTGGCCTCAAACTCAGAGATCTGCCTGCCTCTGCCTCCCAAGTGCTGGGATTAAAGGCGTGCGCCGCTGCTGCTGCTGCTGCTGCTGCTGCTGCTGCTGCCGCCGCCGCCGCCGCCGCCGCCGCCGCCGCCGCCGCCGCCGCCCGCCGCCGCCGCCGCCGCCGCCACCACCACCTCCAGGCTCATATGCCGCCGCCACCCAGCAACTCTGGGATTTTTTTAAAGACAGGTCCTCACTCTGTCTGGTCTGAAGCTTACTCTGTAATCTAACAGGAATCCCCTGCCTCTGCCCCCAAGCACTAGGATTAGAAGTGTGTGTCACCATGGTTGGCAGAGTATTTTCAGCAGGGCAAGTGCTTGCTGTATAACTATAATGGTCTGAGTTCAGATCCCCAGAACCCACATAAATGCCAGGTGGGTACAGTGCCCCAGGATCCCAGGAGCATGCTGGCTAGCCAAGGTGGCAAGCTCTGACCTCAAGTGAGAGACCCTGCTCAGTATGTAAGGTTGAGGAAAACACCCCATGCCATCCCCTGGCCTCCACACTCAGACTCTTGTACTACACACACACACACACACACACACACACACACACACACACACACACACACACAAAGGTGTTGCATGTGAACTGGCTTTGGTGACTCATGCCTATAATCCCAGCACTCAGGATTGCGATGAGTTTGAGGCTAGCCTGGGCTACACAGTGAAATCATTTCGACAAAGCAAAAGCTACAGGCGTCTTTCTTGTCAGAGCAGGCTGTCCACAGATACCCAGGCACTGTGTAGAGATTGGAGGGCCCTCAGATTCTGGAATCCTGGGGTCCTGAAACCTAGCTGTGGAGTGCTTTGGGACGTTACAGACCCAGATGCTCTGTGCATCTGTTGAAAGACACGTCCTTGCCTCTAGTCCAGGTCTGTTTAAAATTCAGCCACTCATATATGAGGGCTAGGGTGGTAGCTCACGCCTGTCATCCCAGCACTCAGGAGGTAGCAGCAGGAGGAACAGGATTTCAGGGTCATCATTGGCTACATAGTGGATTTGAGACTAGCCTGGGCTCATTAGGTCCAATTCTGCTCTCCTTTGAATGTCCTGACACACATAGCTTCTTCTCTGCTGTAAGTGTCCCCAGGAGGAGCCCCTGGGTCATGTTTAACTCTGGGGTCACTTGCTGAGGGGCCACTGTCCTTGCGATATGGTCGTCCTCATTGCACAGTCTCTTGGCGGTGGGCAGTGAGGAGGAAGACAGGGCAGGGCTACGCTTGTGCAGGCCTCAGTGAGTTCCATGAACTTGGACTCCTTGGAGATTGGGTGTCTGATGCTGTCAGGAGAGGCAAGTGCACCAGCAGTCTGCATGGAGTGTTCATGGAGCAGGGCTTGCCCTGGGGTCTGAGGGATTCGGTCCCTCCCCTCTCCTGCCCTCTGACTGCAGGAGAGCCTTGTGGTGGAATTTGCCTGGGGTGGAAGTCAAATTGGCCTGAGGTCCTGTCCCTTCACAGATGGTTCCCACCCCGACCCAGGCACTCAAGAGTGGAAGCCACTCTTGGCCTTGCCAGAGCCCACCAGAGAAAACTGACGCTCTGGTCCGGTCATACCTATGGGGGACCAACCTGGTGCCTCCGGGAGATGCACGCTCCCACCAGGCAATATGCGGGAACCCAAGCCTCCAAAAAAGCACTGTGTCCTGGCTCCGCGGTGGGGTTATCCAGAAGGGACTCCAGTGGAGGCGGTACCACTCTCCCCTCGGCGCCTCCTCCTGCATCTGCTGGACTGAAGTCACACCCTCCTCCTCCTCCGGAGAAGTAGTGAAACAGATTTCCCAGCCGAAGTCAGTCTTTGACAGGTTGCAGTATGACATCATTTCCTTGGTGCATTTGTAAAATACTTCACCCACTGAAGACCATGACTCTTTCCAGTGCTACCCTGCTTTTGCTGGTGTCCTGCACCTGGAAGTTGTGATGCTAAAGGCTCATCTTATATTTTCTGCCCCATGGACCATTTCACTGTTTGACTGTGCTACCGGGAGATCGTATTTACAAACTGAGACATTGTACCAGGTGCCCATACTGCAAAATTAAGATGTCTAAGTCACCCACTAAAGCCATAAACCAGTTTGTGCTAGGATTCCAGTCATGTGTCACCAGCACACCCTGCTTATAATTCATTTTTGGACATGAAATACCAGATTTAAAAGAGCTAAAGTATTATGATATAATGACTGTGATTTCACCTCCAGAATTTGGATGAATTTAGGACGTGGGCAAGATCGGGTTGTAGACTTCTAGGACTGAAGGCCATGGTGTGTGTGGATCATGGTAAACTCACCAAAGCAAGTAATGCCCTTGAGATGGTCCTGCAGAAGCCAATCATTGCTTTCTTTTGTTGATACGCAGGCTTTACTGTATTCCATTCAAATTTCATAAAACCATTAATGTCCAAATGAATTTTGTCTTGTTGCTGTGTTAGAGAAAAAAAAAAGAGTGGAAGCCACCCCTTCTTTCCTTCCTGTTGCAGGTACTCATCTGCCGGAACTACCGTGGGGATGTGGACATGTCAGAGGTGGAGCACTTCATGCCAATCCTGATGGAGAAGGAGGAGGAGGGCATGCTGTCACCTATCTTGGCCCATGGCGGCGTTCGCTTCATGTGGATTAAGCACAACAACCTGTACCGTATCCCTGCTGCGGGGCAGGGGCTTGGGGGTGACATGCCTGCCCACTGGCACAGGACGGCTGGGCAGCCAGAGGGCACATGTTTAGGGAATGCTAAGTATTCCAGAGCTGCTGAGCAAGAGTGGGGGCCAGCCGGGCCCAAGGGTGGCTTTGGTTGGAGACATGTCATGTTAACAGGGTTCGTCTTTGGACGGGGTGGCCCGATTGTCAGAGGCAGGGGTGGAGAAGTGAGGGAAGTGGGGTCGGAGTAGGAGTGGGGAGTTCTCATGTGCCCAGCATCCCCAGCCCGTCTTCAGCCTCAAACCAAGCATGGAATGAGTGCACCACCACTCGGGGCTTGGGCTGTGCAGTGAGCAGTGGGGAGCACCAGCTCTGCAGCTGCAGGCCCCTCAGGGTCAGTAAGTAAATGTGTGTGTGCCCCACCCTCCCACCCAGGCATGCTCCTGGAGCCACAGGTTAGCTGTGGTGATAAGCGCCCCCCCCCAAGGTGGGTCCCAGAGACATCCCCATCTCTAGAAGCCCTGAGGATAGCGCTGGAGAGGATATAGATGGCCTAGAACCCCTAAGAGAAAGATGGTTGTCACTTGAAGCCACACTCTAGGCTGTGGCTGCCCAGTTGCAGGAATAGGTGAGGTGCTTGTGGACCAGCAGATGGGTCCCTGCCACTATAGTACACAGTGTGGCAGCAGGGGCATAAGAGGGCTCCACACACACGCACACGCACACACACGCACGCACTGGGGCATCCCCCCTACTGCCCCCCCCCCAACTGTGGCCCTGTGAGTTCCCAGCTTATAACTGGGGCAAGGCTCAAGTGGACACGGCCTTCCCCCTCCTTCCCGGGCCTTCCTACCCAGGGCATGGGTGTGGCATAAACAGGGACTTGGAGACTGGCCACAGGCCTCCCCAATAGCTCAGGCTGATGAAAAAGGGAAGCACGAAGCTCCTGAGGGCTGGCAGGCACATTTCGCCAGCACAGTTGTTGTGAATCTAGCGGCCTCAGGCAGCTGGGGAGATCTGGAGGTTTCTGTAAAAAGTGTGATTGGCCTAGTGTGGTCTGCAAGGCTAGGAAGGTGCTGTATGACAGAACTTCTGCTGGGGAGACATTACATCAGTAGCTCAAGACACACCAAAGTATGGATACCAGCAGAGTCCAACTTGGTGAACCAATGCATTTACCACAGTTACATATAGGATTATGGGTCACTTACAGGGGCAGAGATGACTCAAAGACAAATGCATCTCCAAAGCCCACCCCAGCATAGGTGACAACTCAAGAAGCTGGGAACCTGAGTCCCTGCACAGTCTACAGGCAGCTCAGCAGGTTAGAGTGTCCCTTCCAAGTGCCTCTGCTCTAAACTTCTGCCAGGCAGCTGCCTCTGCTGGGCTCTGCTCTTCCAGGTAGCTGATCTGGTCTCAGTCTTCTTTGCAACTTTGCTTGTTTACTCTTGGGAAGAAGAGGCCTAGTGAATCTGCTCAGTTTCAGGGACTTCCTGAAGCTGTTTGGAGTTGTTTACTGCTTAAGGAGCTTCCTGCAGGATGGAAACTGCATACAACACTCCACTCCTTCCCCCAGCTTTAACGTTCTTCCCACCCCGTTCCACTGTGGTCCCTGACATTGGAGGGATAACTACAAAGGTCCACTTACGTTAAAAATTAAGCCACTGTGAGGAATGTTGGTTTTAAATGAGGCGCTTTTACTCTGTGAGGAAAGGTCACGAGGCACAACAAAACCTTTACTTTTACAACAAAAGCTTTACTGGGGGTAGGGGACAGAAGAGAGCGTGGCCAGGCCTGTTGGAAAGACACATGAGGAGAAGAGAGGAAGAGAGGGGAGGAGTCTGTGACTGGCTTTTTAAGGATTTCCCTGCACATGCCCATGTGGGCTTATGGAGCTACACCACGCATGCGCAGATTGCGTGACCACATTGTGCACGGATGACGTAAGATGTAAGCCCCCTTGCTTGGCTACTGAACTGTGCATGTGCGGTCATGCAGCTGGGGGAGTGGCCGGGAGTTCTAACAAGGAGTTTCACCAGTTATGTATGAGTTGAGGCTGACAACATTGGTGATTGGTAAACACACATGTTTAGAAGGTAGTTTGACAGGCACATCACATCAACCTGGTAAAACAGTACAAGTTGCCTTCTCATTAGGACCTGGAACCTCCCCAGCCACAGGATTTTGTCCTGGCAGATAATATCAGATGTGAACTTCCTCTTGTGGAGCAGACCTGAAAGCCAATAGAAAGACTTGGTCTTATCCATGATCACCAAGCCACTACTTCCCAGTCAGGCAAGTGTTGCCCATCGTGTGGGTATTTTAGCATGTAGGGTCCATAGCTGAGCACGAATGTTGGTGACAGTTCACCAGCATCGTGCATAGCCCCTCTGGCACTTGTAAAAGCCAGCCAGCGGGGTGGGGATTTCCAGTTCAGTCCCAACTTTATTTCTCCATGTCCTGCAGTCAAGGTGTGCAGTGTCTTAAGCAATAGGGTCTTTCCTCTAGTTCTAGCATACAGCCAACAGCAATATCAATAGCCTTTATGGTTTGTGAGACCTCGGGATTCCCTGGCTAGCGAGTCACAGGGAGGTAGAGAAGGAGACCCACACACAGCAGGGGCTTCCTCCTGGACCCTGTATGAGGTACAAACCACACTCAAACACCTGTCTTCACAGAGAGATCCTTTATTAAACAGGGAAGAAAAGTTAAAAGGACTGCTTTCTGACTCAGGCAGAAAGCAGCAGCAAATGACCTTGCAGTGTAATTTTAATGAGGATAGGAAGGGGAGGTCTGTGATAGAATGGACTCGGATGCTGTAGTGAAGGAGAGAGGGCATGGGGGAGAAGGGGAAGGTGTATTTGTGCCTTTGGATAGGAGACGGACGTGGCACATAGGCAAATAGCAGTTTATAAAGGTGAAGGGGGAGAACCCTCGTGTTAGGGTGGGGTGTTTCATTTTAATTGGGCATGTCAATTAGGTGAGCCAAAGGGGGCCTCTGATTGCTGGACCTTGGTAATCAGCCTCAGGAGGAGGAAATGGCCAAATAAAGGAATGGACCTTGGTAGCTAGTTTTAGGAATATGATCTAAGGGTTTGTAGAAAGACCGAGGAAATGGGGAGAAGGCCTTTCAGAGTCCCATGCTCCAGTGGGCTGGTGTCCCTTCAGGCAGCCCACTCCTGGCACTAGGATTTTCATTCAGTAACCTTATGGCCTCTGGCAGTGTCTTTTTCCATCCATGTAGGGTACCGTTTGTATTTAAACTCTGTGTTAACAACCCATTTTTTCCTTTTATTTTTAATTTTCTCTAATTTTCTATTTTTTTATGTGTAGGGGTATTTTGAATGCATGTATGTCTGTGCACAGTGCCCATGCAGACTAGAAGAAGGTATTGGATCCCCCTGGGACTAGAGTTACAGCTGGTAATGAGCCACTGTGTGGGTGTTTGGGATTGAACTCAGGTCCTCTGGAAGAGCAGCCAGTGCTCTTAACCACTGAGCCGTCTCTCCAGCCCCCATTTTTCCTTTCAGTTAACCGAGCCTCAGTTGTGTTGTAAGGTAGGTGGTTGTCTTCAGCCGAGTTCTGTCCGTCAGCGTTAGTGACGTGGCTGTCTCTGTCACTGTCTGTTCTTCATGGACACCCATATGTAACGCTTAGTTGGGTGAGACCCTTAATGGGGGCTTCCGCTATTGCTCGCTTGTAGAGGGACCTGTATGGGCTCAGCACCCCCAAGACCAAGTTCTCAGCACAAAGGAAATGTATTTGCCCCAGAGGGACAGAGGGCAGGGAGTAAAAGACAGAGACGAGAGATAGAGGACAGGGAGAAAGGGAAGGGGACAGGAAGGGATATTTGTCCCAGGGGACAAAGGACTGTCTCTGGATTGACTTGGCCCATAGGCAAATGGCATTTTATAAAGGTAAAGGGGGAACCCATGTTAGAATGAAGGGTTTAATTTTAATTGGATATGTTAATTAGGTGAGCCAAAGGGGGCTTTTGATTGCTGAATTCAATACTTCGATAGCTGGACCTTGATAGTTACTCTCAGGAGGAGGAAGTGGGCCAAATAAGGGGATAGACTTTGGAGGCAGCTTTAGGAATGTCATCTAACGATGTTTAGCAAGGCAGAGCCATGTTTGCCATGCTTGGGCTGGCTAGAGTCCCTTCAACTTGCACGAAAATGCTTATAAGAGATTTGTGACTGTCTCCACACTGGTGAGGAAATATTTGCATCCCTTACTGATAGGCATAGGCCCTGTGAAATCTATCTGCCAATTTCTCAGGGGACAGGTTGGTGTATGTATGAATGTATGTGTCCTATCCATTTGCCCAGGCCTCGTGTCTTTAGAGAGCATACAAAATAGTAGGACATTTCTCAGGAATGCCAGCAGATGGAGCTATTTTCCAACCTGTGTTGATTTCCCTGTGACCAGACTTCATATGGACCAGTGGGTAGCTTCCAAGGGTACCTGAAGGGAATGGCCCATACTGTGGTCTGCTCTGAGCTCCCTCTCTGGGGGAGTAGAACTGTGTAGTGTCTCCCCAGGGAGAGTGTTGCCGCACAGTAGAAAGACACAGACAGGCCTGACCCTGGTTGCTTACTTACCCAGCTGGGCTCTTCCAGTCTTGCCCCTAAATGCAGCATCCAGAAGCCACCCCTTAAACCTTCCACTGCCTGTGTCCCCCAAGGCTCTGCTGACTGCTTACCATTTGTCCCTGGCCTGGCTCAGACTGGGGGCTTAGTCCTAATCTTGGGCCCAGTGGATGGCTGGAGTGCAGCTGGGGCAGGGAGACTTGGGGGTTCTATAATGTGATATCCCAGCCCCAGAAGGCTCCTTGACTCTGCCACCATGCAGTGGTCGCCACTTCAAAAAAGAACGCTTGTGTGTCGCTGGTATTCTCCTTCCTTTACAAGGTGGTGCAGGTAAGGCCCCCAGCAGTGGGACTTCCTCCTGGGAAGGGCTTTGAGTGAGGGGTTGTAGCATTGTATACCCAGGTGATCCTAGGCTGGGAAGCCTCAGCCTCCTTGCAGGTGAGGCCTTTGGCCGTCATTGCATCTCCAAGAAAGTGATCAAGATGGGGAGACATCATGGCTGTGCAGATGTACAGGGACAGGAGGGTGCGCAGTGTGATCCAGGCCCTGTGCCTGGACATAGGGGTTGGGGTCAGTTAGGTGCACGGACTGGGCCTTGGGGACATGTGGGAGTGTGCAGTCTGATGCTGGTGTGTGCACAGCTTTGCCTGGGACACCTTTGGATTTAAAGCAGCCCCCAGCTGCTGAGTCAGCTGGGCTGAAGGCAGCAGAGCTATGGGCCCTCTGGCTTTATTGCTGCTGGGATTGAGCAAGGGCTCCAGGGCTGGCATTGAGTTTCCACTGAGTGCCTCTGGGGGTCAGGAACCCTCTCCCTGTCTCTCCTCCCTCCCTTCTTGGGCGCCTCTTAGCCGAGGGCTAAGGATGGAACAAAGAGCCCGCTGAGAGAGTCCCCACGTGGCTTCCTTCTGAGCAGGCCCACTGCGAACAGCCTAGCTTTGCCACCTCTGGTGTGCAGGATGTGATTGGGGTGCTGGGGTGAGCAGGGCCGTGGGCTGTATCTTCCCCGGTGCTGGCCTTTCCCGCTTGTTCTATAACCTGCTTGCTGCAGTGTCCCTATGAAGACAGTGTCCCTATGGTGCCCCTCTGGGTCCCTCCGTAGCCTCCCAGCTACCCACAAGAATGGAGATGCTTGCCTACAGCCAGACAGCCAACACCTTAGGGAGGTGAGCAGCAGCCTTGAGTCAGATCGACACCGTCAGGATTAACTGCAGAGGCCTCACAACTGCAGTGCTGATACAGGGTCACTCTTCCGGCCAGTGCCTGTGGTCCCTGTTCAGACCCTTGCGTTCAGGGCATGTGTCATCACCCACTGGGAGTGTCACCCACAGGGAGGGCCAGAATGGCCCTCGGGTCTGGGCTGAGGCCTGCTGTGCTGCGCCCTGCCCAGGTTTTCTCCGAGTATTTTAAAGAGCTGGAGGAGGAGAGCATCCGAGACAACTTCGTCATCATCTATGAGCTGCTGGACGAGCTCATGGACTTTGGCTACCCACAGACGACAGACAGCAAGATCCTGCAGGAGTGAGTGCTGTGTTCTCAATTGCCAGCCCAGCAGGGCAGGCAGGTTGCTCTGCCTGTCCCTGCTGTTTTTTGGTTATTTTGAGACAGGGTCCTGGTCCTCTGCCTCTGCCTCTGCAGTGCTGGGCTGATGCAGGGACTTCCGGTGGTTGGGCTCCCCTGTCCCCTAGCCCCACCCCAGTGTCAAAGCCCAGCATTTCATGTCACCTCTGTAACTGAGCGGGTGGCCCCATAGGTACATCACTCAGGAAGGCCACAAGCTGGAAACGGGGGCCCCTCGGCCCCCGGCCACCGTCACCAATGCTGTGTCCTGGCGCTCAGAGGGCATCAAGTACCGGAAGAACGAAGTGTTCCTGGACGTCATTGAGGCCGTTAACCTCTTGGTGAGCCGCCTCCTCTCTTCTTTTCCTAACTTGCCGTCTTCCAGGGTGGAAGTGAGAGAGAAAACTGAAAACCAGCAGAGCCCTGGGTGTGTAGGTGGTAACCTTACCCGCCTGCAGCAGGCGCAGGGCTCCCTCTGCCAGCCCCCCTCTCATTTAGAAGCTGTAGGGCCAACTTTGTGGTGGTTCTCAGGACAGTGAGGTAGGGGGACCCCAAGTTCCAGACCTTCCTGGGTCACACTGTCTCAGAAAAACAAAGATAGAAGGGGCACGGAGATGACTGAGCAGGTAAGGAAGGGGCTCCCACAAAGCCTGCCCATCTGGGGTCCATCCTAGGACCTACGGTGGGAAGAGAGAAGTGACTCCTGCAGGTTATCCTCTGACCTTGTGTGCGCAGTTGTGCACACGCTTGCACACACACACACACACACACACACACACAAATAATAAATAATTACAATTTAAAGAAATAACAGGGCCAAGGAAATGGCTCAGTGAGCCAAGTTACTTCTCAAGCCTAATGACCCGAGCCCCACTCCAGAGGCCTCAGAAGTGAAAGGAGAGAACACCACAAAGTTGTCTTCTGATCTCCACATAGAGGTGGGGGCGCCCTGACCCAGTCATGTACACTCATACATAGTGAAAAATAGGTATACCAGCAGAGTGCTTGTGTTCAAGGGTGAGGACCCAAGTTCAGATCCCAACACATGAGTGGAAGCTGGATGTGGTGGCGTGCACTGTAACCCCAACCCTGAGGGGGCGGGGCCAGGAGGATTAGCCCAGCCAACATGAGAGGTCCAGCTCAGGAGAGACAAAGGATGCCTCAAACAAAGGTTGGGGAACTCTGGCCTTCACATGCTCACACATAGGCATGTGCACACATGTGACAGACCAAACCCATAAAACGTAGAACGTTGGGAAGCCAGCTCTGTCACCAGGAGACCAGGAGTCTATTGCCACACCAGAAGACCGCACACCCCAAGACTGCTACTCTTCTAGAATGCTGAGATCATGGGTGGCTTGAGCTTTTGGCTTCTGTGTTCCTTGCTTGGTGTTTGGGTTTTGTAGTAGTGGGTGTGGACCCCAGGACCTGTGCACACAGGCTGTGTTGGTTACTTGTCTAACTGTTACAGAATACCTGACATCTTAAGGGAGGAAGCGTCCCTTGGACATCACAGCCCGTCATGGTTGGGAAGCCGTGGTGGCAAGTGTGTGGACAGCTGTCACACAGTGTCCACAGTAGGAAGCAGAGCCATGGCGGCTGCAGTGGTACTGGCTTCCTTCCGCCTTTTCACTCATCCAGAACACCAGCTCGTGGGATGGGGCCCTCCCATTCTGGGGGGGGGTGTCTTCATACCTCAGTTAACCCAATCTAGAAACTCCTGGACTGCCTTTGCCCAGAGGTCTGTCTCCTGGGTGACTAGAGCCTGCCAGGTTAATAATCCGGAGTTACATCAGGCAACAATTTTCATCACGTGTGTGTATCTGTGTGTGTGTGCATGTATTTGTGTGTGTATGCATTTGGGGGATGTCTACCTGAGAGTGCAGATGCCCACAGAGGCCGGGAAAGGAGAAGGATCCACTGAAGTTGCAGTTAGAGGCAGTTGTGAGCTACCTGACATGAGTGCCGGGAACCAAGAGCAGAAATGCCACCTCCCAGGTGCTGGGATGACAGGTGTGTTCCATACACCCAGATCCCAGTGCTTTTTATTAGTTTTTGCATAGTGTATGCTTGTAGCTAGAGTTTTCCTGCCTTGCCCACAGTCAGGACAAATCTCTGTCACCCGCCAGTCCCATAGCCGCTCAGACCCAACCAAGTAAACACAGAGACTTATATTGCTTACAAACTGTATGGCCGTGGCAGGCTTCTTGCTAACTGTTCTTATAGCTTAAATTAATCCATTTCCATAAATCTATACCTGCCACGTGGCTCGTGGCTTACCAGCGTCTTCACATGCTGCTGGTCATGGCGGCAGCTGGCAGTGTCTCTCCGCCTCAGCCTTCCGCTTCCCAGAATTCTCCTCTGTCCTTGTCCCACCTACTTCCTGCCTAGCCACTGGCCAATCAGTGTTTTATTTATCGACCAATCAAAACAATTTGACATACAGACCATCCCATAGCACTTCCCCTTTTCTTTTTTTAAAAAGGAAGGTTTTTAACTTTTATACATCTCCAAAGCCAGCTTGGTATATTTGGGAATTTAGGCGTAGCTTCTCTTACTACTTCCTGCTGGAGGGGGGCGCTGTATCTTATGGGGACACAAAGAAAATTTTAGGATCATGGAGTAGTCCGTGAGACTGTATCGTCTGAGCCAGTTGCCCTGAAACGATTCTGGATGTTGGATCATCTGGGCCATGGTGTCATCGGAGACCTTTCAGGTGGTCTTGGCTGGTCAAACCTGATGTATCTTAATCTGGAACAAATCCATAGCCTCTGGCTTTCTGTAGAAACAAAAGCAGAGCCTCTTTTCCAAAGCAACATATCCTTATATCCAAATTTTGAAGTCAAGGTACCTTTAAAATACACATTTTGGCATAACTCAACAGCTTTTGCAATCAAATGTTTTTCATTTACCAATATCAAAGAGAACATAATCCAGATTCTCTGTGTGGTAGCCATCTTTATGTGGCTTATTTTTTATATTACCTTGAGCCTATTGCTTTAAACTGCAGCCTTTTAAGCCTGAAATGGTGCTGTGGCTGCTGGCTCCGCCCACTTCAGCTTCCCAACATGGCGGTGGTACGTTTTCTGCCAGCTCTGGGATCCATCGTGGGTCTATGCTTTTATCCAAGCAGCGTGTAGCCCAGAAACCTCCTTTTTTTGTTTTGTACTAGCAAAGGCTAAATCTACCATGCAGCTTAATGTGCCCCTTGCAGAGGCCTCATTCCCGCCATACTGCAGATCGAGCTTGCACGCTAGGAACCCACCAGTAACTCAAACTGGCAGCTGCTGCTCATTTGAGAGAGACAATTAGGAAGCTGTTTTTAGCTCCGTTTTAGAATCTTTTCTCAGGTTTTAGGTGGAAACTCTTGCCAACTCGTTGGGCGCCATTTGTAGCTAGAGTTTTCCTGCCTTGCCCACAGTCAGGACAAATCTCTGTCACCCGCCAGTCCCACAGCCGCTCAGACCCAACCAAGTAAACACAGAGACGACTTATATTGCTTACAAACTGTATGGCCGTGGCAGACTTCTTGCTAACTGTTCTTATAGCTTAAATTAATCCATTTCCATAAATCTATACCTGCCACGTGGCTCGTGGCTTACCGGCGTCTTCACATGCTGCTGGTCATGGCGGCAGCTGGCAGTGTCTCTCCGCCTCAGCCTTCCGCTTCCCAGAATTCTCCTCTGTCCTTGTCCCACCTACTTCCTGCCTAGCCACTGGCCAATCAGTGTTTTATTTATTGACCAATCAAAACAATTTGACATACAGACCATCCCACAGCATATGCTCTTTTTAAAATTTATTTATTTTTACTTTATGTGCATTGGTGTTTTCCCTGCATGTATGTCTGTGTGAGGATGTCAGATCCCCTGGAACTAGAGTTACATACTGCTGTGAGCTACCATGTGGTGCTGGGAATTGAACCTAGGTCCCATGGAAGAACAGCCAGTGCTCTTAACCGCTGAGCCATCTCTCCAGACCTAGTGTATGCTCTTACAACCTGTTTCCTTTGGTTTTGTTTGTGTTTGTTGTAGTTTGTTTCTTGTCAGAGAGTCTCACTATATATCCCTGGCTGGCCTGGGATTCTCAGAGATCTGTTTGCTTTTGCCCCCAAAGTGCTGGGGTTAAAGCTGTGCACCTCCATACCTGGTCTTGGTTTTGTTTTGTTCTAATACAAGGTCTCTATTTAGTTCCTGGCTAGCCTGGAACTCATGGAAATCTCTGGGCTAGATGAAATGGCCCTGCCTTTTTGTTCAAAGCAAAAGAATTGGACGTGCTGCTAGATTCTGGTGCTGACAGTCTTTTCCTCCTGTGAGTGATCTGAGCAGATGTGAGAAGTCAGTAAAGGATCGGCCTGGCCTTGGACCGTCTGGCACTAGGTGTGCAGTGAGCCCGCACCCAGGAAGACGGACAGCAGTACCGTCCTTGAACGCACAGATGTCTGCCTGCCTCAGCCTCCCCAGTGCACCCCCACGCCTGGCCGGCTCTTCATCCCTCACTTAGGCTTCCCCCATGTGTTAGTTGCTTTCTCTTGCTGTGGTAAACACCATGACCAGGGCGCCTTACGAAAGAGAGTGTATTGGGCTTATGGTTTCCAGGGTTAGGGTCCATGATGGCAGGGACAGCAGGGCAGCGAGTGGCAGACTCGGTGTCTGGAGCTGGAAGCTGAGCCCCAGCCGCAAGCATGAAACAGAGTAAACGGAATGGCCTGAGGCTTGGAAACCTGAAGGGCCATCTCCAGTGACGTCCGTCCTCCAGCCAGGCCGCACCTCCTGAGCCTCCCGAACAGCACCAACTGGGGGACCGGTCAAATGCCCCAGGCTAGCAGGGCGTTTCTCGTCAGACCACCACACCTAATCCATCTGCTTTGAATTGCCTACAGCTTATTCAGAGTGAGTTCTGGTAGGAACCTCATTTTTAAAACCTAATCTGAGATGGTGTCTGGTAGCGCCCATCTCTTCCAGTAAGTGGAAGACTGAAGCAAGAAAGTCAGAATGTTGAGGCCAGTCTGAGTTCCATAGCGAGACTTCATCCCCCAAAGGACGCATTTTGACGTGTGTGTGCGTGCATGCGTGCGTGTGAATGCAGGTGCGTGAGTGCTACAGTGGAGGGCAGAGGCCGACAGTCTTGGGGTCAGTCCTGACCTTCCTCCCTGTCCGAGGTGGCCCTTTGCTTGTTGGTTGCCGTACCCAGCAGGCCTGGAGGCCCAGGCGTGCGTCCCACCTCCACTGCAGGTGCTTACCTAAGCGCCGGCTTCCTGGGCTCTGGGGACTTGAACCGAGGCCCTTGTGCTTGCACAGCAAGCACTTCACTCGCTGCGCCACCCTCCTGGCCCGCCTCCGACCGGTCATTGGTGTGTTTAGACCGCCTCGCTCTGTGAGTTTCTGGACTAAGTCTGCTTTCTGCCTTCTTGTCTGGTCCTGCTCTCCCTCTCCCTCCTCCTCTCCTGTGGGTCACGGAGACGTCTGAGGGTTCCATTGTTTCTCCTTGTGCTTCTGCCCTTGTCTCGTGCTGTGCTTATCTTCGTGGCTTCTGCAAAGCACCAAGAGCTGCGTGTTAGAGATGATGAATAATCACACTCAAGACGGTGCTCCCTCGAGGACCGCCAAGGACCTGGGAAGTCCCTGAGGCTCCCCTGTCGTCACCCAGTGCAGTGAACGCTGGCGTGGACCTGCCGAGATGCTTGGGGTCGTGCTGGTGTGCCCTGCACCCACCTTTCCTGCGCCTCCTTCCAGCATTGGGCTGCAGCTTTGGCAAACGTGCCGGGAAGCAGCAGCCGTGTTTGCGCTGTCACTTGGCAGTCTCCACGCCTTGGTGCCACCCAGAGGTGGGGTCTGCTGGTGGCCCGTGGCCGGTCCAGGTTCAAGGGGGCCCTGTGGTGCTGTCATGACGACATCACCAAACACATAGTCAGTGCTGTGCGTGTAAAACTGGGCTTGGGTTCCCATCTGCTTAGGCGAGTGCCTCCCTCTGGAAGTGGGGTATCCCAGCCCTCCATGCTCTGGGATCCTCACACCTGCAGCCAGCTCATCTGCTTGTCCTCCTCAGGACAAACTCTAGGGAGGAAGTGGGTTTGCAATTGAACCAGCCGTGATGGAGGTCACACCCTACATGGTTCCCACTGTCCCCAGGTCAGTGCCAATGGCAACGTGCTGCGCAGTGAGATTGTGGGCTCCATCAAGATGCGGGTCTTCCTCTCGGGCATGCCTGAGCTGCGCCTGGGCCTCAATGACAAGGTCCTCTTCGACAACACAGGCCGTGAGTACCCGAGAACAGTGCAGAGGCTGGATCAGTCTTGCCCCAGGGAGGCGGCCTCGCCTGATCCCAAGGGCATGCTTGCCCAGTGGGACGGTCCACTGCTTTCAAGTGCCAGGTTTAAGAAAATGCCTTGGGTCGCTGGGGTGGCTCAGTAAGTAAAGGTGCTCGCCGCCAAGCCCCACGCCCTTAGTGTGATCTCTTGAGCCCATGTGCTGGAGGAGAGAGCAGACCAGTCAGCGGTCAGCACTGACCCAGCAGACCTGGGTTCAATACCCACCAGCACCAAAAAGACAAAGATCCAGGCTGGCGTGCTGGAAGTGCCTGTCATCCATCACTCAGGAAACTGAGGTGGGAAGAGTGAGTTCGAGGCCAGCCTGGACGACAGTGTGAAACTGTTAAGGGTGACAGAGAGCTAAGGTCTGAGTACTTAGACGTCTCAGTGAGGCCCAGCCTGCCCCACAGTCAGAGCCTGGAGTAGAGCCTGGCCCCATCCTCGTCCCCTTCCCTTTGTCCGTGGGCTCTTTCTAAGGTGAGGCTTCCACAGGTGGGCGTGCCTAGGCTTCTGTGGGCCTTCACTGGCCACATCACGGAGGCCCTGGTTGAGGTTCCTGGCCCCTCACAGCCTCCCAGACTTGCTAGCTCTGCCTGGGCCCTCTGAAGTGGGTGACACGTAGTGCCACCCACGGCTACTTGGCAAATATGCCCTGACCAGCTGCTCTGTGGCTGCTGAAGACACATGGCACAGGGAGCCCAGACCCCAGGACTCCATGCCGGTGTTAGGCTGAGATGTGGAGGCAGGAGGATGACAGGCAGTTGTCTAGGAACTGGTCCCTTGTGTATACAAAGGCCTGTCTTGTGGGCACGGGGCAGGCTCTGGTCTGCCGAGGTGGTCGTAGCAGTAGGAGCCAGAGCAGACACGGGGACCTCAGCCTGTGCGGCTTCACCCCTGCCTCACACAGGAGGGAAGAGCAAGTCAGTGGAGCTGGAGGACGTGAAGTTCCACCAGTGCGTGCGGCTGTCGCGCTTTGAGAACGACCGCACCATCTCCTTCATCCCACCCGACGGAGAGTTCGAACTCATGTCCTACCGCCTCAACACCCACGTGAGTGCCTCCCACTTGCAGGTTCCCAGGGAAGCTCAGCGTCAGTTCTGGCACACCCTCTGGGCCACCTTCCAGCCCTGTAGGGGAGCGGAAGCCTTAACCATCAGTGCTGGACTTCTTGGGCAGACGCTGGGCAGTGTGATAGCTGCTCCTCCTTCATGGGGGCCCAGGAGGCTGCCCCACCGCTTGCCTGAAAAGAACAGGCCTCAGTTTCCCCTCAGGAAGTGGGACTTGGTGTGAGAACCTTCCTCCTTCCGCACAGGTAAAGCCTTTGATCTGGATCGAGTCCGTGATTGAGAAGCATTCCCACAGCCGAATCGAGTACATGATCAAGGTCAGTGGGAGGGTGGGCAGCCTGTCACCTGGTGCTGGTGCAGCAACAGGAAGCAGGAGAGACTCATCCTGCAGACACTCACCTTGTCCTGGAGGGAGGGACGGGCGCCGTGGAGGCCTGGGACAGGAGGAGAGTCAGGTGTGGGCACTGCCTGGAAAAGCCTAGGGGTAGAAAGTGGGAACCCACTGCCAGGCAGGGACTGTGTCGCCCTGGTAGGTGCCTGGGTGGGGGGTGGCTAGACTCCCTTCCCTGCATCCTCCAGAGCCTCTACCCGGGGCCTCCTTGCAGGCCAAGAGCCAGTTCAAGCGGCGGTCCACAGCCAACAACGTAGAGATCCACATACCAGTCCCCAATGATGCTGACTCGCCCAAGTTCAAGACCACAGTGGGGAGTGTCAAGTGGGTCCCTGAGAACAGCGAGATCGTGTGGTCCATCAAGTCCTTCCCGGTGAGCCCCATATTCGCCACATGCCCCTAAACACGCCCCACCCCCCATGGAGCTGGAGTCATGGCTCAGCAGTTAAGAGGCTCTTCCAGAGGACCCAGGTTCAGTTCCACAGGGCAGCTCACAAGATCTGACACCCTCACACAGACACACGCAGACAAAACACCGATGCACATAAAAATAAACACACACCCCCATACCAACCCTGTTCCACCTCTGGGACAGCGTTTTTGGGAGCAAGGAGCAGCCCCGGGGAGTGGCATCCTGAACACGGGTACAGCGCCCCTCTGCACCCCAGCAGGGCTGGGGGAGGGCGAGCTAGAGATCCATCCCAGGAGAGCTTTCTCTTGGTGCTCCAACACAGCCACGGCAACATGTGTGGCGTTTTCTACAGATCCTCTTTTCACATGGAAGTTGTTTCGTAGTTTTGTTTGGTGGGGACTTTGTTTGAAACAGGGTCTCCTTGGGTAGCCTCAGTGATCTGCAGCTCACTATGTAGCCCAAACTGACCTCCTAACTGTAGCCCAGGCTGGCCTGAAATTCATCATGTATCCTAGTTTGGTCCAAAAGTTACCATGTAGCTCAGGCTGACCTCAAACTCACCACGTATCCCAGACTGGCCTTGAACTTGCCACCATCCTCCTGCCTCTGTCTCCTGCATGCCATGTCACCAGACCCAGCTTACACTCATCTGCCTGTGTTTTCCTATGGGTAGATCCTCTCTCCATTTCCTCCTCACTTTGTTGGGTGCCCGGAGTTAGAATGTTATTTCACCATCTCCCATGGAGATGAAACGGTGTCCTTCATGGCTGGGAGCTGATGCGGAGAACCTGTGCCCGAGCCACGGCTCAGTCCTGCTGCACCCCAGCTCCTAAGCAGGGCCCTACTCACAGCTACTTCTGCACCCCTCAGCCTGAGCTCGGGACCAAAGGCCATGTTGTCCCAGATAGAGCTAGAGCCGGGGTGCCAGGCACAGAGGACAGCCAGGCCTAGGCCTGAAGCTCCTCCTGGCCAGGGCAGGCAAGGGTCCCATCCAGTCCTGACGGGCCCCACTCTCAAACCGCCTCCTTTTATTGCTGGGCTTCTGGGAACCTAGCCCACCCATCCATCGCTCTCTGCTGTCACTCTGCCTGTTCGGAGTCCCCTGGAACCCTTTGCTTTTATCTTACCCTGTTCTGAGAGCAAGTGGGAGGGCCGTGCAAGGGAACGCACCACGCTCCCCCGCCCGCCCCCCCCCCCCGTGTGCCCCCCGGCTCCCTTTCTCACCAAGTGGGAGGGCCGTGCAAGGAACCCCCCCCCCGTGTGCCCCCCCGGCTCCCTTTCCCACCAAGTGGGAGGGCCGTGCAGGGGAACACCCCCCCCCCGTGCCCCCGGCTCCCTTTCCCACCATGGCCAGTCTGGCCGCTCTGGCTTGGCAGCGCCCTGTCTCTCCCTAGGAGCTGGTGGAGCCCTTCACAGCCTGCCCAGCTTCGGCTCCTGGGAGCCTTGGGCCAGCCTGGGGCCGGGCAGCTGGGTAGCTGCCTAACCGCCTCCTGCGTTGGCTCCCCAGGGTGGCAAGGAGTACCTCATGCGGGCCCACTTTGGTCTTCCCAGTGTGGAGGCCGAAGACAAGGAGGGCAAGCCTCCCATCAGTGTCAAGTTCGAGATCCCCTATTTCACTACCTCTGGCATCCAGGTATGAGTGCGTCAGGGCCGGCTGCCTGGGACGCTTGAGCCCAGAGTCACAGCAGAAACCCAGCCCCCCATCCTGGCATGGGGTCTATTTCCTTGGGGCCTCTCAGAAGGTGTGTGGGTAAGGGACACATTCTGGTCCCCTGAAAAGCTGGGTCTTGGCCACTTCTGACAGCCCCTCATGCTGTGCCAGGCCTGCCCCCTTGGATGAGGGTGATAGTGGGGTGCGGCAGACTCAGGGCCTTTGTGTCCAGGTGCGCTACCTGAAGATCATTGAGAAGAGCGGCTACCAGGCCCTGCCCTGGGTTCGCTACATCACCCAGAACGGAGGTGAGGACTGCCCGCTGGGCGGGACCTGCACAGGTCTTTCTGGGCGGGGCTTCCTGTGTGGAGCTGGGGGTGGGTGCCCCGCGACCCCGTGTGGAGCTGAGGGTGGGTGCCCCGTGACCCCGTGTGGAGCTGAGGGTGGGTGCCCCGTGACCCCGTGTGGAGCTGAGGGTGGGTGCCCCGTGACCCCGTGTGGAGCTGGGGGTGGGTGCCCCGTGACCCCGTGTGGAGCTGAGGGTGGGTGCCCCATGTTTCTAGATTACCAGCTCCGGACCCAGTGAGGGGCCCCTGCAACCAGCCCAGCCCACCCGGCCTCAGGACGCACTTGCCACACGCACTGGAACCGAAGCTGGAAGGTGGCTCTGGACACAGCAACAACCCTCCTCCTCTCAGTTCTGCGTGGACCCACGCAGAACCCCCTCCCTGGTCCCATTCTGATCCAGGGCGGAAGGAAGGGCCGGCCAGCCTCCCCCAGAGACAAGCCAGCTTGAGCCTCGGCTCCTGGTGCCACATGCCCGCCACTCGCCTGTGGGCGCCATCCTCACCCACCACCAGGCACTCGTTTGGTTGCCATTTGAGCATGTTGATGGTGTCATTTGTCGCTGTCCATCCCCTGTCTACCTGTGTCCTGTGCAGTCACCCCGCTGCACTTGGAGCACCTGCCCCTCGGCGCTGGCCCACGTCCAGGGTAGCTGCCTGGCTGGCTCTGCTCCCATGCCAGCCCTTGGCCACATCAGTGTTTCCCCGAGAGGGTCCCTGGCCAGGCACGGGCTACTGTCACTGTACAAAGCCACCTTGCCCTCCCCCCTCTGTGACAGTTACATTAAAGTCCATTTGTTACTGTTGCCGCCCGTCCTTTCTCTGTGCTGTGGGTCAGGCCCGCCTGGGCACCCTGGGTTGCGGCAGATAGGCCTAGCAGTGAGGGAACTCCTGGCCCCTCCCTTTTGTAGCTGGAGCCCTCTGAGGGACACAGGGTGGGTTATCCTTGCTGGTCTCTAGCCTGCTGTCTCCGGTGGATGGTAGCCTTCCTCTGGTGGTTGGTTGGAGACGCCCACGGCCCCACGTGTCCAGGCCCGGACTCTGCCACCAGACTGGTTACCAAGTTCCGATGGGCTTGGAAGTTGTGTCTCCGTGGTCTGTCTGTGGGCTCTGCCCTCCCAGCGCCCTCTCGCTCTGCGGCCTCTGCTCTCTTCTTGCCACTGCACGCCTGCTTGGAGTGTGGCATGTGCATCTCACCTCCCAGAGCAACAAGGCCAGCTCCCGGCCCAGTCCAGACTGTCCTGCCACCCCGCCATCCTCCGCGGGTCTGCAGCACTGCAGGCTGTGGCTGTGTGCATTCTGTTCGAGTCCACCACCCCACACCCAGCCACCGCTGACCCGCACATGTGACGGATGAGGTGTGCAGGGTTCTGGTTCCACCCTGCGCACCAACAAGAAGAGACGGCAGCTGAAAGGCAGAGAGCCTGGCTGGGTCATCAGAGGGTACAGGATGCCCAACTCCAAGCAGGCAGCAAGGTTGAGGACAGGGTCTCCGACACCAGGAGGCAGAGGAACGCTGATCTGCAACCTGCTAGCCAATGTGGGAACCAATGCCAGCTTGCTGCCTGGTCTGAGGATTCAAGTTCAATCCTCAGGACTCACATGTAAGACGGAGATGATCAACTCCCAAAAGTTGCCCTCTGACCTCCACGTGAGCTGGCATACATGCTCACAACAAAAAGCAACTGAGTCAGGTATGGTGGCCCATGACTCCAGCACTTTGGAGGTTGAGGCAGGAGGATCCTAATACCCTGTCTCGGTAAATAACAAGTGGGTGAAAGGGCTGGAGAGGTGGCTGTCCTGCAAAGGACCCGAGTTCCACCCTGGCACCCACAGGGAGGCTCACAACCCCAGTTCACAGGGACCCAGTGCCCTCTTCTGGCCTTGGGGGCACTGCATGCACTTGGCACTTATCCATACATGCAGATAAACCACCCATACCCATAAACGTAAAATAGAGATTTAAAGATCTTTATTATGTGTTTCCTTATTTGTGGGTGTGGTGAGTACATATGTGTATGGATGCCCAGAGAGGCCAGAAGAGGGCACTGGATGTCCCATGCACCTGGAGTTACAGGGGTTGTAAGCCAGCACGGGTACTGGGAACCAAACTCAGGTCACTGTGAGAACAGCATATGCTCTTAACTACTGAGCCAGCTCCCCGGACCCCTAAAAATAAATCCTTTTAAAAAAAAAGTTGGGGTCAGGTGGTGGTGGCACATGCCTTTAATCCCAGCACTCGGGAGGCAGAGCCAGGCAGATCTCTGTGAGTTCGAGGCCAGCCTGGTCTACAGAGTGAGCTCCAGGAAAGGCACAAAGCTACACAGAGAAACCCTGTCTCGAAAAACCAAAAAAAAAAAAAAAAAATGGTTTGGCACACATAAGGCTCTGGACTCTGTTGCCACACTACAAAGAAAAATTAATGTTCCCAAGGGAGGGAGTTTGCCTCATTTTGCCCTCGTGCCCTGGGATGACATGAGAAGGTGCCAGAAAACATGGCAGCCTCTAGAACTCTGAAGATAGACTTCTGTTGTTTTTGGTGGTGGTGGTTGGGTTGTTTTGAAACAGGGTCTCTCTACGTAGCCCTAACTGTCCTGGAACTCACTATGTATGCCAGGATGGCCTTGAGCTCACTGAGTTATCCTGCGTCTGCCTCCTGGGTGCTGGGTTTAAAGGTTCGAGCCTCTGAGGTGTGCCTGTGCCCAGCCTGCCGTGGCCGGTCACAGCAGCGCCATGAAATGGAGCCGGGTCTGGACTGGGCTGCGTGGAGGGCTCCCTTGTGAGTGAATCGTCATCAACCACTGGGAGAGCAGGTTGCCTTCTTTATTGAGATATTGAGATGTAACCAAGCCAGTCTACGTGTAGATCTGCCTGCCTCTGCACCCGAGTGCTGGCATTAAAGGCATACCCCACCACCTGGCTCACTCTCTGGTTTGGAGTTTGTCTTTTTATTAATTTATTTGGTGACTAGGTCAGAGGACAGCTTTTAGGAGGCGGTCTCTCCTCCACCATGTGTGTCCCGGGGTTGAACTCAGGTCGTCAGGCTAGGTGACACCCTTACCCACTATACCATCTTCTTGGTTCTTTTAAAGATAGTTATTACATAAGCCAGGAGTGGTGGTGGTGCACACCTTCAACCCCAGCACTTAGGAGGCAGAGGCAGGCGGATCTCTATGAGTTTAGGGCCAGCCTGGTCTACAGAGTGAGTTCCAGGACAGCCAGGGCTACACAGAGAAACACTGTCTGGAAAAAAAAAAGTTACTACATGTATTTATTTACTCATCTTTACAGCTACGCTTTGGTAAAACACAAAGTGAGAAAAACGATAAAAGGTAAAGAAAAAAAAAAAACCAAGAATCTTTAAGGCAGCCAGAGAAAAATGTACACGACCTTCAAAAACCAGACAGACAGACTTTTCAAAGAGGTGGGATATCTGAGTGACATTTCCAGCCAAATAGGGAAAGCCCCGACCCCAGTTACACACTTAAGTGTCCTCAAAGGTTGAACCGCATTCCTCAGACATTGACCTCAAATGGGGCAGCCCTGAGGTAGGCACCACCCAGCATGCACTGGGCTCTGGGCTGCAGCATCAGGACCATGAAAATAACATCAGTAAGCATGGCCAGGTGTCCAGATCACACATCACACGAGAATCGCCCCCCCCCCCAGGCACAAAATGATGTAAGACTGTAATTGTGATCATCTCTCTCCCCTGCTCAAAAGCCTACCATGGCTCCCCAGTGCTCTCAGAGAAAACCCTCACTCTCCACCCTGCTGGTCCCCTCTGTCCCCACATGGCCCCTGCCCCTCCCATCCTTTGCTCCTGAGACACAGCCTGCTCTGTTGTTAGCCATGTCTTCACATGCATGGCAGAAATAGTACCCAACCTTTCTTGTCACTCCAGTTTGTCACACATGCATGCATGCACATGCGCGCATGCACAGACACACAGACACAGACACAGACACAGACACACACACACACACACACACACACACACACAGCTGTCCCCGGTTCCTGCTTGTGTCCCCAAGGCCTGGTTGTCCCTGCTCTGTCCCCGGGGAGAAAGGCATACTCTATCCTTGCGATGTGCAGACTCTTCCAATTATCGCCACTAGAGGGCTCCCACGGGTTAGAAATAGCTGTCCACAGACAAGGGGGCAGGGCAGGCTGCGATCCCCGACCTGCACACTGGGTTGGAGGTTCTTGTGAGTGTTCCGTCTCCATGTGTGTTTGTGCATCACGTGCAAGCCATCGTGTGGTGCTGGGAGCCCAACCCCCACCCACTGCAAGAACAGCCAGGGTCTCGTGTAGCCCAGGTTGGCCTCAAATTTTTGATGTAGCCAAGAATGACCTTGAACTCAGGATCCTCCTGCCTCCACCTCCCATGGGCTGGAGCTGTAGGCATGTGCCACCATACCCAGTTTACCCAGTGCTTGGAATTGAACCCTGGGCTCCACGCAAGCCAGGCAGACGCTCTGCCAAGTGAAGCACAGCTTAGCCCTGGTTTGTTCTTTCGAAATAGAGTGTGTGAAAGACATGCCTGACATGTTTTCGTTTTGTTTTGACTTTTGATTTTTCAAGACAGGATTTCCCTGGCTGTCCTGGAACTCACTCTGTAGATCAGGTTGGCTGCGAACTCAGAGATTCCCCTGCCTCTGCCTCCTGAGTGCTGGGATTAAAGGCGTGTGCCACCGCCGCCTGCACATAACTGTAATTTTACTACTGTTACAAACCATACTGTAGGGCTGGAGAGATGGCTCAGAGGTTAAGGGCACAGGCTGCTCTTCCAGAGGTCATGAGTTCAATTCCCAGCACCCACATGGTGACTCTCAACCGTCTGTAATGTGATCTGGTGCCCTCTTCTGGCCTGCTGTATACATAATAAATAAATAAATCTTAAAAAAAATCATACTGTAAGTATTTTTGGAGGCAGAGGTTTGCCAAAGGGAACTGCTGATTTAGGGGATCATGTGCATTACGTTGCGTGCATATGGATACCGGAGATAACCTCAGGTGTGGCCTCGACATCCACCCCATTCAAGGCAGGGTTTCTCGGTCACTCTGATGACTGCCCTGCCTGTGTTCACATCTGGCCCCAGGAGTGCTGGGATTAGAGACACAGTGCTGCTGTCACTTGGGTCCCTGGGGCCAGGCTCTGGTCATGTCTCACATGGAAAGCACTTATTCACTAAGCAGTCTCCCCAGGCTCGTGAGGGTTTTGAAATGAGCAATTCGGGGGGCATTCAAACCACTGGCAATATTGTGCGGCCTCTGATCCTACCATGTCTCCTACCATCATCCCCACGAGCTTCCCCCAAGCCATGCAAGCCTCTGTGTGGATGAGCCTGTCTGGATGCGGCATGTCAGTGAGCTCTCACACTATGGGGCCGTACCCGTCTGCTGTCACTCAGCAACACTGTTCAGTTTCGTCTCACCGTAACTGCGCAGGTAACTGCTTCACTCCTTTTTGTGGCTGAGTACGAACTAATACCACACAGCTGGACCAGTCTCACTGCTCAGCTGACGGCGGGTGTGTGGGTTGCTGCCCCTGGAGATGCTGCGCTCACACTTTGAACCCTATGCACAAAAATCAGTCTGGGCATCAGCCTTCAGTTCTTTTAAGTGGGTTTCCCAGGAGCGGAATTCATTTTTCCTCTGTAAAACCCTTGTTTTTGGAAGGTAGGAAGGTGGTGTCTTGAAATTTCTTGCAAGTTTCTTGCAAGGCACACATGCTGCTTCTACCACCTGCCCTGAACTGCAGCGCCAGCTCAACGCGCTTGGCAGCCATACCCTCCCTTGCACACTGCCCCACACCACCCAACCTCCATCCTCCACCAACCTGGAGTGGAATCCCATTGTCTCCCAGCCCCTCACTGGGGGATTCCAGGCAGGGGCTCCACCCCTGACCACGCCCCCAGCCCCTCACTGGGGATTCTAGGCGGGGCTCCACCCCTGACCACGCCCCCAGCCCCTCACTGGGGATTCTAGGCGGGGTTCCACCCCTGACCACGCCCCCAGCCCCTCACTGGGGATTCTAGGCGGGGGCTCCACCCTGAGCCACGCCCCCAGCCCCTCACTGGGGATTCTAGGCGGGGCTCCACCCCTGAGCCACGCCCCCAGCCCCTCACTGGGGGATTCTAGGCGGGGCTCCACCCCTGAGCCACACCCAAGCTCAAGTACACTTTAAATGTGTATCCTGATACGTATATCCTTCCTGAATGCCCTTGTGATCATCCTGCTTCCTAGAGAAAAATGTCAACTAAAACCACTAGATAGTTTCAGTTGTTTTAAGATTTTACTTTATTATTTGTTTGTATACACATACATATAAGAGCCCACAGGGGCCAAGAGATTGTGTCAGATTATTGGAGCTGGACTTCCAGACAGTTTCGAGCTGTCCTGCATGGGTGCTGGGAAGTCATTGGGTCCTCTGCAGTGGCAGTATGCACCCTTAACCCGAGAGCCATGTCTGCAGTCGCTGCCACTTTCTCTTGTGAATTCTGTCCTTGAACATCGTCATATCAGCAGACTCTTCAGTCGCTGTTTTCTACCTAACTGCTTTTGTGCAAAAATTTGGCCTTTATCGGAACTCACAGAGATTCGCCCGGTTCTGCCTCCTAAGAACTGGGATTAAAGGCGTGCACCACCACCGCCTGGCGGCCTCCTCCCTTTTTGTCCTTACTGCATACTGTTCCATCGTGAGCTCTAGGGCATGAAGCTATTCCAAGCATGCCTGTCTCACTGCGGCAGATGTGTGGCTAGTGCCCAGGAGAGAATGTTTGGATTGTTGGCGAAATCTGAGCTCGGCGTAATGGATGCTGCAGTTTTCTGAGCTGCTAAATCTCTTTTCTTCCACGGCAGCGAGGGAGAATGTTCCAGTTGCTCTGTATCCATGCCAACACTTGGTGATATCAGGCTCTGGTTGCAGCCCTGCCAGCTGGAGTGGCTCATGCAGGTTACAACCACTTTGCAATCCTGGCTCTGTGCCCACTGCCGGACCTGAGGGCAGGAACTCAGTGGGAACGGACCACATCTACCTTTTTGAGCCATGCCAGTTCCAGAGGCCCAACAACTCCCTTTACCTCTGTGCCCTGGAGTTTTTAATTCACATATATGAACTATGCATATTGAATTGCATTCTTATGTTTCCACACACACACGATGTAATTTGATTGTATTCACCCTCCTGTCCCCCTCCGACACCCACTGATCCCCTCTCTTCCCAACTGCTCCTCCTCCTGCTCCTCCTCCTGTTCTTCCTCCTGCTCCTCCTCCTGCTCCTCCTCCTCCCCCTCCTCCTCCTGCTCCTCCTGCTCCTCCTCCTGCTCTTCCCCCTCCTCCTGCTCCTTCTCCCCCTCCTCCTGCTCCTCCTCCCCCTCCTCCTGCTCCTCCTCCCCCTCCTCCTCCTGCTCCCCCTCCTCCCCTCCTCCTCCTGCTCTTCCTCCCCCTCCTCCTGCTCCTCCTCCCCTGCTCTTCCTCCCCCTCCTCCTGCTCCTCCTCCCCTCCTCCTGCTCCCCCTCCTCCCCCTCCTCCCCCTCCTCCTCCTGCTCCCCTCCTCCCCTCCTCCTCCCCTCCTCCTCCTGCTCCTCCTCCCCTCCTCCTGCTCCCCCTCCTCCCCTCCTCCTCCTGCTCCCCTCCCCCTCCTCCTGCTTCCCCTCCTCCCCCTCCTCCTCCTCCCCCTCCTCCTCCCTTCCTCCTCCTCCTGCTCCTCCTCCTCCTGCTCCCTCCCCCTCCTCCTGCTTCCCCTCCTCCCCCTCCTCCTCCCCTCCTCCTCCCCTTCCTCCTCCTCCTGCTCCTCCTCCTCCTGCTCCTCCTCCTCCCCTCCTCCTTCCCCTCCTCCTCCTCCCTTCCTCCTCCTCCTGCTCCTCCTCCTCCTGCTCCTCTTCCTCCCCCTCCTCCTTCCCCTCCTCCTCCTCCCCCTCCTCCTCCTCCCCCTCCTCCTGCTCCTCCTCCCCCTCCTCCTGCTTCCTCTCCCCCTCCTCCTGCTCCTCCTGCTCCCCCTGCTCCCCCTCCTCCTCCTCCTCCTGTTCCCCCTCCTCCTGCTCCCCCTCCTCCTCCCCCTCCTCCTGCTCCCCCTCCTCCTCCTGCTCCCCCTCCCCCTCCTCCTTCTCCCCCTCCTCCTCCTGCTCCCCCTCCTCCTGCTCCTCCTACTCCCCCTCCTCCTCCTGCTCCTGCTCCCCCTCCTCATCCTGCTCCCCCTCCTCCTCCTGCTCCTCCTCCTCCTGCTCCCCCTCCTCCTCCTGCTCCTCCTCCTGCTCCTCCCCCTGCTCCTCCTGCTCCTCCTCCTCCTGCTCCTCCTCCTCTTGCTCCTCCTCCTCCTGCTCCCCCTCCCCCTCCTGCTCCCACTCCTCCCACTCCTCCCGCTCCTCCTCTTGGTCACCCATGACTTTCATGATGACTGCCTACAGGAGCACGAAGGTGTACAAGCTCCCAGCGCACACCACTGGAGAAAAGGTCTCTCCCAAGGGGTGGGGGAGGTGAGATGGGTCAGCAGTTACAAACACTTGCTATGCGAGCGTGAGCACCAGATCTGATCTGAGCATCCATGCAACGAGCTAGGAGCCCCACAAATGCCTGTAACCCCAACACTGAGAGGGGCAAAAGGGTCAGTAGGATGACAGCCACCAAAAGACAGTCTAAGTTCAGGAAGAGCCTCTGCCTCAAAGGAGTAAGCCAGAGGGTGATAGAGGATGATGCTTGACGTACTTCTGTGGCCTCGGTGTGCACGCAGTTGCACGAATCTGAGCACACTCACATGCTGCACTCCACACACACAGGCCACACACTCACACACACTCCACACACTCATAGACCACACACACTCACATGCCACACACACTCCACATGTCACATACATATGCACACACTCACACACTCCACACACTCACATGCCACACACTCACACACCACACACTCACACACATTCCACACACACACTACACACTCACATGCCACACATTCACATGCCATACACTCACACGCCACACACACTCCACATGTCACACACACATGCACACTACACACACACACAGTCCACACACACACTCACATCACACACACATGCATACTACACACACACAGGCCACATACACACTGCACACACACATACACACACACACCACATGCCACACACACTTCGCACACTCACACACTCACATGCCACACACACGCACACTCCACACACTCACACACACACAGGCCCCCCACTCACACACAGACGCCGAGTGGGCAGGCAGTGGCCCTGGAGCTGCATGCCCCACAGAAGCCCAGAGTCCAGGGAGCGGAGCAGGAGACACAGCAGGCAGCCCTTTCCTGCAGAAGCTGCACTTCCGCTCCACTCACCCAGCTGCTTCCCTCCCAAGCTGCTTCCAAGAGAAACAGGCTGCACCTGGGACAGCTTCCCAGCAGGCCTGGCGGCGGCAGGAAAACCATGTGAAGAGTGTGTGTGTGTGTGGGGGGGGGTTGTCACGTGGCCATGCCCACCGCACCTGCTGCATAGGTGCTGCACAGGGCCGGGCCCCAGGGCGCTGGAGCCACCAACCCTGACGCCACCCTTGCCGGCATCTGAGCCTCGGTGCCTCGCATGGGAAAAGGGCTCAGCAGGGCCTGGACCCTCGGGTGAGTCTGTGTGGGCTTGGGGGATGCATGCAGGGAGCCAGTGGTGTCATGGTCAAGGTCTCGAGACAAGGAAGAACCCCAGAATCCCTCCATGACAGTGTCGCATTCCGCCCCGGGTTCACCCCTCTCACGCACTAGGAAATCTGTCCTTGGTGGCCTGGGACAGCGCGGTGGGAAGAGCACTTTCTGCGCAAGCGTGCGGATCTGAGTTCGGACCCTGGCGCCCACGTGAAAAGCTGGCGGCCAGCCTGTAACCCCAGCACTGCAGGGGTGGAGATGGAGGATGCAGGGCTCGCTGACCGCCAGCCTGGTCCCAGGTCCGGTGAGACCCTGACTCAGGGGGGAAGGTGCAGAGCGACACAGCAGGACCGTGGCTCCCGTGCGCACGCACCACTCACGCATGCACGTGACACAGCAGGACCGTGGCTCCCGTGCGCGCACACCACTCACACATGCACGCACAAAAGGATTTTTAAATAAACTAAGAAATACACAAATAAACACTTGTGTGTAGTTTTGGGGGACAGAGACAAACTAGCCCAGGTTGGCCACAAACTTTACTTCATTTTGTTTTGAGAATAACCTGCGGGGTAGCAGAGGTTGGCATGAACCCCATGCCTTCACATCCCCCGTGCTGACGTGGCACCACGTGGACAGCCACCACATCTGGTCTCTGCTGGGAATGGAACCCGCAGCTTCATGCCTGCTAGGAAACCAGGCTGCCGACTGAGCTCCAAGCACCCAACAACCAAGCTAGATCCCCAGGCCCTAAACACATTTTAATTGAACTTAAATCCACATAACATGCATTTGTAGAATGTACAGCTCAGCAGTAAATGTAGTACAATTATCACTTCCATCTGCTTCCAGAACATTCCATTTACACAGAAGGAAACCCCATCCCATCCTCAAGAGCACCTACCCCAGACCCTGGCGGACTATGTCAGTTAACTGGCTTGATTGGATACTGTGATCCTCCTGCCTCCGCCTCCTTCAGCAAATCCTACCAGCGTGCGCCGCCGCCGCCGCCGCCGCCGCCGCCGCCGCCACCACTACTGACTTGATTTGGATACTGTGTGGTGGTGGGGTCACACGCTGTGGGGCCAGCCTTCTGTGCCTGGCTCTTCACTCAGGGTCTTGTTCTCAGGGTCTGTCCTTGTGGTAATGTGTGCCAGAGTTCTGCCCCTTTTCAAGGCTGAGTAATATTCCACAGTGTAGATGGAGTGCATTGTACTAGCCATGAACCTACACATACACCACATATACCACTTATACCACACACATACATACACACCACACAAGCACACCACACACACACATACACACACTTGTCTGAACATTTACCTTTTTATTAATTTTTAAAAATGACAATGTGTGTACCATGCACTCAGATCCTCAGGCTTGATGGCAAGGGCCTTTACCCAATAAGCCATCCTACCTGCCTCGTCCTGTCCCATTCTGAAGGCAATGTATATGGGTGCCAGGATTTTGGTGAGGACGGTGAGAAAATGGGATGTTCTTATCCTAAGTAAAGGATGTCCCTACGTCACTTGTGTGTGTGACTTCAGTGTTTTGGTGAATTCATAGCAATAAACTTCCTTTTTGACCACCCACACATACAAATGTACATACATGCATAGATGTACAGGCAAATAAATGTATGTATTGGGTGTCATTTACATATTTGCATAAATGAACATAAATGTAAGTTTGCAATAAAAACACTTTTTAAACCAGGCAGTGGAGGTGCACACCTTTAATCCCAGCACTTGGGAGGCAGAGGCAGGCAGATCTCTGTGTGTTCAAGGCCAGCCTAGTCTACAGAGTGAGTTCCAGCACAGCCAGGGCTGTTACATAGAGAAACCCTGTGTCGAAACAACCGCCCCCCCCCCACCAAATAAAAACCCTTTAAACTAAAGAAGAGTATTTTGAGCCCGGTGACAGGTCAGGTGCCGCAGAAGACATGCGCTCCACGCCAGCTTGGGCCACAGAACAAGACCCTATTTCAAAACCACAACCACAACAATAGCAAAAGAATTCTCCAGAAGTCTGTGTCTTGGTCAGTGAGGGCAGAGAAAGAGTCAGATTTCCAGGGGGAGAGAGGGCTCAGTAGGTGAAGGTGCTTGCTGCCAAGCCTTGGGACCTGAGTTCGATCCCCAGGGACCCACATGGTAGAAGGAGAAAGCCTGTTCCCCCAAGTTGTCCTCTGTCTTCTCCATGTCCACCGTGGCATATGCTCACACAGACACATATAAACACATGAGGAGGAGGAGGAGGAGGAGGAGGAGGAGGAGGAGGAGGAGGAGGAGGAGAACCTTAAAGAGACAGACTTTTAGTAACTTTTTAGTTATCCATCTGGTAAGCTGCATTTCCTCCCCGGGAAGCGGGGACAGCAGACGCTTGTCCCAAGACTCTAAGCCTTGCACACACTGTTCCCTTTGCCTGGTCCCCCTTTCCACGCCATCTTCCTGGTGAACTCCTATGTTTTTCACATCTCATGTGCAATGTCCCTCCTGCAGACAGACGCTTTTGTGTTCTCACCCTCCCTGCAGCAGAGCCCTGAGGCTTCGTGGCCAAGGACATCTGTGTCCCCCCAGATTGGAGCTCCTTGAGGGACACAGAGGGCTGGAAGGTGGTAAAAACAGACGTGCGGATGGCAGGCGGACAGCAGGACTCCCAATACAGTGCTTTTTCCCAAAACATGTGTGCACCCAGGTGCCCAGCCACAGCCACCTGGGCCCTGCCCCCTCTCCATCCTCACAGCCTCTGCCAGGGCCAGGACAGCCTGTCCCCTGAGTGTCCCCCGGGTCACAGATAAGGCTGCCAGTGGACTATCAGCAGGAAACATCTTAGCAAGCAGGAAACCACGACATGAGCCAACCGCGCCCGCGCAGGGCTCAGCCTATCCTTGGCCTGATATTTTGGGAGCCACTATTTAAGCCGGACTCGGCTCGTGCTCTGAGCCGGACTGTTCCCGGGGGGAAGGCTCTGTCTCCACGTCCCTCACAAGCCTGAGGCTGCAGGGACATGAGGACCGGATCACACAAACCGTCTCCAGAGGCAAAAACCTCCTCTGTGGCCGCTGGACAACCCAAGCAGGTGGCTTCACCTCTCTGGGCCCGTTTTCTCCCTTCATAACCCTCCTTGGATTCTGTCCTAGGTAAAAACTCAGTAACTGGGAGGCCAGGGCCTTGTCTGAAGGTTCCAGACTGAACCAGTCTGAGAGAGAGACCCACGTTCAAGTGAAAACAGGGCCCTGAGCTGGAGAGATGGCTCAGCAGCTAAGAGCACTGGTTGCTCTTGCCGAAGATCTGGGTTCAGTTCCCAGAACCCACATGGTGGCTCACAGCCATCTGTAACTCCAGCTCCAGGGCATCTGACGCCCTCTGAACTGTGCAGGCAGAAGGTATATGCAGTGCACATACATACATGCAGCAAATACATACACACACACACAAATATGATCTAAATATATTGACTTGTATAATTAAATTACATAATATAATTAAATTCTAAATCTAAATTTATAATCTAAAATAAATAAATAAAAGTAGGGGTGTGGGGGGATGGTGCAGTGGTCAAGAGCATGTGTGAAGGGATTTTGGTCCTCAGAACCAACGTCAAGGGGCTCCCAACCACCTGTAACTCTAGCTCCTGGGGCGCCAGCATCTCTGACCTATGAAGGTGCCTGCCCACACACACACACACACACACACACACACACACACACACACACACACACAATTGAAAATTCAAATATGTGAATAAAAATAATAGGGCCTGGTGCTATGGCTCAGCTGATAGAGTGCTCGCCTAGCGTGTATGAAAGCCGAATTCCACCTCCAGCATTTCAGATGTGGAAGCGGGTTTATCGGGAGTTCAAGGCAATCCTTAGTTACATACAGAGTAGGGGGCTAGCGGGAAGTACATCCGACTGTTTCATGAAAACAGAAAAAAAAAAAGGAACAGGTATGTTGGCTGACATCTGTTATCTCAACATTTGGGAGGCTGAGGCAGGGGGATTGCAAAACATTCGAGACCAGCTTTGGCTACATAGTGAAATCCAGCCCAACTTGGGCTACAGAGACAAACCCTATCTCAGAAAAGAAAGAAACAGAAAGGCGGTAACAAAACGGATCAGTGAAGAAAGGCACCTGCTTGCCACTGACATCCTGAGTTTGATCTCCAGGACCTGTGTCCTGCAGGTTGTCCACTGACCTATACAAAGACAATATCATAAAGTAAATAAACACATGTGATTCTGAAGTATTTTTAAAAAAGAGGAAGGAAAAAGATCTAGGCATGGTGGTGAACACCTTTAATTCCTGCACACTCAGGAGGCAGAAGCCGGGGGAATCTCTGTGAGTTCCAGGCCAAAAGGCCACCCAACGCTAGCTGAAGTGGACTGGCGGATTATAAAGACACTGCTGTAATTATCTTCATCTTCCAGAGTTGCAAATGGATGCTCAGAGAAGGGAAGGCATTAGCCCGAGGCCACACAGCAGTCCAGAAGCCCTGGCCACCACCCTAGGCTGACCCCGGCCAGAAGCAGAGCTGGGATTTGAACTCAGTTCCACCTTCACTACTGCAGCCAGGTGGAGCACACACGCCAGCTCCCAGGTCCTTTTGACAAGCGCTTTCTCCCCAGGCTAGTAAAAGTGAAAAGTAGAAGTGAGACAGAGACTTGAGCTGTCTGCGTCTGTGCGGCCCCTGCTCAAAGCCGGGGAGAGGGGGCGAGCTTCGCCAAGCGTGGCTATGTAAAGCGGCCCCCGGCACCTGCCAGGGCGAGTGCTGGAGCGGGCACAGTGGCCCCCACCCGGGCAGCTGCAGCCACCCAAAGGGAACGGCTGAGCCAGATATAACTGGCCAGACCCCACCCAGAGCACAGCTCTGGGCGCTGTGCCTGAAAAGCCACTTTGAGCCAAAGAGTCTTAGTGGGTTCTTATCCGGGCCAGGCCTCAGTTTCTGTACCCCAAGAACAGTCTGTGTGACCACGTGTCCCTCAATGTCCTTAAGCCTTGGCGAGGAATCGGGGCCAGGCTTTCTCTCGTCTGAGGCCACAGAGCCAAGGGGCTGCAGGCCCGAGCTCCTTCCTCTGGGCTGGCCTCCGTGTCGGGATGCAGGATGCGAGGCCCCGCACCAGCCAGGGAGCCGGGCCTGCGCCTCTGAAACTTGGGCTGGAGAAAGTTGCTGCCGAGGTCAGAGTGCTCCACAAGCAGGACGCTTGGGCCTGCAGTGCCCTCTGGTTAAATGTCCGCTGCCTCGTGTGTGTGTGTGTGTGTGTGTGTGTGTGTGTGTGTGTGTGTGTGTGTGTGTTCACTCTGTAGACCAAGCTGGCCTGGAATTCACAGAGATCCACCTGCCTCTGCCACCGAGCACAGGGACTGACGGTGTGCACCATCACGCCAGGCTACAGTGGGCATATTTTAAGGCCTCCTAGTACCAGGAACTGAGACATCCATGACCCAGTGGAGGAGGTGTGGCTCATCCTATTTCCCAGAGGGGAAACAGGCCCAGAAAAGCCAGACTGCTGGGTTCCACATAAGAAGGGGGCTGGCCTGGCTGCCCATGGCCTTGTCCTTTTCCTGTCCAGTGTTCCTGGAAGGTGGACAGAACTGCTCTCTCCAAGCAACGCCTCACGATGGACTCCCACCCCAGGGGTTAGAGCCTTCCTGCAGCCCACCCATAGGTGGCGCGCGCTGGAGCACAAGTCTCCTGCATGATTGCACAGTGATCGGCGGCGTGCGGATGCCAGGCAGCGGAGAGGACATTTCACAAGCTGCGGGATGATGGCAGGGGTGGCTTTTCTGAGAAAGCTGCTTTGAGGAGGAAACAGCAGAGAGGTGGGGGGCTGGGAGGGCTCAGCCTGCACCAGGGAGGCTCTGGGAGGGGGGCATGGTGGCGGAGCTTGTCGCCTCAGTGCTCAGAAACGGAGGCAGGAGGATCACTGCAAGCTGGAGGCCAGGCTGGGCTACGTAGTAAGACTCTGTCAAAACAAACAAAGAACAGAACAGAACAAACAGAAAATTCAAACGGAAAAGAGCTGGGCATGGTGGCTGGGGCCTGTCATACCTCACTCAGAATGCTGAGGCAAAGGGTTGCTTGAGGTTCAAGGCCAGTCTGGACTGCAGAGTGAGACTGTCTCTAGAAATCTAAGGTGTGAGCTAGCAAAACGTCTGTGGTTCAGAGCACTTGCTGCCATGCCTGACAGCCCAGGACCCACATGACGGAAGAAAAGAACTGACTCCCTGCAAGTTGTCCTCTGATGTACACACACACACACACACACACACACACACACACACTGATAAGTGCAATAAAAAATAAAATTAAATAAATTAAAAAAAAGACCTGCCAGGCTTGGTGGTCCATGCCTTTAGTTCCAGCACTCAGGAGGCAGAGGCAAGTAGATCTATGTAAGTTTGAGGCCAGCCTGGTCTACAAAGGACAGCCAGGGCTACACAGAGAAACCCCGACTTGTGGGAAAAAAGAGGGAGGGGGAGGGGGGGCTCACACCTGTTATTTCAGCACATGGGAAGCTGAGGCAGGATTGGCATGAGATTGAAGCTACCCTAGTCTACGTAGAAAGAGTTTGTCTCAGAAACAAAGAACAGGGCTGGAGAGCTGGCTTAATAGATAAGAGCACTGGCTGCTCTTGCGAAGGACCTGAGTTCAGTTCCCAGCACCTACATGGAGGCTTACAACCACCTGTAACTCCAGTGATCCAGTGCCCTCTTCTGACCTCCAAAAGCACCTACACACACACACACACACACGCACACACACACACACACACACGCACACACACACACACGCACACACGCACAATTTAACACAACAAACCTATCTGCACTAAATAGCCACTTTTTGTTCTGTTCACCCACCAGCCACCATGAGGGTGGGACCCTGTCCTGGTGCCCAGGCTGGGTACCCAGGGCTCTGGGCTGATGTCTACAGCCTGACTCAGTGGTGTGAGACCTGCCCTCCTTCCTAAGTGGCTACGTCATCAGCCTAGGTGGGGGCGGGTCAACGGCTGCTTGGTCTGCTCAGCTGTCCCTTCGAACTTCGGTTTCCTCAGATGGACAGTTAGACTGGGGTGTGACATTTCCTAGAGGGGTTCCCTGTGGTGTCCGAGGCTTGGCCAGTGGTCACTGTCACCTCCACAGGACCAGTGTCCCCACTGACCTCAGGAAAGGTGTCGCCCTTCCCCAGATGTCAGGGGGAGGCAGAGATGGCCACGGGGAGACCTGGGGTGCTGGCTGTCACCCTGCTGTCTTCTTTCTAAGAAGACACTGGCGATAATGTTCTCCCCAAACGGGAAGCCCAGACCAGCTGCTATCCCTGGGCCCTGACCTCGTGGTCCACTGCAAGGTCACTGAGCACAGCCTGGAAAGGTTTCTATGTAAAAGTAGCCATGCAAATAGAGGACCCAGAGACCACGAAAGCCCCATTTCCTCTTTGCCACCACGGGCTCGTGACAGCCACCTGCAAGCTCTACCCTATGATGCCAGGTCTGCACTGGCTTCCAGCAAATGGCAGCCTGGGGGCAGATCTGAGCACTGGGGAATCAGGTGGTGACCAGGTGGTGACCGTACAGAAAAGGGGACATGCATGGGGCTCCTGAGACCTTAACAACTTCAGCTAGAGAAAAACTCTTACCTGGTTGCCATTTCAGTCATTATGTTTGCTGTGCTGGAAAAAGAACATGCTATGCAGGTGTTCTATAACTGAGCCACGCCCAGTCCCTTACAGGGGGGATTCTAGGTGGGGCTCCACCCTGACCACGCCCCCAGCCCCTCACGGGGGATTCTAGGCAGGGGCTCCACCCTGACCACGCCCCCAGCCCCTCACTGGGGATTCTAGGCGGGGCTCCACTCTGAGCCACGCCCCCAGCCCCTCACTGGGGATTCTAGGCGGGGGCTCCACCCTGAGCCACGCCCCCAGAACCTTTTTCACATAGTACACACTGTCCTCAAGGTCTCTGTGTAGCCCAAGATAACCTTGAACTCAAGATCCTCTTGCCTCCGTTTCCCAAGTACTGGCATGGTAGGATATGTCTCTGTGCACATTGGAAGACTGGTTTTGTGGACATGGAAACCGAGGCTCAGAGAAAGAGAGCTGCATGTTCTGTGTGCCTCAGGTCCTCAGACAGGAAGGCAGAGAGAGAGATCACAGTAAGGGGTAGAATGTTCTCTAGGCAGAGAAGGATGAGGTCAGCCTGGGCTACAGCAGGAGATCCTGATTCAAAATAAACGATAAAAGGATCAGCGAGATAGCTGAGCAGGGAAAGGTGCTGGCCGCCGACCTGGACAATTCGAGTTCCGTCCCTGGCACACACATGGTAGAAAGAGAGAACCAATTCCCACAGGTTAACTTCTGACCTCTACATGCATGCCATGACACAAATACATAATATAAAATTTTTAGTAAAACAGAGCAAAAGTAACCGGCTAATGGTGGCACACATGTCGTCTCATGAAAGTTGAGGCAGAAGGATTGCTTATAGTGTGAGGCAGTCTGCGCTACAGACTGAGACTTTGTAAAACATTTTAATGTAAATCTGTAAAGAATTTTTTTCAGAAACCCTTTCAAACTGGAGACCGAAGCCTAGGTAGGCGGAGAGCTAAACCCATCCAATTTTTCTTCAAAGTCCCAAGGTCCCTAGAGAACATTGTCCAGGAATTTAAACAGCGCTTCACTTAAATCCCCCATGACAGGACACTCACCAGCTGCAGGGAAGCCTATTGGAGCCCTCACCCCAGGTGGCTCCCAGGGCCCAAAGATTCTCCCTTGCCAGACGTCTCAGCCTCCACTGGGGCCTGCCATCCTGCCCGTGATAGTGAAGCTGCCTCTTGGGGATGCCTGCCTGGGTACGGGACCCCAGGGTGCAGCAGGAACCCCCACTGAAGCCTTCCCCAGCCTCCTCAAGAAATGAGACCCAGAGCATAAAAACGTGATGAATCGTGGGTGGGGCCCTCGCACAGCAAAGGACACATGGGAAACCGTGGTGTTTGCCTAAAGTCTGCCACGTCAGAGGGCTGGGGATGGATCTGAGGGTCCCTAGTTTCTTAGGGTTCAGAACCCCACAGGCAGCAACTGCAGAGGCTCCTGGGCTGACCCCTGACATTGACGGAGGTCAAACCTAACTTCAAGAGGGACCCTTATCCTGGAAGCTAACTGCTGGTTCAGGAGGCCTAGAAAAGCTCAGCCAGTAAAAACATTTGCCACACGAGCAGGGGCCTGAGTTCAGATCCCCAGCACCCAAGTCCATGCCTAGCAGAACCCGTAGCCTCCAGCTCAGCAAGAGACCCTGCCTTAGTATGTAAGGTGGACAAGACACTCAATGACATCAACCCAAAGTGAGGTGACCACACACACACACACACATACACACACACACACACACACACACACACACACACACACACACGCCCTCCCCAAATAGCTAAAAAAGAAAAAATTAGAGAGAAAAACACCTGCAAACTTCCATATTCAGAAAGTTAATTGGAAGAGAGAGAGAACTCAAAACATCAGACCCCAGGAGCTCAAGGCTGGTATCTTGAGTCAGGGCCTCACTATGCAGCCCAGGCTGGTCTTGAACTCTCTCCATCCTCCAGCCTGACTCCCAAGTGTGGGGTGGCAGATGTGCATGAAGGTCGTGTTCAGAAAGCAAGTCCATCCAGGGTCCCTGTCAGCTCAGGGACCTCCCCACATCCCAGCACCAGTGTCCAGGACCACCATGGGGACCCTCGGACATCTGCTCGCCACTGGGCTGGAGCAGCATTGAGCGACACAGACACTGCAGAGGGCTGGAGGGAGAGCTCAGCGGGTAGAGGCGCTTGCAGCCAAGCCTGGTAACCCGAGACCCACGTGGTGGAAGGAGAGAACCAACTCCCACAAGTTGTCCCCCGACCTCCAGATGCCTACTGTGGCACAATGTACCCACTCACATACATACAAATAAATAAATACAAACCCAAAAACCCTACCGTGGATGCTGTCCTGTGTCTCCATGACGGGATCTTTATAATGTAGGAAAACTAATGGGAGGAGTGAGTGGGCAGGCGAGGGGGGCATTTTAGCTGCCAAGGTTAAGGAGAATACTGAGCAGGGCATTGGAGCAGGAGACAAAATAGTGTTGGGAACTGTTTCAGATCCCCAGGAACAGCCAGTGTGAAGGACTGTCCCTGGTGTGATCCTGGGACAGCAGGGAGGTGGGTAGGCTAGAATTCGGGAAGACGGAATCAGAGGTCAGGTAGGGCTGGATCATAGGACCTCATGGGCCTCCGTGAAGGATTTGTATATTCTTTTCCAGCTCCACCTGTGTGCACGCTTGGTCAGAGTCCAGCATTCCCCAGTCACTCTGAATGGATTTGCTGGGAGGGATCAGCGAGGTGGAGATCTGGGTCTTGCCTTGGGAGCCTCAAGGCCTTCAGGCTTCCCCTCGGGGGCTCCAGGGTGCAGGAAATCCTAGGCCTCTCGGCGCTGTCCTGAGGAGCTTGGAAAAGTGTGAAATCATACGTAACAGCATGCACGCACGCTGGAGCCCGAGTTCTGTATCTAGTGGAGACACGGTACCTGCCTGCCCCCTGCCAGGCTCAAGCCTCAGTTCAAGAAGACCAAACTGTTCCCAGGACAAGCTGCCCCTCCAGGATGTCTTGATTTTGTGTGAAATAAAGAGTCACCATCCTGGAGGAAGGAGCCTGAATCGCTGCTCTCTGGCCAGTGTTCTCTGTAAATTGGGGTTCTCTGTAAACCACAGCTCGAGGAGGTTGTCTCCAGTGATGGCAGGCGGGGTGGGGGTGGGGGTGCAGGTGGGTTAAGGGTATAGTTCTTCCCAGAAGTGCCAGCCTGTGTCAACACGGGGTGGCTGAAAAAAAGCACCAGATGCACACAGGTGGGTGACAAAGAGGCTTGAACACAGCAGGCCCTGGCCTGAGCGGGAGGCCCGCGGGTCTGGAGTCGAAGGGTCGGGGATGGGGAGCCGTGAAGCTTCCTGGAAGAAGTGAAGTGGGGCGGGGTCTTAGGGAGCCAGAGCTGAAGCTGAGGAGGAGCTGTGTGTCGAGGTCACCCAGCCATCTCGTCGTCCCAGCCTCTGTAGGAGCTGAGGCAGGAGGATTACAAACACAAAGGTAGCCTGAGCAACTCCAGTGAGATCCTGTGTCAAAGCAGAAACATCTGGGCATTGAGAAATGTCCCTGCACTTGGGAGGTAGAGGGTGGAGGGTCAGGAGTTCAAGGCCAGGCTGGGCTACATGAGCCCCTATCTCGAGAAAAAATAAATTAAAAGTAAAAAGAGGGGCTGGCAAGATGGCTCAGTGGGTAAAGGTGATTGCTGCGAAGCCGGGCGGCCTGAGTTCGATCCCTGGGAATGCACAGTGGAAGGAGAGAACCAGCTCCCACCGGTTGTCCTCACAGCCCGGCATTCACTCCACCCCCAGCCCCAACACACACACACACTAAATAAAAAGGGAATAAAATGCCTTTAAAAAGAGATTATTATAAGAGTGTCAATAACGGTGACTGAGCTGTTGCAGGCTTTGTTTTTTGTTCATTTAATTTCTTTCACTGTTTGGGGTGTGAGTTCTGTGTGGACCTGTGCGTACCGGTGTGCCCGCTGATGGGCACATGCAGGATGCCTGTGTCCTGCTCTGCCACTCTCCACCCTACTCCCATGAGGCAGGGTCTCTCACTGAAGCTGGAGCGAGGCTGGTGCCCAGCGAGCCCCAGCCATCCCCCTGTCTCGGCCCTGGGATGGCAGGCACGTGGTCATGCCGGGCCTTCTGCGTGGCCGCTGGGAGCTGAACTCAGGTCCGCAGGCTTGAACAGCAAACGCTCTTTCCCGCGGGGCCAGCTTCCCCCGGAGCCATCTCCCCGGCCCTTGATTTTACTCTGGTCTTTGAAACCCGGTCTTAGGCACTGGCGGGTGCGGCAGTCAGGAAAGGTCTCTTCTGGACGTTGGCCCTTTCTGGAAAATTCTTCAACAATGCCCCCAAGAGGGAACTGCTGTGTGAGGCTGGGCTGCGGGGTGTGGGGTGTGAGGTGGGGTGTGTGTGGGGGGGCATTCTGCAGCGTTTCCCCAGGCCCCGTGTGTCCCGGAAGATTCCCAGAGGGACCGATAACAAAGCCAGGCTGTGACTTGGGAGACCCTTGGGGCCTGGTGGCTCCAAGGAGGGTCCTTCCTGGCTCCCCCCACCCCCGCAGCAGCTGCCAACAAGGAAGCCAGGCGGGGGCATGCCAGGTGCCAGGCTGGCAGACAGACAGACAGGAAGTGGCTTCGCAGGTAGACAGGTATCAAATGCGGAAACCCCAGGAGGCCCTGTGCTGTGGGCGGGCAGGGGCTCCGATCGGATCCCACATCTAAGAGGCAGTTCCTGGTACCTGCCTGGCTGACAGCCAGGGCTGTGGGAGTCCCCCTCGGGGGTCACACTGTCTCTGTCTGGGTGACTAGCAGCTCACTAGCTCCCTCCTTCGGCCACCACAGTGCCCCCTACCCACTCCCAGGGGAGAACTGGGAGCCCCTGAGAGAGAGAAGGAGAGAGAGAGACAGACAGAGACAGAGAGTCAGAGACACAGAGACAGACAGAGACAGACAGAGAGACAGAGACACAGAGAGTCTCTCTTCAGTTTTGTTTGCTAAGATCTCTCTTTTTTTTGTTTGTTTTTATTTGGGGTGGGGGGAGGGTGTTGAGACAGGGTCTCTCTGTGTATCCCAGGCTGTTCTGGAAGTCGCTCTGTAGACCAGGCTGGCCTCAAATCAGACATCCACCTGCCTCTGCCTCCCGAGTCCTGAGATAAAGGTAGACCACCTGCCTGACTTCATTTGCTAAAACTTCTTGTAACACGTGCTACACCAGTATGGTGTCTAATTTGATGAGTTCTAGAACGTTCAGGGCCAGCCCTACACTGCATTTTAAAACACTTAGACTTCTAATTTGTTCCGTGTTTTGAGACAGACTCCTGTAGCCCAGGCTGGCCTCCAACTTCGTTAATTTGCTGGGTGGAGGAGTCAGGGCCACTGGGAAGCTCAGCTCCTCCCTACCCCAGGATTTTTGAACAAACAGCTCCCTCTGCCCAGATCCCCCTCCTGTTATTCCCCCTAAAAAAGCTCTCCTCAGTCCGGGGAGACGGCTCAGTGGTAAAGCAATTGCCATGCCAACATGAGGATCAGATTCAGATCCCCATCACCCACACAGATGCTGAGCAGTGGGACAGCCATCTTGTCATCCTGTGCATGCAGAAAGACACATGAGATCTCTGGAGCAAGCTGGAAGCAGCAAGAGCAACAGAATCAGAGTTCTGTGCTCGGTGAGACACCCTGACTCAATGTGTAAGGTGGAGAGCAGCTGAGGAACACACCTGACGCTAACCCTTGGTCTGCACATGTGCACACATGCATCCCCCCCCCCCCCACACACACGGTACACAAACACACCACATACCATACAAAACAATGCCCCCTTGGGGCTGGAGAGATGGCTTGATGGTTCATACTGAATGTTCTTCAGGGGATTGAAGTTCAATTCCCAGGACCCACACCGGGGCTCAGCACTATCTGTGACTCCAGTTCCATGGGATCCAACACCTGCTCTAGCCTCTGCAGGGACCAGGCATGCCTGGTCAAAACACACATCAAATAATAAAACGTCAATGTCCCTTCCATAAAGACCCGCCCCCCTTCCCATGGTCTCCCCACAGAGGCTGCCCTGCTGATGGACAGGGACCTATCACAGCGCAAGTTCCTTTCACTCACAGCCTTCCTGTGAACACACATGGTTCAATGATGGGGAGGCCTGGGAGGGGAGACACATGGGGGTGTGCAGGGAATGGGGGACACAGACACTTCCTGTGAAAGTCTAAAGTTTTCTTGTGAGAACAGAGTCAAGGGCTGGGGGCGCAGCTCAGGAGAGAGCCCCTGCCAGGCTGCTGAAGATCCTGGGCTCTGCCCCCAGTCCGCAGAGGTGAGCTAGGGCCAGCACTCGGGGGGCAGAGGCAAGCGGATCTCTGTGAGTTCGAGGTCAGCCTGGTCTACAGAGTGAGTTACAGAACAACCAGGGCCACATAGTGAGACCCTGTCTCAAAAGAAAAGAAAAAGAAATAAAAACAAACAAAAACAAAATAAACAAACAAAAACATGAGGAATGATTGAGGAAGATGGTAACTGAGGAAGAACCTCTGGCCACTGTACGTGCGTATGAGCGCATGCACACACACACACACACACACACACACACACACACACACGGTAAATCTGGAGAGCTGCAGGTGACATCAACAAAACCCTTTGATGTTCAGAGAGTGTCAGGAAACAGGGCAACCTCCCCGACCTCAGACAGGTGCAGGTGTCCAGGTCAAACAAGGCAGGACCCTTCTGTGCCCTCTGCCTGGTGCCTATCTGCCATCTCACTGTCCCCGCACCCTCTTCTTTCTCAACTTCCCCTCTGAACCACTTCCCTCCTTAATGCCCACGCTAGGAGGAGGCTGCCAGGCACACTCCACCAGGGCCTTGCTTCACTCTGGACTCACCCCAAGACTGTCCAGTGCGGAGCAGGAATGACAAAAGGCAGCCAGTGTCTTCAAGATCTTAGTCCAATGGAATCCGGGGTGTCTCTCACGTCTCTGGGTGCAGGAAACCCCATAATTCCATTGCATATAGTATGCAGTAGTCTACATTCAAAACAGACACCAAAAGTTCACTGTACCTGCACAGAGATGTCTTCCTCAGTCACTCTCTGCCTTCTTTCATTTAATTTTTTTTTTTACTACATTCGTTTATGTATTTGTATGTTTGTGTGCACATGCAGAAGTCAGAGGACAACTTGTGAGAGTCAGTTCTCTCCTTGCCCCACGTGGGTTCTGGGCAATCAAACACGGGTCTTCAGGAGTTATCTGAGTCCCATAAAGTCTTCAAGACAGTGTTTACTAAGAGGCAGTGAAGTTGGGCTGGCCAGAAGTCTCGCTGGGTAAGGTTGTTTGCCAACAAGCATGAGGACCCGAGTTTGATTCCCCAGGACCACATAGGATGGAGAGAACTGACTCTCACAAGTTGTCTCCTGATGTCCACATGCACAGAGACCTATGCACACCCCTCTACTTCCTAAAATAATTAAAAATATAATAATAATTTTTAAAAGGCAGTGAATCTCAGCCCAGCATAGAGCACAAACAAGAACTCCCCTTGTCAGAAAATTAAACATCCCATATCCAAAGCATTTCCCAGGTACCTTGGGTAAGGGGTACACAACCTGTTGTAGAATATTATTTTAAGGTGTGTTATGTTTGCTTATGTTGCATTTGTTTAACTCTGTGAAGCTGTGTTACTGTGCCTGTGTAAAAAACCTGATGGTCTAATAAAGAGCTGAACAGCCAATAGCAAGGCAGGAGAAAGGATAGGTGGGGCTGGCAGGCAGGGAGGATAGATAGAAGGAGAAATCTGGGAGGAAAAAGAAGCAGCTAGAGAAGGAGGACTCCAGGGGCCAGACACCCAGCTACATAGCTAGCCACGAAGTAAGAGTAAGATTTACAGAAGTAAGAGAATGGGAAAAACCCAGAGGCAAAAAGTAGATGGGGATAAATTAAAGTTAAGAAAAGCTGGCTAGAAACAAGTCAAGCAAAGGCCAAGCATTCATAATTAAGAATAAGCCTCCATGTGTGATTTATTTGGGAGCTGAGTGGCGGGCCCCCAAAAAGAGTAAAAATAAGCAACAACATTTTGATGTGCCAATGTGGTACTCAAATTTCCATAGTGCTTGAAGAAGTTTTTTTTTTTTAAAAAAAGTACAGTTCCTTTAAGAGTTTCTGCCAGACAGTTTCTGCCAGACAGTGAGCCCTTGAGCAGCCAGGACATTAAGTAGGAACAAAAAAACTAAGTAAAAATGCCTGCCACAGTGCAAGCATCGGCATTCTAGAGCTCTAGGGAGGCTGAATGCAGTTCTTGGTCAGACAAAGCTCCTATTGGCTGCAAGTTTCACGCTTGGTTTTCATGCCCCTAAAGTGGGTGGAGCCAGCTGAGAGGGCATGCAGAGAATCCAGGTGTAGGTTAGCAGTTTAAAGGTTTGCTAATAAGGTCAAAAAAGGCTGAAGATATGAAACAAAAGAGGTCCAGATGGAAAACCTCTAAACAGTGGTTTGACAATGTGTGTAGGCTTAAGAAAAGAAAGAGGGTATAGTCATAGAAAGAAATGGATAGTTTAAAAATAATAATAAAGTCTTTAAAGAGAGTAAAAGTAATATAAAAAGAAAAAAGCCACGTAAGATGAGAAATACACAGTGAGTCTGGATCCTGTATGTTATTGTGTTGATTTTGAATTTTTTGATTGTTGAAAAGCAAAGGACAGCTGCAAAGAGACCTGGAATTGAAAGAGGGACTGTTGAAATAAATCAGCCTATATAGTTTAGGAAAGCCTTAACTTTTAAAAAGTCAAAAACTACATTTGTCAAATCAAAATTTAAAAAAATGCTTTGGAGTTTTGTTCCCACAGGAGATGAGAGGCTGTGGATTCCTTTCAGGGTTAAAATGGATCAAGTTTGACCAGGAGAGACCTCCTGAAACTTGACAGGTGATATCTATCAGCAAAGGTTATTTCTGGTCTTCCCAGGACTTGGTCATTATCTCAAATTTTCTCTCTGGAACCCTAAAGATACTTTGTCCACAAACAGCAGAAGTATGGAGAAAACTATGCCCACATTCCCAAGAGTTAGGGGGGTTAGTTTTTGGTTATTTGGTGGGTTACAAATGTTTGTTATCACTTAGGGGAATATAGTATATTGATACAAATTTAAAGTTAATTTTGTTACACGGTGTACATGTTTCTATTATTGTTTAAAGGGTTTTTGAATATTGATACAAATTGAAGGTTATTTTTGTTACAACATATTATATATATGTTTCTACTCTTGTTTAAGTTATTGTACTTATGTAGTTTATTTTAAAATGTAAAGTAAAACTCTAATTTTTGAAAGCTATTATTATAAACTATATAGGATAACCAGGAGACATAGGTTAGTGGTTAGTCATTTATAACAATCAAAATTGTAGATATGTTAGGTATGCTTTCCAGATCACACAGAGACATATTTTAGATAGATAGATGGTCTTCAAACCTTTCAAAGACCTTCAGAATATGGCATTTAAAATGTTTTGTTAACAAAGTTTTTCGTGACAATGAGATACATGTGTTTCTGGCAGTACCAATTTACTTCAGAGATAATGAGCATTGAAGAAACTCCCTATGGAGTTTGCTTTCATTGTATCAAGGTTACCCACTGGGCAAAGAAACTGCTCTTGCCTTTGACTGCTGACAATGTGCTGTGCAGACTGGACATGAAGGACACACAGAAAAAAGACTTGTGAACTTTGCCAAAACAAGGCAGAACAGTCCTTCAAATTTCCTGCTTCACTGAAAAGTTTGCCAGATAATCTAGGCCTGCAGGCTGAAGATGGATGCCCCAACATTGCAGAGGAACTTTGGGTGACTGTCCAGGCAGCCAGATGTCTCTGTTGTTAGATAATATTACATTTTTCTGGGTCTTTGATGGAGTTGAAGATTAGATAGTTATAGTTGCAGTTTCCTTAGTAATAGAAAGTGAGTTAGGTATAAAACTTGGGATTCACTGAGATAGGAGAGATAATGCATTATTTTCTTTGAATATGCTAACTACAAATGGACAGAATATCGTAAATATAATTCCTACTTGATAATTGTTTTTGTTGTATGTAGTTTTATTATGTTAAAGTTAAAAACATTTATTTTTATTTAGACAAAAAGGGGAAATGTTGTAGACTATTATTTTAAGGTGTGTTATGTTTGCTTATGGTGCATTTGTTTAACTCTGTGAAGCTGTGATACTTTGCCTGTCTAAAACACCTGATGGTCTAATAAAGAACTGGCCAATAGCAAGGCAGGAGAAAGGATAGGCGGGGCTGGCAGGCAGAGAGAATAGATAGAAGAGGAAATCTGGGAGGAAAAAGAAGCAGCTAGAGAAGGAGGAGGACTCCAGGGGCCAGTCACCCAGCTACACAGCTAGCCACGGAGTAAGATTTACAGAAGAGAATGGGAAAAGCTTAGAGGCAAAAGGTAGATGGGCTAAGTTAAGCTGGCTAGAAACAAGCTAAGGCCAAGCATTCGTAATTAAGAATAAACCTCCATGTGTGATTTATTTGGGAGCTGGGTGGTGGGCCCCCCAAAAGAGCAAAAACAAACAACAACAACAATGTGTAAAGCTCTAGGGGCCATTTCATAGGAGAGAGGCTCAGAGAGGTTTGGGGACCTGCCTGAGGTCACACAGCAGTGAGTGGCAGGGCTAGGACTGAACGCTCTATAGCTGGAAGCAGAACTTCCAACAGAATGAATGGCTTCGGAGGTGGCGGTCAGGACAGTGCTAGCGGCACAAGCCCGAGGACCCGAGTTCTGACCCCCCAGAAACCATGTGAAAAAGACAGCTGTGACAGCCAGCATCTGTAATCCTAGTGCTGGAGAGAGGGAGACTGGAGGATGCTGGGAGCTTACTGACCCGAGAGTCTAGCAGAATCATCAAGCTCCAGGCTTAGAGAGAGACCCTGACTCAAAAACCAAGGCGTTGAATGGTTGTTGACCCCCACAAACATGCAGGCACAAACCCAAGACCCCGCTGGCCCCTCCTCCACCCATCTTGTCCTTGGCCCTTCCCCCTAGAATTGATTGATTGATTGACTGATGCAGGACTGGGTAACCTCATATTCACAATCCTCCTGCCTCAGCCTCTGCCTCTTTTGGGGTGACAGGCTTGTGCCATGAAGCCCTGGCCAGGATGAGCAGGACAGAAGCCATCTCCGTCTGCCTGGACCCCACACCTCTGTTGATGTGGCAGACATTCTCTGTACCTGCCCCTCCCCACCTGCTGAGTCATATCAGGCCAACGGAACTCAGCCCTCTGTTCTCATTGCTGCTGATCCTTCGAAACCTCGCCTACCTGTGCCTGGACACTTCCTCCCCTTGAAGTGAGAGGGCTGAAATTACTGATCTTGTGGATTTTTTGGGGGTGTGTGTGTGTGGTTACTCTGAATTTCATACAATTCACCGTATTTTAAGAAATATTTATTTAGTGTGTCTGATACGTGTGTGGGGGTTCATTGGTGCTACAGTGGGTGTGCGGAGGTCAGAGGACAGCTTGCAGGAGTCAGTCCTTTCCTCCCACCATGGGGCCTCCAGGGTGCCAGGCTCGGTGGCGAGCATCTTTATGCACCCTGAGCCATCTTAACGGTCCACAAACTTCACAATTAAAAAAAATGCAATTCAAGTGTGTTTTAGTGTTCACCATGTCTGTCAAAACCCATCTCTGTGTATTCCAGGACATTCTATCCTCCAAAGAAGCCCTATCCCTAGGGCTGGGGTCATGGCTGACTCAGTCAAGTTCCTGCAGTGTATGCTAGCTGGTTTGGGGTTGACACAAACCGAGACATATCTGAGACAGAGGGACTCTTAATTGGAGGAAAGCCTCATCACACTGGCCTATGGGCAAGCCTGTGGGGTGTTGTCTTTTCTTTTCTTTTTCTTTTTTCAAGACTAGGTTTCTTTGTGTAGCCCTGGCTGTCCTGGAACTCACTCTGTAGACCAGGCTGGCCTTGAACTCACAGAGATCTGCCTGCCTCTGCCTCCTGAATGCTGAGATTAAAGACATGCGCCACTACACCTGGCTCTGGGGCATTTTCTTGATTGATGATTAATGTGGGAGGGTGCAGCCCACCACGGGCGGTACCAATCCTGAGTGGGTTGTCCTGCTTGTATAAGAAAGGGTGAGGGAGCCATGAGAAGAATGCCAATAAGCAGCACCCCTACATGGCCGCTGCCCCTGCTTGAGTTCCTGCTCCGACTTCCCTCAATGAGGAACTTACTTGGAAGCCAAATAAATCCTTCTCCCCCACCCCCCAAGTTGCTTTTGGTCACAGTGTTTGATCACAGCAACAGAGAATCCGGCTAAGACGCCATGTAAGATGAAGAGCTGACTTCAAATTCCCAGCACCCACAGGCAAAGCTGAGCCTGGTGACCCATGCCTGTAACCCCGTTGCTGGAGGAGGCAGGAGGACTCTGGAGCTCACTGGCCAGCCAGTTCAGCCAAACCAAGCTCTGGGTTTAGTGGGAGACCCTTGTCCCCCACCCCAAAAAGCTGGAGAATGAATGCAGATGACAACCGAGGTCAACCTCTGGCACGTGTGTGCACACAGGTACCTACACACATGCAGGCACACACACACAGACACACAAGCACACACACACATGCATACACATACATGCCCCTTCCTCTCAGCAATCAGACACACAAGCACACGCATGCATACACGCACACACACATATGCACACATCTTCTCACGATTTGAGGTCCCCCTACCTTGCCGCCTGCTGGTCCCACTGTAGTGGGGAGCTGTTCTGGTTATAACCTTGAAGCACCGCCCCTAGAGAGGCGGCAGGTAACTGTTATCCTGCCCCTGGGGCGTGGCCTCCTGGGACCCTTAAGGCCTGAGACACACCTAGGCAGCTGCTCTCACTAGTGGTTTTGGACGCTGAGACGGACCAGGTGGAAGAACAGCGTGGACCAAAGCTCGGCTTTCCAGGATCCTACGATAAATCTCCCGTGCTGTAGTGATTTTTTATCCCCTCATAAATTCCTTGCCGTTTAAGCGGACTCCATGGCTTTCTCGCCACAGTCCCACCTTTCAATTCTGTGTCTCCACTTAGGAGGAGGTCTCATCCTGATAAACTCTTCGTGAGCTGAAAATTTCGGGAATGTGTTCAGTACACCTTTGTTGCCGGGTCGGTGAGGCATCCCTCGTCAGCCCTGGGGCCTCATTTACACCGCACTCTGCAGAGAGGAGGCCGTAGGTCCGTCTGTCTGTCTGGTGATGGAGGGAGGGGCTGCCTGGGAGACGCCCTCCACTCTGCTGCAGGCCTCTTGGAAGCGGGCTTGTCTGCGCCTTGAGAGACCCAAGCCCCCCATCTGGGGAGCAGTTTAAAGCTGGAAACAGTCATTCAATCAGTCTCAAATCAGGCACCTTTGCAACCTGTTGTAGGAGGCTGATATCCAGAAATCCTCTGTACATGTGTGTGCTCCTGGGCATGTGTGTGTGTGTGTGTGTGCAAATGAGTGTGCACATGTGTGATCGTGTGTGTGTGTGTGTGCATGTGTAGTTGTGCATATGCTAATGTGATTGCGTGTGTGTGTGTGTGTGTGTGTGTGTGTGTGTGTGTGTGTGTGTGTAGATACATGAAAGCCAGGGATTGACTTTGGATGGCCTCCTTGATCTCCAACTTCTGTTTTGTTTTGAGACAAGGTTTTACAGTGCAGCCCTGGCTGGCCTGGAACTCACAGAGATCTACCTGCCTCTGTCTCTACCTTATTGTTTGAGATGGGGTCTCGCTGACCCCGGAGCTCACAGATCAGCTAGACCGGCTGGACAGCAAGGCTCAGGAGCCCTGTCTCGGCCTCCCCAGTGCTGAGATTTCCAGCACCTATTATCTGGAGATAATTTTTGCATGATTGCTGGGGATTCGAACTCAAGTCCTCTGCTTGCACATCTTGGAACAAGCATACCTCCCCAGAACTCCCAACCCCACAATAAATAAATATAACTGTTTATCTACTTATTTATGTTTGCTTTTCAGGAGAGGGTTTCTCTATGTAGCCCAGATTGCCCTGGAACTCACTCTGTAGACCAAGCTGGCCTCAAACTCAGAGATCAGCCTGTCTCTGCCTCTCCAGTGCTGGGGTTAAAGGTGTGCACCACCACCTCCTGGCTCCAACTTTTTATTTTATATTATTTTATGTTCATGGATGTTTTACCTGTGTGTGTGTGTGTGTGTGTGTGTGTGTGTGTGTGTGTGTGTGCACCATGTACATCCCTGGTGCTCTCAGAAACCAGGAGGGGGCATTAGACACCTTACAGCTGGAGTTTGAGGTAGTTCTGAGCCACCATGTGGCTCTGGGAACCGAACCCAGGACCTCTGGAAGAGCAGCCAGTGCTCTTAACCCCTGAGCCATTCCTTTTTTAGTTCATGCCTTTATTCCCAGCACTCGGGGGCAGAGGGAGGCGGATCTCTGTGAGTTCGAATCCAGACTGGTAGATCAAGTTTCAGGACACCTTGTCTCAAAAATCACAATTAAAAAAAAAAAAAAAAGAACAAATCTAGGATCCAAGTTGCAATCTTGAAGTCTTTGACCCTCATCCTTTTCGCTCCACCGTGGGTGCATGGCCTCTATGTACATTATGAAAGTGTGTGCACGTGTGTACTTGTAGGGGTCAGAGGTCAAACTTGGGTTCCACCTTGCTTTTGAGACAGGGTCTCTCGCTGGCCTGGAGCTCTGGGCTTACACACACTTACCATCACGCGTAACTTTTATATAGATGCTGGGATTTGAACTCAGGATCTCTCACTTGTGAAGTATGGGTCGTACCCACTGAGCCGTCTCCCCAGCCCACACCTTGCTTTTCTGGTCATAACACCCAGTTCGTCTTCCAAGCACCCGCTCGCTATCCTGGCCAACCTGCCTGTTCCTGCTACAGCTCCTGAGTCCCCAGGCAATGGGGATCCAGGTTGCTCACCCCATCCCCTGCACTCCACAGGACTGGGGGAGCAGAGAGCCCCGGGTGGTGCTGCTAGCTTCCAAGACTCTTTGAGCCAGCATGACTTTAAATGTTTTTGCTCCGAAAACGGTCGGATAAACCTTCAAACGGGAATAAAAAAGAACCTGTGTTTAGTGCCCGCGCCGGGCGTCGGAGCAGGGCTGGCAGCCGGCCGGCTGGTGCTGGGCCGAGAGCAAGTGTGCCCTGGCGGTCAAATTCAAAAATACCGCTCCCGACAGCGAGCTCGGCCGGGCTGCTTGCCCTGTAATTTTTCCTTTTTTCCAAATAAAAGACAAAACTATTTTTGGCTCAGCTTGGGGACTTCTGTGGCCGCTGGGGCTCCAGGGAGGCCACCATGGAATGCTAGGCATGGCCCGCGCCCTGTGAGACTGGCAGCCACTGCCTGGGTTTGAGTTGAGAATGAATCTCAATCTCTCTCTCCCTCTCTCTCTCTCTCTCTCTCTCCCTCTCTCTCTCTCTCTCTCTCTCCTGTTATTTATTTGTTTTGATGTAGGGTCTCATGTAGCCCAGACTGACCTTCAACTCCTGATTCTCCGGCCTCCTCTTCCTGACTGAACGGCATTCTCCACCACACCGGGTTGCCAGGTTGTGTGTGTAGGTGTGAGGAGGGAATCTGTGTGTGATTCGCGGGCATTTGTGTGTTCTCATGCATGCACAGAGGGCAGAACAGGTGTCCTTTTCTGCCTTATCCCCTCTAGCAGGGTCACTGAGGGTGGAGGCAGGCTGGCTGCCAGCCCCAGCTATCCTCCTGTCTCAGCTTCCCACTGTGCTGAGGTTCCCGACATGCACCGGGAAGTCCAGCTTTGACACCGGTGCAGGGGTGGGGACAGGACTTGAGCGGCACCTCCTACAGAGCCACCTGCCCAGGCCGAGCTCTTGTTTCCTTGAGACAGTGGCCGCTGTGGAGCCCAGGCTGGCCTTGTGCTTATGGCAATCCTCCTGCCTCTTGCTCCCCAGTGCTAGGATCACATTCCAAGTTATCCACACCATGGATCATCCACATCATGGCTTTGTCAGTGAATTTTTTTAGTAATTATTTTTAGATTTATTTATGTGTATGAGTGTTTTACCCGCATGTATGTCTGTGTATTACATGCTTGCCTGATGCCTGAAGAGGCTGGAAGAGGGTGTCAGATTCCCTAGAACTGGAGTTAATGTAGCTGTGAGCCACCATGTGGGTGCTGGGAGTTGAACTTGGGTCCTCAGCAAGAATAGCCTGTGCTTTTAACTGCTAAGTCATCTCTCCAGTCCGCACTGGACTTTTTAATTAAACACAATTTGCTCAGTCCAGAATGCCCAAATTCCAGCCCCTTAACAAGAGGCCCAGGGGCTGTGGTGAGGCATGGTGGATTGCATGATGTTGGGTCCTCTGAGCCAACACTGGGTTATTTGTGGAAGGTCTATGGGGGGAAAAGAGAAAGTACCCTTTGATGTTTCCCAAACACAGCAATGTGCATGTATGTGCACAGAGCTGTTCGCAGACTGTGGGCTTGGTTAGACCCACAAAGGAATGTGTCTGAGCTGGTCTGATGCCTCTCCTTTTTTTTTTTTTTTTTTTTTTGAGACAGGGTCTCACTATATAGCCCTAGCTGGAACTCACTATGTAGACCAGGCTTGCCTTGAACTCACAGAGATCCTCCTGCCTCTGCCTCCTGAGTGCTGGGATCAAAGGTGTGTACCACCATGCCTAGTTTTCCCAAATTTATTTATTTATTTGCATGTAGACAAGGTCTCACTTTATATCCCAGGCTGGCCTTGAACTCAGTGCTTGAGTGCTGGGATGACAGGTGAGTCCTAGTCACACACGACAGGAATAAAGCTCTTTTCTCTCTCTCTTTCTTTCTCTCTTTAAAATAACTTTTTTTTTTTTTTTTTTTATTAAAACAGGGTCTTCCATGGAAGTGTGAATACCAGAATCTGGATCCCCAGAACCACATGAAAGCTGGGCAACCATTGAGTCTGCTCGTAAATTCCTGCCCACAATCACAGACCTCAGGAGGCAGAGACTGTCCACAGCAAGCAGGTTAGCTAGACAGGTTGGACAGGCGAGCTCAGGGTTCCGGGGGAGACCCTGCACTAGGAAATTAAGCGGAGGAGAACTGGCCAGGTCTGAGCACCTGCTCTTCTTCCACAGGACCCGTGTCACCGGTGGTTACCACCTGTGACACAGCAGCTCCAGAGGATCCAACCCCCTCTGCTGGCCTCCTCAGACACCAGTGCACACACACACACACACACACATACACACAAACACACACACACACACACACACAAACACACACAAACACACACACACACACACACACACACACACAACACACACACACACGGCTGAGTGACAGCAGCCAGCCCCAAAAGGCCCCTGGCTCCCAGAACAGGTCAGTCCACAGAGACTGGACCAGCTCAGAGGCCGCTGGGGACGAGGGCAGAGACCGCCGACGGGGATGGGCTCCTCCTGGAAATGTGAGAAACTGATGTCTCCCAGACAAAGAATTTCATATTCCTGATGGGCCAGGAAGATGGCTCAGTGAATAAATGCTCTTGCCACAAAGCCTGATGCCCTTCATCTGATCCCGGGGACCCACATGGTAGAGGAGAATTGACTTCCACTGGTTGTCGCTGACCTACACACAAAAAAATAAATAAATAAATAAATAAACTGAGAGAGACAGAGACAGAGAGAGAGAGAGAGAGAGAATGAGAGAGAATTCCAGAAATTTACCATCCTTATATTTCAATACAACTTTACAACTTTTGGGCTTCATCCCTAGTCATCCCATATTCATACTGGCTGAACAGAATGAATGTGAACAAAAAGTGCTCACATGTGGACACCCCCACCACCCCTGTGTCCACCTCTGAAGAATGCATAGCGATGTGTCCTTTGTCCTCCCAGCCCTTGGGAGGCTGAGGTTCAAGGATCTGGAGCTCAAGGTCATCCCTGATCTGTAGCGTCCAGGCTCACCCTTTACCACATTCCCGTGGACATGAATTACTCACCCAGTAAACAGATCCTTAAACTAAGATTTGATGAGGGACACCGGGAATCTGTCCCGCTATTCTGTCCCCAGAGGTTCTCCAAGCAAAGAAATGACAGGCTCCAGGGCCCCAAATAGCTCCCTCTCCCTCTCTCCCTTCAGAGGCGACCATTGAGCCCATCTGCCTGTGGTTGGGTCTCCACAGCCTGTGGTGAGAAAATGAGAGATTCAAATCCTGTTGCCTGCAAACTATGAACTTCAAAGAGAGCTGGGTGGTTTGGTCCTTGATAATGAGAACATGGGTGTGTTTGCCCACCATGTAGAAAGACCTCCACCAACTTCTGGTGGGGACTTGAACAGGGGGGCAGTGCATCCTGTCATGGAACTCGCTATGTTGGGGAGCTGGGAGGGGCCAGTGAGAGCTCTGAGAAGGAGCCCACAAACTGTCAGTGACAGCCTGGGGCTCTTAGGATGTACTAGCCTATTTGTGGGTCTGGTCATCTCTTCCAGGAAGGTTCTGGGAAAATGTCTTATCTGCTATCTCAAAGACACTCCTCCGGTCTGGAAGGGATCTGAATAGTCCTCTGTCCTGGGGGCTTCGTCTGTCTTGTCAGAGAAGAAATGGCAGTGAGGGGCAGCAAGTTGTCACAAAGAAGAGTCAGCTGGGCTTTGTAGAAAATAGAAGGAAATTTAGAGTCCTTCGCAGTAAGGAGCTGGGGCCTGGCTCAGGGGTGGAGCCCTGCCTAGAATCCCCCACTGAGGGACTGGGGGCGTGGCTCAGGGGTGGAGCCCCGCCTAGGATCCCCAGTGAGGGCCTGGGGGCGTGGCTCAGGGGTGGAGCCTCAACCTAGAATCCCCCAGTGAGGGCCTGGGGGCGTGGCTCAGGGGTGGAGCCTAGAATCCCCCAGTGAGGGGCTGGAGGCATGGCTCAGGGGTGGAGCCTAGAATCCCCAGTGAGGGGCTGGGGGCGTGGCTCAGGGGTGGAGCCCCTACCTAGAATCCCCAGTGAGGGGCTGGGGGCGTGGCTCAGGGGTGGAGCCCCGCCTAGAATCCCCAGTGAGGGGCTGGGGGCGTGGTCAGGGTGGAGCCCCGCCTAGAATCCCCAGTGAGGGCTGGGGGCGTGGCTCAGGGGTGGAGCCCCGCCTAGAATCCCCAGTGAGGGGCTGGGGGCGTGGCTCAGGGGTGGAGCCCCTACCTAGAATCCCCAGTGAGGGTCTGGGGGCGTGGTCAGGGTGGAGCCCCACCTAGAATCCCCCAGTGAGGGGCTGGGGGCGTGGCTCAGGGGTGGAGCCCCGCCTAGAATCCCCCAGTGAGGGGCTGGGATATGACTCAGAGGCAGACCTGTTAATGTGTGCAAGGCCCTGGCTTCCATGCCTAGCACATGGAAAAAGAAATGTATAAAGACATGTAGTCTTGGCCGGGTGGTCGTGGTGCACGCCTTTAATCCCAGCACTCGGGAGGCAGAGCCTGGCGGATCTCTGTGAGTTCGAGGCCAGCCTGGGCTACCAAGTGAGTTCCAGGAAAGGCGCAAAGCTACACAGAGAAACCCTGTGTCGAAACAAAAAAAAAGAAAGAAAAAAAAAAGACATGTAGTCTCACCAGGTGAGCTGCGAATGTACTGTTAATGTCCCAGCAACTGTACAGGCCCCCAGTCTGTCCCCATGTATCTGTTGTCTTGACCAGGGACAGTACCACTTTCTTCCACTGCTCCCACCAAACCAGGAAGGCGTCCCCTTCTCTAGCCCGGGCAAGCTCTGGGGGTACCTGCTATTGGAACACTGAGGAAGGACTGGTGTCTGGCCCCTGCTTATCACCTCGCAATGCACAGGACCCGGCCCCCGCAGAGAGTTGTCTGATCCAGCTCTGCAGAAGGCCAGCAGGGCTGGAGCTGAGAAGGTTCTGCGCATGACACTAGCCATTCCTGTCAATGACTTTGCTATTTAACATTTGATTACAGCCAGGCGCTCGAGTCCCAGCACTTGGGTAAAGGCAGGTAAGGCTACCAAGACACCTAAGTTTGATGCCCAGGATTCAGGAGAGTTTGATGTCCAGTAGAAGGAGAGAAATGACTCCTGCAAGTTCTACACACACACACACACACACACACACACACACATACACACACACACACACACACACACACACACACGCACACGCACGCACGCACACACGCACGCGCACACATACATTCATGCATACGTGATCAAGCCAGTCAATATGCAAGGATGCATGGTGAGGGGTCCGAAGGCCTAACTCCTGTGGGAGGAGCCATGGGTGATTGACAGCTGCTTGAAGAAGGAGAGTTACTCTGCTGGGAGGTGGCTCAAGCCCCTGTGGATGGACACACACCCCTGTGCAGATGGGATGCACTAATTTTGAACTCAGGGGGTTATTAGTACTAAATAAATAAATAAGTAGGACATGAAGCTGGGAGGGAGACTTGCTGGGAAGGAGAAGGGGAGATGGATATGATCAATGTACGTGGAATAAATGCATATGACTTTATAATATAATAAAAAAAATGCCTTCCAAAAAGAAATAAACAGAGCCTTTAATTCCAGCACTCAGGAGGCAGAGGCAGGTGGATCTGTGAGTTTGAGGCCAGCCTGGTGTACAGAGTGAGTTCCAGGACAGCCAGGGCTACAGAGTTAGACCCTGTCTCAAAGAAAAAGAAAAGAAAAGATAAACAAAATAAAAGCCAAGACTGAGGTGCTCAGGATCAGAAGCAGTCCCCAGAGGCCACACGTGTTGTTGGCAGATGGGGAAACCGAGGCTTGTAGTAGACTCACGTCTGTCCTAGTCTCATCAAATGTTCAAGATGAGTGTGGGCTCCCCCCCTGGGATTAGGTAACTCCTCGCGAGCGAGACCCCCCAGCACAGAGTCTCCTCTATAGTCCTCAGAGAGTCTCCTGTTCCCTGTTTCCCTTACTTGCGCATGCACATGTGTGTGCAGAAGTGTGTGGCAGAGGTTAGTGGCCAACCTCAAGTGCTGTCCCTCATGGGTCCTGACAGTGTCTCTCACTGCTGGGACCTGGGCCCCACCATGGAAGCCAGGTCGACTCATCAGCAAACCCCAGGGTCACTCCTGTACCGGAGTACCCAGCTTTTTACCCAGGTCTCGGGAACTGAACTCAGGTCCTCACACCTGCAGCGAGCACACACAGACTGAGCCCTCCCCCCAGCCCCTGCTTCTTTACTTTTTGAGGTACGGTTTAGAGTAGTTGCCAGCCAGCCTGGAAACTACAATCCTCCTGCCTCAGCCTCCGGAGTGCCAAGATCACAAGACCACACCACCACCACCATGTCTGGCTTCTCTGGTCTCTTTCGACATCACTTCCTGCCATTAGCCGTTCCAGACATTTGTAGCTAAGCTTTGAATGGGGTCTAATGGGCCCCAAAGACATTTGTCAGTGACAATGTTCTCAGCTGGCAGCCTCTCGGCAACGCTGAGGATATTTGTGGTCGTCACATCTGACGGTACTGGCATCTGGTGAGCGGGTCTGAGGATACTGCTCAGTGAGCAGCCTGGGGAAGCAAGGCTGAAGAGCCCCAGGAAACTTGGACCCAGGTGTGGAAAGCAATAGAATCCAGGCTTTATTCTGAGAGCGACAGGGAGCCCTGAAAGGTGTGAGACAGACCTAGGAGGGCCTGTGTGCTAAGTCAGATCATTCTCAGGCCAAGATCATGGCCAGGAGCCCAGAGACGATCTTCATCTGGGCTCGGAGGACCCTCCGAAGGCTGTGCAGTCCAAGGAGAAGAGGCACAGATTAGTAGATGCCCAGGGCCGGGGGTGGGGGTGGGGGTGGGGGTGGAGTGGGGGGGGAGAGGAAGTGGCTAATGGGACCAGGGATTCCTTTAAGGGGTGATAAAAGTACTCAGGAACTAGACAGATGTGAGCAACACTGTGAGCATGTTAAGGGGCACCAGTACCACGGCCGTTAGATATTTCATTACATTTATGTGTTATTTTAGTGTGTACGCGTATGTGTGCGCCATGGCACACATGGAGAGGTCAGAGGTCAGCTTGCAGGAGTCAGTTCTTTCCTTCTATCACTGGGTCTGGGGGATCACACTAGGGTCACCGGGCTTGGTGGCAAGCTCCATTATCCATTGAGCCACCTCGCCGGCCCAGTGCCAGGGACTTTATAATGGCCCATTTGACATTCTGTGAATTGAACCTCAGTCAAACTAAATGAATCAAAACAGGGCATTAAAACAGAAACCCAGCAATGCATTTTTCTACAGTTTTTGGAGGGAGGGGTTGTATCTGGGGACCTGGGCCCCGCTCAGCTAGCTTGCAGCTGACGTCTGAGCTGTGTAGAGCTGGCAGGAGCTGTGAACTAAAGGGTTTGAAAAGCGGCCAGGTTCTTGTTTTTTTTTTTTTTTCCTTCGGAGCCATGCAGTCTCCAAGCTGCTGTTCTCAGCCATCCTGGGGCCTCGTGTTCACAGGAAGCACAGCCAAGTAGGGCTTCCTGAGCACTGGAGAGAGGAAACTCCGTAATGTACTGAGAGCCGAGGTTAAAAATAACCCCAGTATATAAAGAGCGCGGAGGGTCCCCTGATCTTTCAGAGCTCGGCAGTCGGGCTGGAAGGCAGTCGGGCTGGACGCCGGGCCTGAGCAGGTGGCTGGGGTGTGAGCGAGGCTGAGCCCCGGCGGGCTGGGAGCCCTGGTTGGGGAAGCCAGCAGCCAAGTTCACTGGTCCCTTCCAGCACTCACAGACAGGGACGCTGTGGGGATTTCTGTGGAATCACTGTCTTACCAAAAACAAGAACTCAGCCATGGGGGAAGCTGGGCCTGGCAGTGACTCCACAGCCCACTGCAGCTGGACCTGGGTTCGAATCCCAGCTCTACCACCTCCAGCCCCAGTCTCCTCCTTGGGGAACTAAGAATGATAATAGCTGCTGACATCAGGCGTGGGACACAGGCCCACCATCTCAGCAACTGGGAGGTAGAGGAAGGAGGACGAGGAGTTTAAAGTCACCCTTAGCTACATAGTGAGTTTGAGACCAGCCTGGGCTGTGTGAGACTTCACAAGTAAAATAGCAAAACTTTTCACACGGCCGCAAGGAAACAGCGGGCTGAACAACTGCTGCTTCTTACCAGGGCTCTCCAGTCTGTGCTGATTAATAAAACAGGCTTTGTGAGTCGGGGTCTCACTGTGGAGCTCCCAACGGCCTTGGACTTGCAGCAATCCTCCTGCGTCTGCCACGCCCCCAGCCCCTCACTGGGGGATTCTAGGCGGGGCTCCACCCTGAGCCACGCCCCCAGCCCCTCACTGGGGATTCTAGGCAGGGGCTCCACCCCTGACCACGCCCCCAGCCCCTCACTGGATTCTAGGCGGGGGCTCCACCCCTGACCACGCCCCCAGCCCCTCACTGGGGATTCTAGGCGGGGCTTCACCCCTGAGCCACGCCCCCAGCCCCTCACTGGGGATTCTAGGCGGGGCTTCACCCCTGACCACGCCCCCAGCCCCTCACTGGGGATTCTAGGTGGGGCTCCACCCTGACCACGCCCCCAGCCCCTCACTGGGGATTCTAGGCAGGGGCTCCACCCCTGACCACGCCCCCAGCCCCTCACTGGGGATCCTAGGCGGGGCTCCACCCTGAGCCACACCCCCAGCCCCTCACTGGGGGATTCTAGGCAGGAGCTCTATACTTTTTCTTTTTTTTGTTTTTATTTGTTCATTTGTTTCTGAGACAGGGCTTCTCTGTGTCAGACCTCTATCTTTCTAAAGAGGGTTATAAGTCTAAAGTAGTGGGTAGAGTGCCAGACTCGACCAGCCAATGTGGATATCCCAAGTTCTCTACCTGCCTAGTGTATCACCACTCTGCCTCTGTTTCTCTTGCTTTCTCTGGTGTCTCTGTTTTTGTTGCCTGCCTCTGCCTCTGTTTCTACGGCCTCTCTGTAAATGTCTCTGTTCTCTATGGCATCTCTATGTCCCTCTGGTGTTTCCCTGTCTCTGCCTCTGTCAGTGTCTCTCTTTCTCTGGCAACTTTCTATCTGACAGTGGCATTTCCAGGGTACAGGTTTGTCCAGAAGCTGCACCTCGGCCACCAGCAGGAAGCTCCAACTCCTGTTTCCTCCACAACCATGTTCTGCTCATGAGTCATTTCTCTTCATGAACTACACAGGGATTCAGGCCCCCAGGGAGGATTCCAGAACCTCCCCAAATGTGCCTGGGACCTTGCACTCTGGGCTGCCCTCCTCTAAGGTTGGCCTTGGGTGGATGCTGATTCTGGCATCAGACCAGGGCCTCCGCAAGGCAGCATTGTCTCCACCTAGGGGAAACTGAGGCTCGGAGAGGTGACGTTATTTACACAGCCCATCTGGCTCAGACTCAAGTGTCTCCTGCCTGTGCGGTTGTGCTGTGACCCGCTCAAAGGATTCGTGATCGGGAGCTGGGACAACCAATTCAAAGACTGTAGTAGTCACTAGAGCTGATGCCAGCTTTTCTTTTGTGCAGGGTCTCATGTAGCCCTTGAACTTGCTATGTAGCCAAGGATGACCTTAAGCTCCTGCTCCTCTTTCCTGGGATAACAGGCATGGGCCAGCACACCTGATGTGTGCAGGGTTTTGTGCGGGTTAGGTAAGCGCTCTGCCACGGCAGCTTCCCTCACTCTTTTTTAAAATCTGTGTGTGTGTGTGTGTGTGTGTGTGTGTGTGTGTGTGTGTGTGTGCTGTCCATGGGCATGGCACACACAGAGGCCAGAGGACACCCTTGGGTGTTGGTCCTGGAGAATACCATGTTTAGAGTCTCTTTGTTATTCACCATGTGCGCATTAAGCTGACTCCCCACAGGCTTCTGGAGATTTCCATGTTTTCTCTCTGCTTCCCTGCCAGAGCACTGAGGTCACGGATTTGCACTGCCATGTCCAGCTTTCCATGGGCTCTGGGGATTTGAACTCAGGTCCTCACATTTGCATAGCGAGTACTTTACCCACAGAGCCGTCTCCCCAGTTCAGTGCTCTGTGTTCTTGAAAAACAGAAAGTGGAAAGTGAGTCAAGACTTAACCCGGCGAAGAGCTGCGCAGACCAACCAGGTGATAGTCCAGCATGGAGGGAAGACAGGGGTGTGGCTGCTGGTGGGGTGCCCATGCTCCAGTGGATACCCCACACCCGTGCACATGGACACAGCAGTAATTAGTCTCAATGTGTTTTAAAAATAAATAAATAAAGGTGAACTCTCGACATGAGTGTGTAGGGAGGTGTGTGTGTGGAGGGGGAGGGTTATAGGTTGTACATCCTATCTTCAACATGTCCAAAACTGTCAAAAAATAATTTCGGTATTTTTTCAATGTTGACTGTGGAGCTGGAGAGATCGGTAGCTCAGAGGTTAAGAGTTCTGGCTGCTTTTCTAGAGGACCCAGGTCCAGTTCTCTGCACCCACAGGGTGGCTTACTCCTGCCTGTAACCCCAGCTCTAAGAGCTCCACTATCCTCTGTGGGCATCAGGCATGTACTTATGACCACACATACATGCAGACAAAGCAACCATGCACATAAAATAAAAATAAATTTTTGTTTTGTTTTTGTTTTAGACAGGGGCTCTCTGTGTAGCGCTGTCTATCCTGAAACTGTGTAAATCGGCAGTTCACAGAGATCCTCTGAGTGCTGGGATTAAAGACCTAGGTCACTCTGCCTGGATAAAATAAATATTTTTAAAATGAGGGCTATGACAAAAATGCATTTGTACATTTACTGAATTGAACCAGTTTACAATGCACATATACACAATAAAGGCATGATCACCCATTAATTTTTTTTTAGATTTTTTTTTATGTGTGAGTGTTTTTCCTATGTGTATGTATGTCTGTGCACCATGTGTGTGCCTGGCACTCAAGAAGGTCAGGGGTGGATGAAGATCCCCTAGAACTGGAGTTACAAGAGTTGGTGAGCTGTCATAAGGATGCTGGGAATTCTTGGGTCATGTGGAAGAGCAATACTCAACTTCTTTTCTTCTGTCTTTTTTTGTTTTTGTTTTGGTTTTTTTGTTTTTTGTTTGTTTGTTTTTTGAGACAGGGTTTCTCTGTGTAGCCCTGGCTGTCCTGGAACTCAAACTAGAGACCAGGCTGGCCTCGAACTCACAGAGACCCGCCTGCCTCTGCCTCCCGAGTGCTGGGATTAAAGGTGTGTGCCACCATCACCCGGCCTTTTCTTTTTTTCTTGAGATAGGGTCTTATTTTTGTAGACCAGGGTTTTTTCAAACTCACAGAGATCTGCCTGCTTCTGCTTCCCGAGTGCTGGGTCGAAGGTGTGTGCTATCACACTTGGTCGTATGCCTTCTTCAGTGCTGAGCGTCTCTCCAGACCTCTACTCTGTCTTTTGAGTCAGAGTCACTCCCGGAGCCTGATGCTCACCACTGGGCTGGGCAGGCTGGCCAGGGAGTCCCCGGGATCCTCTGTCTCTACCTTCCTAATCCAGTGTGAAAGGTGAGCTGCCAGATCCAGCTTTTACCTGTGCTGGGGATCTGAACTCAGGTTCCTAGGTGAGCATCTCCTCATCCCTCCCAGAAAGGGGGGGGGTGAGAGGGAGTGGGGGGGAGGGGAAATGTCTTCAATTCTCTCCCTAGATTCTTCCAGACAGGTCTGGTGACCAAAGGTTTGTTCAGAGCCTGGGAAATATTTGAAAGTCCATTTTGATCAGATGACAGATGATCTAAATTTGTCCCCAACCCCAGGCCACCGGAAGAGCAGTGAGCAAAGGACTGACCCGACTCATAGTTCCATGAAAAGGCATCGTGTGCAGCCTGCCTCCTGCTGCTCCAAGGTCTGATTCAGCTTCCTCACATTGAAAGAGCCTGAGGAGGACGGAAGCACCGCTCTAAGGGACAGGGCTGCCCGAGCCTGCCAGTTTCTCCCTCTTGACTCTTCCCAGGGCCTGGCACAGGGTAATCCCACGTGAGCCTCCATGAGGACCCTCAGTCCCAGTGCCCACCCTGGGACACCTCCAAGGCCAGGTGATCCAGAGCTTTGATACTTTGAGGAATCTAGGGAGTATGACTTAGAAGTGGTATGTACTTGCAGTACCAGCTCCTTAGGAGACTGAGACAGAAGAATTCCTTGAGCCTATGAGTTTCAGACTGACCTGGATCACACAGCCAGACTCCATCCCAAATGTATAACAGAGAATGAGGGGTGGTGAATGGTTGAGTAGATGGATGATGGGTAGATGGGTAGATGCATGGATGGTTGGTGGATAGATGGGAGGGTGAGTGGATGAATGGATTTGATGGATGATTGTGTAGATGGGTGGGTGAGTAGATGGGTGGGTGGATAGATGGGTGGATGAATGGATGGATGGATGGATGGTGGGTGGGTGGGTGGGTGGATGGATGGATTTGATGGGTGGTGGGTAGATGGGTGGGTGGGTAGATGGATGGATGCATGGATGGATGGGGGTGGGTAGTAGATGGGTGGATGCATGGATGGATGGGGGTGGGTGGGTGGCTAGTAGATAGGTGGATTTGATGGATGGCGGGTAGATGGGTAGATGCATGGATGGACGGGCGCATGCCTGAGAGTGGGTAGATGAGTGAATGAGAATGTAGTTGAGTGGGTGGATGAGTGGATGAATGTATGTATAGATGGACAAATGGATGCTTGGGGATAGAAAGACAGACTTGGTGGATGGGTGGATAAACTCAGGGAGGAGGGAATTTTTAGGGCTTATGAAAATCTGAGTGAGTATTTAATTTTTCTTTTTTCATAAACAGAATCTGACTGCATTGCTTGCCCAGGCTCCCCTTGAACGCCTGTCTCAAGCCATCTTCCCCAGTCAGTCTCTCAAGCCATCTTCCCCAGTCAGTCTCTCAAGCCATCTTCCCAAGGCAGTCTCTCAAGCCATCTTCCCCAGTCAGTCTCTCAAGCCATCTTCCCCAGGCAGTCAGTCTCTCAAGCCATCTTCCCCAGGCAGTCTCTCAAGCCATCTTCCCCAGGCAGTCTCTCAAGCCATCTTCCCCAGTCAGTCTCTCAAGCCATCTTCCCAAGGCAGTCTCTCAAGCAGCTGGATCCACAGATGCTCAACACCACACTGGGATAACATTTCTGTTGGTTAACAGAAGAACTATGAGTGTCTCATTTCATGCAATATTTGGTTCATATTTATGTTTCAAAAACTCACCACTGGGCTTGGAGGGATGGCTCTGCAGTTAAGAATGCAACAGCACCCAGGCAGAGACATTCACAACCGCTCTTACCTCTAGCTACAGGGAATCTGACGTCTTAGCCTGCTTGGGCATCTACATGCATGTGGAACACACATGGATACCTAGTGAAAAATAAAAAGTAAGTCTTTATTTAAAAAAAAAAAAAAGAAAGAAAAAAGAAATCCTGTTGTGTTTTGTTTTTAAGATAAACTCATTATTCACCCAGGAGGCTGAGGCAGGAGGATTGGGAACTCCACATCAGCCTAGGTTACATATGCTATGGTGGATCTATTTCTTCAAATACAACAGAATCAGGCCAGTGAGATGGCTCAGCAGGTAGAGGTGATGCCACCAAGATTGACAACCTGAGTTCAGTTTCTGGGACTCCTGCAAGCTGTCCTCTGACCCCCACACATGCCCTGGGGCAGGCACAAGCCCGCGCACATTCACAGATACAACAAAATAAAACTAATTTTTAAAAAGTCTCTCTCTCTCTCTCTCTCTCTCTCTCTCTCTCACACACACACACACACACACACACACACACACACACACACACACAAAATCTGGGCTCAGCTGAGGATTGTCTGTGCCTCAGTTTCCCCTATATACTATAAAATGGTGGTGATATTACTGACCCCCAAAGGTCAAAGGTCCTCTCCAGGACTCAGTCAACCTTTAGTTAAGTTTTTGGGGGGTTTTATTTATTTTTTTGTTTGTTTACTTGTTTTGGTATTTTGAGACAGGATCTCATTGTGTAGCCCAGGCTGTCCTGGAGCTCACTCTGTAAACCAGGCTGGCCTTGAACTCACAGAGGTCCGATTGCCTCTGCCTCTCAAGTGCTGGGATTAAAGGTGTGCACCACTACTGGCTACCTTTAGTTGTTTTATTCTATACTCTTCCCACCAAATTCCCTTTTTCTGTCTCTCTGAAACACACACACACACACACACACACACACACACACACACACCACTTTTGACTTTAGACTTTCCCATCTCTTCCAGAAAGGGGAAAAAAACCCTCCCCCTTACTATACATAGTTCTTTAAAACTGCCCTCTTTCAGTGGAAAAGTTTTTGGCTTTTTTTTTTTTTTAGGGCTCAAGAAAAACCTGATTGTTTGGCTCCGGTCTGCAATAAACCCTGGCTATTTTAAGTGCCTGAGGGACACACACCCCCAACTTGTGAAAAGGAGCCGTTTGTCTTCTCTACCACACATCCCTGTGGCGCACGGGGTGAGGGGCACAGCTGTCAGCTTGCCAGGAGAAACCTAAAATATTCCAGAACATTCCTTCCTAAGGCGTCAGAAATCATACCGTTGGGGCTGCGCCTGCAGTTCCGGCCAGGCCGGGTGTGGGAGGGAGTGAGAGAAGGTGGCCACGGGGAGAAACAGACTCCGGGCCGTAGCCAGTGGCTGAGAGCACCTAATGGGATCCCCAGCAAGACCAGGCACAGCGATGGTGCACACCTGTCCTGCAAAAGTTGAGATTAGAAATTCAAGGTTTCCCGGAGGCTACATATGAGTCAGGCCAACCTGAAGCACAAGAGACCCCATCTCAAACAAAACACTCATGCCAGGGCTCGGTAGTTTAGGCTTGTTATCCCAGCATTCAGGATGCTGAGGCAGGAGGATGGCCATGAGTAAGAGATCAGCCTGGACTACATACATAGTGAGCTTGAGGCCAGCCTGGGCTACTAAAGACCACTCCCCCCATCAGAAAAGTAAAGAACAACAAAAAAGTAAAGACACACAGAGTGCTGGGATTGAGCTGGGGGACAGTGCTCTGTCGCTTCCTATAACTACACACACAAAATCAAACGTAGATTATGATTTTTAAAATAGTAACAAAGACACAAAGCTGCTCACCCTGCCAACAGTTTTCTGTTTCATTTTCCTTTTATTTCCCTCTCAAATAGCATGTTTTTCCACATTCAAAGGCACGGGCAGATCTTGCCCTGGCTTTCAGACACAGTGTTCCGATAGGAACCTGTAAACAGCCCCTCCCTACAGTTGGGAGTTTAGATGACGCTAGAAAAATCTTCTAGCAGAAGTGGGGAGGGAGGGGGGGATTTTCCAAAAATCAGCTCAGGACTTACGCAAGAAGCAAGAGAGTTTACGGAGACAGCCCTGGAGCCGCTCAGGCTTCGCCCAGCGCAGCAGAGAGGAGAGGAGCTGGCAGTGGACTTGGGAGGCCAGAGCTGGGGAGGTGCAACAGTCTCAGTCTTCACAAGTGCCGGCCACCCGGGACCCAAAACGCTGTGACACTCAGGTTGCCATGGCCACTTTCTCTCATCCTTCTGTCTTTTTCCCCCAGTGATAGAGATGAAACCCCAGATCTGGAGCAATCCAGACCTGTCTGTGTTTTACGCCTGAACCATGTCCCCCGCCCCTCACTGGATTCCAGCCCCCAAGACTTGGAATCCGCACTATAAGATGGGAAAAAGGTGGACCAAGAGAGAAGATAAGGAGCCAGGCTGTGGTGGCACACGCCTTTAATCCCAGCACTCAGGAGGCCAAGGCAGGTGGATCTCTGTGAGTTTGAGGCCAGCCTGGTCTACAGAGTGAGTTCCAGAACAGCCAGGGCTATACAGAGAAACCCTATCTCAAAAAACAGAGATAGAGACAGAGAGAGGATCAGGGACATGCATGTCGTTCCAACACTCTGGAAGTCCAAGGCAAAAGCGCTGCCCAAGTCCAAGGCCGGTCTGTGCTAGTTGGACTACGACACAGGGCGGTTTGCTCACCCCTTGGTGGGGCTGAGATTGGAATATCAGCTCTTGTTCTTGGCCAGCCTTGGCTACCTAGTGAGTTCCTGTAAGGTGAATAAGGCCTGGGTGTGGTGGGAAGGTGGTATAGACCTATGGTCCCAAGCATTCAGGGGCTGCAGCTGACTGCATGGTCGAGGGTAAGCTGGGCTACATAGCAAGATCTCAAAAGAGAAAAATTGAATTGTGGGGGGAGGGGGTATTCTACATACACACACACACACACACACACACACACACACACAAATGCCCAAGAGTGTTCCTAGCCAAGTTATTCCTGGTCTGGAAGAAACACCGTGTGTGTCACCCATGGATGGACTGTGGCTCCCCACGATCTGCCCTCTGGGGTTCTAGTTATCTGGGGTCCATCACAGTCTGAATAAGAGACAGAAAGCTCCAGAAACAAAAGTTCCTAAGTTATTACTTTTTCTATCGCAGGTGTGCATGTATGAGACATGTGTCCATGCATGTTTGCATGGGGTGCAGTGCATGTACACATGCATGCACACGTCTGTGGAGGCCAGAGGCCGATGCTTCTTCGGCCGCTCTCCACATCACATCCTGAGGCAGGGTCTCCCACTGGAGCCAGGCCTTGCCTGTCCGAGCTGACCAGCTTGCTCCAGGATCCCAGTCTCTGTCTCCAGAGTCTGGACGGCGGGTGGCTGCCACACCTGCCTGCCATTTACACAGGTGCCAGGGTCTGGACTCTGGTTCTTATATTTGTGCAGCAAACACTGGCTGGACCCTCCCCAGCCCCAAGCCCTAAGTTTTTTGGGGAAGGATATTATTTACTTATTTTATGTGTGTGTGTGTTTTGCCTGTGTGTAAGTTTATATGTGCACCATGTGGGTGCAGTGCATGAAGGCCGGAAAAGGGTGCCAGATCCCCTGAACTAGAGTTACAGATGGTTGTGAGCTGCCATGTGGGTGCTGGGAACTAAAGCCAGGTCTTCTGGAAGAGCAGCCAGTGCTCCAACCACTGGACACTCTCCCCAGACCCTGATTCCTAAGTTTGTTTTGTTCTGTTTTGTTTTTGGGATAGGGTTGTTTTGTTTTTGTTTTTGTTTTTTGTTTTTTGCTTGTTTTGTTTGGTCCTGGAACTCTATTTATAGCCCAGGCTGGCCTCCAGCTCACAGAGATCTTCCTGCCTCTGCACCCGAGGGCTGGGATTATGGAAGCAGAAGAGTGCATCAGATCTCCTGGAGCAGGAGTTCCAGGTGGGAATAAGACTTAAGACTCCGAATGTGTGTGCTGGGAACCAAGGCTTGGTCATCTGGAAATGCAACACATGCTCTTAACCACCGAGCCATTTAAGCCTACTCAGCCCCTATAGACTTTTATTACACACACACACACACACACACACACACACACACACACACACACTCACACAGGAAATGTGGCACATAAGGCTGTTGGCAGTGCCCGTGGGTCTGGAACACTTTGAACATGGCAGGGGGAACCACTCCAGCTGTTTGATGGAGCACCATCCGTCGGGGAAAGGAAAGGTGCCGGCCGCACACGGAGCGTGGAGAAAGCAGTGGCATGACGTTGAGTAGTGGAGTTAGATGTGAATGCAGTGTCACTGGGGTCCCACGTTGGGGAAGTCAACCATGGGCACAGCTTGGGTGACGGAGCTCTCGACTCCTGCCTGTGGTAAGTTTGTGCTCCATCCCTGAGCTCTAGCTCCATCCAGGACATCCTCGGGCATCCCCCATGGACCATGAACCCGTGTAAAAAGATGGATGCAGAAGTCTGCGTTGGTGACCCCAGCACCTCCACTGTGAGGTGGAAGACAACAAGGACAATCGGCCTGGAGTTTATGGAGGTCACAGGGCAGCATCAGAAACCAGAGGGGCTCTGTCTAGCAGGGTGGAAAGAAAGTATGGGTGCCCCAACGCTGTCTTCTGACCACCACACATGCACTGTGGTGAGTGTGTGTGTGTGTGTGTGTGCGCGTGTTGTGCAATCAGGACGTTGGAGGGCCTCCCCCAGCCTGGCTGTCACTGAGATGGCCAGCATGACCACGCGCTCACTATGTAAAGTTCAGAGATCCCCACGGCCACCCTTTCCCCGCTCTGAAGTGTTAACTGGGAGTCTAGCATGGGCCAAGTCCGTGAGCCTGAGCAGACGTAGAAGATAGCTCAGCCTCCAGGTGGGTCCCCAAGGAGACCGGAAGCCTCCCACAACGGCCCCCTTGAGGGTAGCAATGACCCTGATGGCCACTGGTCACTCCAGTGCCTGTCACGGAAGGTGTGTCTGGGAACGGACCACCACATCGCAGAGCCTCTCCTGGCAGCCACCACCCTTTACACACAGCGTCTTCAAGCTGGGCTCACCCTGGGTCGGAGAGCGGAGCCGGCATGTCCCATTGTCTGGAACTTTGTGTGAACACAACTCGATGCACTTGGAAGGTCTGGCCTGCTGCCAGCCTGTCCCTCAGCAGCTGTACAAAGTGGGTCGGTCCCTTTGGACATAGTGAGGACAAAAACCAATGGGCAGCCAGGTGTGGTGGCTCACCTGTCACCCCAGCACTCAAGAGGCTGAAACAGGAGGATTGCCACAAGTTCCAGGCCAACATAAACTATACATTGAGATTACCTTTTAAAAAATTAAATTAAGCTGGGCAGTGGTGGTGGTGCACACCTTTAATCCCAGCACTTGGGAGGCCGAGGCAGGTGGATCTGAGTTTGAGGCCAGCCTGGTCTACAGAGTGAGTTCCAGGACAGTCAGGGCTACACAGAGAAACCCTGTCTCAAGAAAACAAACAAAAAATAAAATAAATTAAATTAAAAGGGGCCAGCAAGATGTCTCGGCAGGTAAAGAGAATTCAATCCCTGGAACTCACACGGGAGAAAGAGAGCTGACTCTACAAAGTTGCCCTCTGGACTTCACGAGAGCGCACACGCGTGCGCACACACAAATAGATAAATGTAATTCTTAGCATAGATGATTCAGGGCTGGAGAGGAGGCTCCGGTGAAGAGTACTTGCTGCTCTCGCAGAGGACCTGAGTTCGGTTCCCAGCACAACCACCTGTGACTCCAGCTTCAGGGTTAGACTCTTTGGGCACCTGCACTCTGTGCACACACAGACCCAACACATATATATGACTAAAAAAATAAAAATAGTCAGGGGTGGTGGCCGATGCCCTGAATCCCAGCACTTGGGAAGAAGACAAGCAGTTCTTCGAGTTCAAGGCCAGCCAAAGCTACATGGTGAGACCCTGTCTCAAACAACAACAACAACAACAAAAAAAAACCCTAAAAAATTAAATTAAAATTCTTAAAAATATAGAACATCCAACTACCACCTGTTTAATTCCAGTACATTCCATCTTCCAGGAGCCCCGCCCTCTTCAGTAACCCCAGGCCGTCCCCAGCTCCTGGCAGCTCCTCATCTGCTTCCTGTCCTTGGGAATTGACATTTGTCATCGGTGGGTCCCACAGACACCACGGGCCTTTTGTGTCACCTTCAGGCTTTCAGTGTCCATGCAGGGGGCAGCATGAGCTGGCGCTTGGCTCTCTTTCATGGCTTCAATGTTCTCTTGGGGAGCGGACCCCATATCCTCACATTCTGGCTGCTGCCCTGAGCATCTGGGGTGTGTGTGTGTGTGTGTGTGTGTGTGTGTGTGTGTGTGTGTGATTGTGTGAGTATGAGAATGTGTGAATACAGAGTGTGTGAGTGTGTATATGTGTGTGCATGCATGTGTGTGAGTGTGTGAGTATGAGAGAGTGAATGTGTATGAGTGTGTGTATGTGTGCATGCACATGAGAGAGTGTGTATGCACGCATATGTATGAAAGTATGTAAATATGAGTTGTGAGTGTGAGTGAGAGGGTGAATGTGTATGAGTGTGTGTGTGTGTGTGAATGAGTATGTGTGCATGAATGTGAGTGTGTGTATGTGTATACATGCATGTCAGAGAGTGTGTGGCATGCATGTGTGTAGCATGAATCTTAAAAGTTCTTATTAATAAAATCAAACCCGAGGCCAGTTATTGGGGTCAATGCTGGTAGATCAGAGAGACAGAACAAGCCACAGCTATCTCACCTCGCCAGATCCTCAGCTGGTTTTGTCTCCTCAGACTGGAGGCCTCTGAGTCCTCATCCGGAATGAGTCTCAGCTGAATTACTGCTCAAAAGCCTGAATGCTTAACCAGCCAAAATCTTAACCAGCCCAAAACTTCTAGTTTCTGGTCCTCACGCCTTATATATATCTTTCTGCTTTCTACCACCACTCCCTGGGATTAAAGGCTGGCTTTCTGGGATTAAAGGTGTGTGTCACCATGCTTGGCTATTTCCAGTGTGGCCTTGAACTCACAGAGATCCAGAAGGATTTCTATCTCTGGAATGCTAGGATTAAAGGTGTGAGTGCCACCATTTTCTAGCCTTTGTATTTAGTGGCTGTCTGTTCTCTGACCCCAGATAAATTTATTAGAGTACACAATATTTTGGGGAACACAATACCACCACACATGTGTATGAGAGTTGTGTGTGAGTATGAGAGGGTGAGTGTGTGTGTGTGTTTGTGTGTGTATGTTTGTGTGTGTGTGTGTGTGTGTGCGCGCGCGCTCACGCGCATGCAAACACTTCAGGCCCTAAGAGCAGAGCTACACAGTATTGGAGTGTCTCTGCCAACCTGCTGCAGGCTCCAGATGCTTTCCTAGTGGCAGCCCCACTGTGTACCCCCACCAGCATCGCACACCTGTGGAAGTCCTCCACACGAACACTTCCTTTCCTTTTTTTCTTTTCTTTTTTCTCTTATTTCTTTCTTTTTTTTTCTTTTTCCTTTTGTTTGTTTTTTGAGACAGGGTTTCTCTGGGTAATAGCCCTAGCTGTCCTGGAACCTGCTCTGGAACCTCGAACTCAGAGATCTGCCTGTCTGCTTCCTGAGTACTGGGATTAAAGGCATGCACCTCCACATGGCTTAATTTTTTTTTTTTTTTACCATTTTTAATTTATTGTGGGAGGGGTGGGAGGTGGTCCAGCGTGTACCTCGACGCACACATGGAGGTCGGAGGACATTTGGCAGGAGTCAGAATGCCTTTCCACTATGTACATCCCATAGATCAAACTCAGGTTGTCAGGCTTGGCAGCAAGTGCCCTCACCTTCTGAGCCGTCTCTGCGAGGATTTGTTTGTTTTTAAGACAGAGTCTCACTGTGTAGCTCTGGCTGGCATGGAACTAGCTATATATAGACCAGGTTGGCCTCGAACTCAAAGAGATTCATGTTTGTGCCTCTGGAGTGCTGGGATTAAAGGTGTATGCCACTGATCCCATCCTTTGTTGTTCAATTATTGGGGGGGGGGGTTGCCTGTATGTATGTCTGTGTACATGTGTGTCCCTGGTGCCCATGGAAACCAGAAGGGCATGTCAACTCCCCTGGGACTGGAGTTACAGATGTTTGTGAGCCACCATGTGGGTGCTGGGATCCAAACCTAAGTCCTGTGCTCTCCACCTCAGAGTCCTCTCTTCAGCCTGTGTTTTGTTCTGGAGACATGCTCTAACTGTACATGCTGGGCAGGCCTGGATTCCTATATGGTGGGATCGCAGCCCTGACCACCACACCCAGAGGAACTGTCCACCCACCTGCAGTTTTTGTATGTGGTGTATGCATGTGTGTGTTTTCTTGCGTGTGTGCACCTGTGGAGGCCAGAGGTCAGCGTTGGGCACCTTCCTCTGTTGCTTCCCACTGTGTTTTCCACTGTGTGTTTTCCACTGTGTGGGCATGCGGGCTTGGCTGTGTACAGAGCTCAGGGGGTGACTGGTTGTCTTCCGTCCAGGCTCTAGAGGCTTCAGTGGGCCACATTGCCCACCCTCTGTTGCATGTTTTTGAGACCAGGGCTCTTCCTCACCTGGGGCTTGCTGAGAGCTGGGGTGGCTGGCTACTGACCCCAGCAATCCCCCAGCCTCAGCCTCCCCAGTGCTGGGGTTATGGGTGCGCATCATGTTGGATTTTTATGTGGGTGCTGGGGTCCAAACCTCACATCTGCACAGCAAGCTCACTTACCCACTGGGCCACCTTCCCAGCCTCTGAGCTGTGTGTGTGTGTGTGTGTGTGTGTGTGTGTGTGTGTGTGTGTGTGTGTTTATGTGTGTGTGCACGTGCACTGGTGCCTTCGGGGGCCGGAGGAGGGCAGTGGATCCTCTGGAGCCGCAGCTGCAGGTGGCCATGCACTTCCGGACCTCCGAGAGCATGCAGGGCTCAGAGTTGCTGAGCCGTCTCTCCAGCCCCTGTTATCCGCTTTAAAAATGGCTATTTTTGGCCAGGTGTGGTGGCGCACACCTTTGATCCCAGCATTCAGGAGGCAGAGGAAGGCGAGTCTCTGAGTTCAAGGTCAGCCTGGTCTACAGAGTGAGTTCCAGGACAGTTACAGCCACACAAAGAAACTTCGTCTCGATAACAAAAACAGAACAGGCTGTTTCACCCAGTCAAGGCGGCTGACTGTAAAAAACAAACAAACAAACAAACAGCAAAGGACAACAAACGCTCACTCGGTAGAGGGAAACACGCATTCACTGCTGTTGGGAGCGCAGACTGGTGCAGCCACTGTGGAAATCAGTGTGGAGAGTCCTCAAAAAGCTGACAATGCAGCCTGGCAAGGTGGCTCAGTGGTTACAGCACTGGCCGCTCTTCCAGAGGACCCATGCTCAACTCCCGGCACCCACATGGCAGCTCACAACTGTCCGTAATTCGAATTCCAGTGGACAGGACTCCCTCACACCGACATACAGGTGGGCCAAACACCGATCACATTTTTAAAAAGCTGAATATTTTAAAACGCTGTACCCAAAAGACTCCATAGCCTGCTCTAGAGACTACTCACAGCAGCTGGGAGATGGACCTAGCCTGTACGCCCTTCAGCTGCCGAGCAGATAAGGGACACATGGTACATTTATACAGTGGAAAATTACTCAGCTGGAGAGAAAGATGAAATCACAAAATTTTCGGGACAATGGCTGCAGCTAGAAGTCCTGGTTAAGTGAAATCAGCCAGACTCAGACAAATAGCTCATACTTTCTCTCACAGACAGAACAGATTTAAGTTTATAGATGTGTGTAGGTCATGAGGGTAGAAAGGGGACCCCAGAGGGGAAGAGCAGATCTTGGGGGCTATGAGACAAGGCTTTTTAGGGGAAAGACAGGGATCAGCAGAAGTGGGCAGGAGGGAAAACTTATGATGTGTGTGGACTGTCATAGGAAATGGTGGGCGACCCACACCTGTCATCCCAGCACCTGGGAAGTGGACGCAGGAGGATCAGGAGTCCCAGCTAGCTCTTGTCAAAAATAAAGGGTCAATGAAACAAATTTTAAAATATAGTTTTATATTGAGGGGCATGCCAAGGTGTGCGTGCGTGTGTGCGTGCGTGCGTGCGTGGGTAGGAAGGCGGCCTTTATGAGTTGGTTCTCTCCTCCGCCAAGTGGGTCTCAGGGATTGAACTCGGGCCACAGGCTTGCCTGGCTGCAAGCCTCTTTACCTCCTGGGCCATCTCAGCTCTGCCAAAAAAATGTTTGTTTTTTTCAATATTTATTATTTTTATTTTATGTGTATGAGTTCTTTCTATGTGTTTTGCCTGCGTATATGTAAGTGTATTATATGTGTACTTGGTGTCCAGGGATGGCAGAAGAGGACATCAGATGTCCTGGAATTTGAGTTATAGGTGACTGTGAGCCACTATGTGGGCGCTGGGAATCAAACCTGGCTCCCCTGAAAGAGCAGTAAGTGCCCCTAACCACTGAGCCATCTCTCCACCCCTACAATCTATTTTTTAAAAGAGAAGAAAAGAACTCTCAGGGGCAAAGGTCAGGTGTGGCGGTGCACACCTGTCGCCCCAACCTCTGGGAGGCTGAGGCAGGAGGATCAGGAGTTCAAATTCATCAGGAGCCTTGGCTCCGGGAGCCCCTGCTTCCTAGGAGGGGGAGGAAGAGTTTAAAACAGAAAGGAGGCCAGAAAAGAGCGGAAGCCTTTGGCATGCCTCTCGGGCGCTGTGCTCAGGTCCCCACATTCCTCTACAACTGTACCAGAAGCTCCTGTCCCTGTCCTGTGTGAGGTGGCACATGGCCAGCCCTGCCCGCTGAGCTGTCTGGGTACTCAGCCAACAGTTCCTCGGGGCGCCATCTCTCCTGGGGACAAGCCAGGTGTAGCAGGCGCTGGTGACTCAGGCCCTGGCAGTGAGCCCGGCACATTGTCTGAGTCAGCTCCCCGCACGTGACACCGCTCCTCAGTTACTGTGACATTATTTGTGGTAAACACTACAGATCACCCAGCAAGGGTGTCCCGGTGGGGAACCGGGATGAGGAAAGAAGCATTTCCTAAATGCCCCCATGTCTCCTGAGAGGTCTGTGGCCAGGATGGTAAGGGAGTAGTGGCCTCCAGCCTGCAATTGCCAGGAAATGCAAATCGTAGTTCAAATGAGCCCGGGTCTCCAGCTGAGACGCCTGGGCCACCTGATATAGTCACCTGAGACACGTGGCTGGGTCTGGAGCATGGGGGTGGGCAGTCCATCCTCCAGGGGAAGGGAGGCCAGGGAGGCCGACCCTGCAGCCTCTGAAATGGGCAGAGCTGAGGCTGGAAACCCTGTCAGGGACCCCCCCCCCCATGCTGGCCCGCCACCTTCCTACCACCTATCCTGGGTAAACTTGACCACTCTGCTGTCTTCTGCTAAGAGGAAGAGAATTCGGTAATGATTTTGGTGGCCGTCATCTGTGGGCCGAGGCAGGCTGCAAGTTCAAGGCCAGTTCAGGCTACAAATTAATGCTCAATCTCAAAAAACAAAAACAATCGCTGGCGATCTGGTTCAGAGGGCAAAACGCTCGCCACGAAAGCTCCATCATCTGAGTTCGGTGCCTGGAACCACAGAGAGGGGAAAGGAGGGAGGCGACTCCCACAAATTATTCTGACTTCCACATGGAAGACACACACACACACCCATTCACAATATACACACATTCACATACACACACATCCACCTCCACACCTGTACACACTCACACACATCCACTCACACATACACACTCATGCACTCGCACTCACCCACAATAAAACAGGGGAAAGACATGTGTCTCAACTTAGACCACCGGTGCATGCCTGTCCCCCCAGCACTGGGGAAGCCGTGGCAAGAAGACTTCCAGAAGTCAGAGGCCAGCCTGGGCTACAATGAGCCTCTACAAAAATGAAAGACCACAGCTGGGTGTCTGGGCTACATAGAGACTACTACTTAAAGGAAAAGTGAACGAATGAGTGACTAAGAAACAATAAATAAAAAAATAAGGAACTGAAGCTGGGGTAGCTATGAATTTAATCCCAGAACGCAGGAGGCAGAGGCAGGAGAATTTTGGTGAGTTTGAGGCCAGTCTAGTCTATGTAATGAGTTCCAGGCCAGCCAAGGCCAAACAGTGTTTCAAAGATAGATAGATGATAGATGATAGATGATAGATAGATAGATAGATAGATAGATAGATAGATAGATAGATAGACAGAGGCAGACGGACAGACAGACTCGGAAATGGATCAGTAGTAGCAAATTATTTGCCACAACAGTATGAGGCCCCTTATTCCATACCCAGCCCCCATGTGAAAAAGCCAGGCATGTGGGCGCACGCAATGCTACAGAAGCGGGCGGAGACGTGAGAGTCCTGGAGCTAGCTGCCCAGCCGGCCTCGCCAAATCAGTGAGCTCCGGTTCAGTGAGAGACCCTGCCTCAAACAACAAGGTGGAGAGCCATAGGATGGCATCTGGTAACCCCTGGCTTCCACATGTGCACACACACAGTTCATAGCTGAGTGTGGCCACACATACCTGTATTCCCAGTATCAGGGAATGCAGGGGCAGGAGGATCACACAAAGTTCAAGGCTAGGCTGGGCTTCTGGGCTTCTCAATGCCAACTGTCAGCATAACAAGATCTAGTAGCACCCAGGGGACGAGCCCCAGAGCATGTCTGCGAATGATGATCTGGAAGGCGATGGCTTTAACTGAGGTGGGAGACCTGCTCACTGTGGGCCGCTCTGTTCTCTGCTTCACCCTCCTGGATGAACAGAAGGAGCAGAGCTGAGCGGCCCCATTCACGCTGTCTGTGTCCTGACTGCAGATGCAGTGTGACCCTCTGCCTCAAACACCTACTGCATTGACGTCCCCCATATGGTGACTGCACCCCCAAACTACAAGTCAGAACAAACCTTGCCGCCAAAGCTGCTTTGGTCAGGTTATTTATCACAGCCACAGCACAAACATCTGAGACAGCTAAACAGTGAGACTCTGTCCCCAAAACAAAAAGATGATAGTTAGTTGGACACGATTAATAGATGGGCGACTGATAGATAAATGATAGCCATAGATGATTGATAGATAAATAAATGATAGGTGTGTGTTACTCATTTAATTCCAGCACTCAGGAGGCAGAGGCAGGAGGATCTCTGTGTGTTTGCGGTCAGCCTGGGCTACATAGTGAGTTCTAGGCCAGTTTGGTCTACACAGAAAGACCCTGTCTCAAAAGAAAAAAAGATAGGTAGTAAGCAAATGATTGACAGATGAGAGCTGGCCCGCTCTCAGCAGTAGGCTGCGGCTGGCACCTGCACCTTCACGGACAGGTGTGTGTCATCACCTTCACGGACAGGTGTGTGTCATCACCTTCACGGACAGGTGTGCGCCACCTGATGCTGGCACCAAGGTGCGTCCAGATTCCTGCCTGCTGAGCAGGGCTCTTCCCCAGTCTCATCTTCACACTTCTTTCCCATGAGCCCCTTGCAATCAGAGCCAAGCCTGAGGCCGCCTCCAGACCCCATTCCCTCCTCCTTCCCTGCTCAGCACCGTCTCCTGTCACTGCCCAGGAGCTGGGGGCCAGGGACGTGCCGCAGCGGGCACGTATTCCATAGCGCCTATTAAATGCATTTTGAGAGGCAACAGGATTGGTGCTACTGAAGATCTTGGAGACTAAAGGCTGCTTGGACCCACTTTCCCCACCGGAAGCCCAGCCAGGCTTCACCCCCTCAGCCTTTATGGCAGGGTTGGGATTTGCTCTTGTCCACCATATGGCATCTTCCAAAGTGACTCAACCCTCTGTCTGCTGACGAAGCCATGAATGAGGTGTGGCGCTGTGCCAAGGAAACACATTTACACTTGCGGAGATTTAGTCTTCATAGAATGCGTCTCGCAGCTCCGAGGTCCCTGCCCCTGGAAGCAGAGGCAGTTGTGAGCTGCGTAACTTGGGAGAAAGGAACTGAACTTGGTCCTCGGCGAGAGCAACGAGTGCTCTTCACTGCCAAACCACCCCCCCAGCCCCTTTCTTGTTTGGGGGGGGGGGTGCACAGGGCTCCAGTATGTGAACTCCAACTGGGCCTCAAACTCAGGCCTGACCTCTTACCTCAGCCTCCCAGATTCTGGACGACAGGTAAGCCCAGCAAGCCTGACTCCTCTAAACCATGGCTTGGGCATCAGCCGCTCTGGGGGACGAGGAGCTGGTGTCCACTGCATGTATAAAGATTACATTGGATGAGAAAACACACAACGCTCCTCAGTGCCAGGTCCTGCATGAGGTAGGTGACCAATAAAAGTCACTCACTGCCCTATTCAGTCCTGCATGTTCAGGGCACGGAGGCTCCTGTAGTGAGGAGATGAGAGGATATGACCAGAACCCAGGGGGTGGGGGTCAGGGTAGGGTGGGGGTGCGATTCACCCCAGCCACAAAAGCCAGCTTACCAGGCATGCAAAAAGCCCCAGGTCCATCCCGGCACCCTGGAGGTGGAAGGAGGAAGAATAGGAGTGCAACATCATCCTTGGGTCAAGGCTAGCCTGGGCTACATGAGATCCTGTCTCAGACAGACAGACATAAGTAAGGAAGTACCAGAAGCAACAACGTCAGCCGGAAAGTGGAAAGAGCCAAGGGCAAGAAGTCCACTTTCATAAAGTCAGGCCTGGGGTGCACACCTGCCATCCCAGCCCCAGGAGGCTCAGGGGGCAAGAACACTGCATGGCGGAGGCCAGCCTGCGTAACCGAGTTCCGGATCACCACAGCTCAGGAAGAGGGAGGTGGGGAAGGAGGGAAAGGGTCTTTGTAGGCCTGCCTGTCCTGGAACTCAACTCTGCAGACCAGGCTGGCCTCGAACTCACAGAGATCCGCCTGCCTCTGCCCTCGAGTGCTGAGACCGAAGGCGTGCGCCGTCACTGGAGTGCACTTTCAGTAAGAGAAACTCAGCGATCCCAAACTTCTCGGCAGCGGCAGAGCCTGCAGGCCTCACAGTGACGCCGGGTGGAAACACCCACTGGTGGCCTCGGCTGGGCGTGCCCTCCTCCTGTTCAGTGCTGTCACCGATCCCTCCTGGGCATTCAGAAGGTCTTGGAAGCTCAGCTGCATTTTCTATGACGACTTATTGGGCACATTCCTGAGAGCCTGCTGTCGGGATGTGAGGCAACTGCACACAATCACAGTTTTGGAGAAAACAGTGGAGAGCAGGGCGGTCTGGAGTCCAGTGCGGAAAAGAATGAAAGGAACCTAGAAATGGCCAGGAACCAGACAGGAGATCGTGGGCTCCTACAATGACCAAGACTACACACAGAGACACACAGACACACACAGACACAGACACACACACACACACACACACAGTTTGTGACTGCTGAGGATATAGGCCATATATTTCTTTAGTTCAGTCTACCTGCCTTCTGGAGAGAACCACCTCCCACAGGTCGTCCTCCTTCACAGTATGAATGCTCGGGCACACACACACACCCTCTCTAACATGAATAAAAGGAAAATACAAAAAAAAAAAAAAACAACTAAAAGAAAAAAAGTTGAGAAAAGAGCAGGAGCTGCGCAGGCAGGTCAGAAGACACCTTGAAACCCATGTGTGCTGGAAACTAAGAGCAAACTAGGCCAAGAGCAGTGCCCCCCCGCCCCCCAGCAGTGGGGCCTTCCTGCAAAACAACTACCATCATACAAAATGCCTTCCTCAACTGCATGCAAACCCAAAGGTCCGAACTCCTAGGCTGAGGCCTGGCTCAGGAGAAGGCCCAGAGGCCCAGGGTTCCAGCCCAGCCCCAAAGCCACAATAAAGAGACAGGAGTCCATCAGGTCACTGACGGTTGAGGGGACCCCGGGGCTCACAAGACTCAACATGGAAGGCTCAACCAAGGAAAAGGAAAAATCCAAAAGCTGGACTCTTCTAAAGTTAAAAATGGAAGCCAGGCCCATGGTGGTGTCCTACTGTTATCCCAGTACTGGAAGGCTGAGGCGGCAGAGTCGAGAATTCAAGATCCTGGTCAGCAAAGCAAGTACAAGGCCAGCCTGAGCCTCATGAGACCTGCTTTTAAAGAGAAAAACAATTGGGAGGCAGAGGCAGGAGGATCTCTGTGAGTTCGAGGCCAGCCTGGTCTACAGAGTGAGTTCCAGGACAGCCAGGGCTACACAGAGAGACTCTGTCTTGAAAAGCCAAAAAAGAAAAAAGGAAAAACAAAAAACAAAACAAAACAAAAAACCAAGATGGCACACGCCTTTAATCTCAGCACCAGGGAGGCAGAGGCAGGAGGATCTCTGTGAGTTTGAGGCCAACCTAGTCTATGGAGTGAGTTCTAGAACAGCCAAGACTGTTACACCGAGAAACCCTGTCTCAAAAAAACAAAAACAAAATAAAACTCCAAGGGCCAGTGAGATGGGTCACAGGGTGGAGGGTCTCGTTACCAAAACTGCCAACCCAAATTCAATCCCAGAAACCACACAGCGGAAGGAGAGGCGACTTCACAAAGTTGTACACACTCTCTCTCTAAATAAATTAAAAGACCTTTTATTCAAAACGCACTCTGCAAAGAGTGCCCTTACGGGAATTTGAAGGCAGGCCACCTACCAGGAAAGAAATCTTTCCAAAGACAGTGGATCAAGGACAGCCACAGACTGAGACAAAAGCAGCAAACAAAACAATCCATCTGAAACCGCTGAAAAGACCTGGCGGGTGCCTGAGCACAGAAGACGATCGTGTCAGAACAAAGCGCTACAAAGAGAAGATATGCAGAAAGAGAAATACGCATTTCAAAAGCTCCCCCAGGCCATCAGGGGTGTGCAAAGGAGGACCACAAGCACCCATTAGAAAGGAGAAATTCCCAGACGCTGCAGGCTAAGGGCGGCTCAGGCCCGGGAGAACTACGTGCAGCCCTGGCCGGAGCTCCTAGAAGCTGGGTAGTTTTTTGTTTTTTTTTTTTTTTTTTTTGGTTTTTCGAGACAGGGTTTCTCTGTGTAGCTTTGCGCCTTTCCTAGGACTCACTTGGTAGCCCAGGTTGGCCTCGAACTCACAGAGATTCACCAGGCTCTGCCTCCCGAGTGCTGGGATTAAAGGCGTGCGCCACCACCGCTCGGCTAAAGCTGGGTAGTTTTTAAAAATGTGTTTGTCTGTGTGTGCTTGTGTGTGGAGGTCAGAGGCCTGCAGGAGACAGCTCTCTCCCTCCACCGTGTGGGTCCCGGGGATTGAACTGAAGCTCTCGGGCTTAGCTTTAAGCATTCTCACTGTTTTGAGGCATCTCTCCAGCCCCGGCTTTGAACGACTGATCGCCTTGCCGAGGCCTCCCCCAGTGCTGGGGTGACAGGCAAGCATCCTCACTGGGTCCTGTGCTATTCCATACACAGTTGTTCTGTGGTCCCCAAGGGGATCCGTTCCAGTGCCCTTAAGTATCAGGGTCCTCGGATACTCACACCCCTTAGTAACAGGCCGTGGAGGCCTGGAGTTGAGGTTGCAGGCCCCGTGTGGGTACGCATTGAGCCAGCTCTCCAGGACTCCTATAGGTTGTCACTGGGTGAGTTGTACCCAACACAGGACAGCTTTGGATGTCATGTCACTCTGTGTGGATTAGGAATGACAGGGAAAGAAAGTCTGCATGTTCAGAACAGACTCAACCCCTACTGATCCAGCAGGGCAGGTGGTGTGTGGCCTGTGATCTGTGACCCCGGCACTCTGGAGGCAGAGGCAGGGAGACTGCCATCCTGGGCTGCCTAAGAAAAACCTCTCTCTCTCTCTCTCTCTCTCTCTCTCTCTCTCTCTCTCTCTCTCTCTCTCACACACACACACACACACACACACACACACACGCGCGCGCGCGCGCGCGCGCGCGCCAAATAAAAACAAACAAAACTCCTGACTCAACATTGTCCCCCCACCCTCACCCCGACCCAAGTCCTTCAGATCTGGCCTACTGTTGCTCCCTGTGGGAAACACGCGGCGTTCTCCCGCTCTGTGGTGAGAGGCTGAGGTGGGCCCTCAGTCCCAGGGGATTTGTTAGACGTTCCTTAATTAACACAGCCTCGCACACCATCCGGGCAAGAGGAATTCCATGTCCTCCATAGAGAGGGTCTAACAGGACTGTGCGGGTTTGGTGTAGACACTGCCGTTTTATGGAAACGCTGGGGCTGGTGTATCTGTGTTTCACAGACGTGGGGCAAAGCCTCTACTAAGAGTCACGCAGAAGTGGACAAGGGTTAGGGGCTGGGTCACTATGGAACCCGCAGCCACCTAACCCTGCCGCAGGGGACTGCCCCAGGACCTTTGGGACCCACGCTGACTGCATCCCTTACCACCTGGCTTCAGGTGTGGCTTGAAATAATGCTCTCCCTCTAAGGTGGGGATGGCTCCCCCATGCTTTTTCCAGATCTTGCCGCAACAATGGCTCCTGGGTGAAGGTCAACATTGCACCATCTCCCCTCCCCCGGGCCCCACCACACACTTCCTCCTTCCCACTGTTTCCTTTTTTTCTTTTTGGGCCCTGTGGGTATTATGTATATTTATTTGACGTGCCCATCCCCCACTGAAAGTACCCTTTCCCTTCACGTCTGCCAGAACGCTTCCCCGCCTCGCTTTCCCTGCACTTGAAGGCTTTATCTGAGGAGTATGTAGGAGGTGAAAAGGTCCCCGATATCCAATACTTTGTATCTATTTATTAATTATAACTTTTTGTTTTTCGGAGACAGGCTTTCTCTATGTAGCCCTGGATGTCCTGGAATTCTTTTTGTAGACCTGGCTGGCCTCAAACTCACAGAGATTCGCCTGCCTCTGCGTCACAAGTGCTGGGATTAAAGTTGTGCACCACCACCGCCCAGCTATTTATTATAACTTTTTTACATTGCCACTTTTTTTATATTTGTGTGTGTGTGTGTGTGTGTGTAGACATGTGTGCCACAGTACACTGTGGAGGCCAGGGGCGACATATAGGAATGTATAGGAATGAATTCTCTCCTCCTGGGGACTGAACTCCTGGCGTCAGGCTTGGAAGCCAACACTGAGCCATCCTGCCTGCCCCAGTCTTTGTTTCTTTTTTTGAGATAGGGTCTCTTGTCGCCAGGGCTGGCTTGAACCTAATGCTTCCATCCTCTCAAGGGTTCAGAGGATAGGCGTATACCACCATGCCATGTTTTTCTTTGTGTGTCTCTCTGTTTATGTGTCTGTCTGTCTGTCTCTGAAGGAGAGACAGAGACAGAGGGTCTACGTGGCCCTGGGCTGGCCTTCAACTCTCCCGGTAGCCCAGACAGGCCCCAAACTCTTCATTCTCCTGCCTCGGCTTCCAGAGTAGCATACATGTCAGGCTCACCCAAAGATTTCACAGAGCGTCCCTTTGGTGAACCCAGTGATCGCAGACTCCGCATACATCGGTCCAGGTTTCCCGGAGCCTGAGGCTGGGGAGACACCGGGGAAGCCTCCTCACGCCGTGTTCCCCGCGGAGTCCCAGGTGCCACCCCCGCATGCTAGCCTGGCTGTTGTGCCTGGCGTGTTGACGCCGTCGTCATGGGGACGGCCGGGGGCGGGCCCCGGCCTCGGGGGGCGGGGCCTGGGACTCGCAGCCCGGGCTCCAGCAGTGGCCGCCGCCGCCGCCGCCGCCAGGCTTATATACCGCGGCTAAATTTAGGCTGAGTTCGGAGCTCGTCCCCATCCGGGACGCGTTTCCGCCGCCGCCTCCTGGCCCGCCCCCCCGTGCCGGCCGCGCCTATAAGGCCTGGGCGGACCGGGCCGCGGCACACACAATCCCTGCCATGGCGCTCAGCGAGCCTATCCTGCCGTCCTTCGCCACCTTCGCCAGCCCTTGCGAGCGCGGCCTCCAGGAGGTGAGGGTTGTCGGGGGGCACCGTGGGTAGTGGGGCAGCGGGGGACCAGGCCACAGGATGTGGGCGCAGGGTCGAGCACTGGGGATTGCAAGCTTAGTACCGGGGTGCGTGCAGACCGCGGGCGGCGGTGGGAGACCTTGGGCTGCGGAGAGTTAGACTGCTGGCGGTAAAGAGTTAGACCTCAGGCAGGGGGGGAATAGAGAGGTGGGCACAGGGGCTGAGGACGCCAGGCGAGGATGGCGACCTGTGGGTGCGTGCGGATCGCGGGCGCAGGGGCTGAGGGCGCGCGCACCTATTAGGGATAGATAGGGAACTCGGGGTGCAGAGCGCGGGCGCCTGGGAGTTGTTAGACCTTGGGGTGCCGGGGAACAGAAGGTGGCCCCATGCTCACGTCCCGCACCCCGTTTCCCGCAGCGCTGGCCGCGCAACGAACCCGAGGCGGGCGGCACCGATGAGGACCTCAACAGCGTGCTGGACTTCATTCTGTCCATGGGGCTGGACGGTCTGGGTACCGAAAATCCTCCCGAGCCGCCGCCACAGCCCCCGCCGCCTGCGTTCTACTACCCGGAGCCCGGCGCCCCGCCGCCCTACGGCACCCCCGCGGCGGGCTTGGGACCCGAGCTGCTGCGCCCGGAGCTGGACGTGCCTCCGGGGCCCGCGCTGCACGGCCGCTTCCTCCTCGCGCCCCCGGGGAGGCTGGTGAAGGCCGAGCCCCCGGAGGTGGACGGCGGCGGCTACGGCTGCGCGCCCGGCCTGACCCGCGGGCCGCGCGGGCTGAAGCTCGAAGGCGCCCCGGGAGCGGCAGGTGCATGCCTGCGGGGCCCCGCCGGCCGTCCCCCGCCACCCCCGGACACGCCTCCGCTCAGCCCCGACGGCCCCACGCGCCTTGCAGCGCCCGGTCCCCGCAACCCGTTCCCACCACCCTTCGGCCCCGGCTTCGGCGGCCCCGGTCCTGCGCTGCACTACGGGCCGCCCGCTCCCGGCGCCTTTGGTCTCTTCGACGATGCGGCCGCCGCCGCCGCGGCCCTGGGCCTACCTCCCCCCGCCACCCGCGGTCTCCTCACGCCGCCCTCGTCCCCGCTGGAGCTGCTGGAGGCCAAGCCCAAGCGCGGCCGCCGCTCCTGGCCCCGCAAGCGCGCCGCCACTCACACTTGCAGCTACGCCAACTGCGGCAAGACCTACACCAAGAGCTCGCACCTAAAGGCGCACCTGCGCACGCACACAGGTGGGCTCCTGGCCTCAGCCGGGGCGGGGGGAGCTGCAGCCGGGGGATGGCCGTGAGTTCGGGGCCAGGCTAGGCTATGGAGGGAGACTCCTGTCGGCCCTCCGGAAGGGAAATGTGTCCACAGCCTCTGGTCCTGGCAAGGGGGCGTGGCAGATCAACAGGTTGGCTAGGGGAACTCAGGTCTCAAGACTTGGGGATCAGTGCAGGTTTGGGGTCTACGGTGAACACGACTTCTGCCCCCAGCCCTGCATATAACCCCTGGCACAGTGGCGATGAGCGGGAGGGTCAGGAGTTCAGGGCTAGCCTGGTGTAGTCGATACTTAATCTCAGATGTTACGGGGAGCCTGCTGGGGAGACAGCCTCGGGAGCATAAGGTTCTCTGTCTAGAATGGACGTGGGTGGGGAAGAGAATGGAGAGGGAGGGGGCAGGTGCCGTTGGGTGCTGGGTGCCGGAACTAGGCTTTCGGGGAAACTAAGGCTGACTGTCATCCCCTCCCCCGCAGGTGAGAAACCTTATCATTGCAATTGGGATGGCTGCGGCTGGAAGTTCGCGCGCTCAGACGAGCTTACCCGTCACTACCGCAAGCACACAGGTCACAGGCCCTTCCAGTGCCATTTGTGCGACCGTGCCTTCTCCAGGTCCGACCACCTGGCCCTGCACATGAAGCGACATATGTAGCCTGGGCAGACCCGGCTACCCCCTGCGCGGCCGTGGCGGGTCCCACGCGCCGGGCACGGTCCCTTTGCAAACTGACTGCTATTTATTGGACCCTGAGGACGGGGCCGGACAGTGTGGCTACAGGACAATGACTGCCACCAGTTCGGGCCCCCACCGTGACTGAAGGCCCCGGGGAAGAAGACAGGAGCCTGTGAAGAATGTTTTCAAAATGGTGCAATAATTGACTTATTTCCCTCGGGTCCCCACTAGAGGATCGAGGCTAGATGCCTTGTGAGAAATGGCCTTTGAGTGTACCTGCGTCGTTTTTTTATGATATTGTATATAAGTGACTGGCAGATTGTATTACTATAAGGGAGACGATGGCATCTTTGCCGCCTGCTTCGTTTTTATAAGACTTGGTGGTTTTTTTTTTTAATTAAAAAGTTTTGGATCTTTGAAGAATCGCCGCAGTGGTGTGGTTGGGGATGGGGGGAGGCCCTGAGGGGGTAGGCAGAGCGCGCCTGTGGCCAAGGTCGCCAGCTGCAGCCCCCAGCTGCCAGGGTCTGTGGGTTCTCTATAAATGTAAACAGGAGTTTTAGGATTGAGCGTGCGTTATTTAAGGCAGCTACGTTGAGCCATAATTTGCTCCCCTGTTTCCCGGTGCTGGTCCCACTGATGTGGCCATCTCTAAACTGGGGGAGGGGAGAGAAGGAAAATTAAAGACCTTTCCTGGTAACTTCTGGGGTTTTAGCCAAACTTAAGGAGCATGCTGGTGTTTCGTTGCTTTTTTTAAATTTTTATTTTTGGAAGCAGGGTCTTTATGTAGACCAGGCTAACCACAAACTCCGATTGCCCTGCCTCTGCCTCCCAAGTGTTGGGATTGATTTTTCTATAGGGAAAGTGTTTTGCTACATTTCTTTTTGTGTTTTGGAGGGCTGCACATGCTGCAGTGCAGTGTGGAGACCAGCAAACAGCTTTGAGTTGTTCTTTGTAGGTCGGGGGGATTCAGCTTAGGTCTTCAGACTTAGCTGCAAGCGCCCTACCCAGCTGTGCTGGCTCACTCAAGGTCTCGCAGCTGAGAAAGGTTTTGAACTAATGGCATGTGAACACGGTGACATGTGGCACCTGGCTTTGATTTTTGTTATTTTGGACGGGCTGGGATGACGTGTGCTTCATGCTCCCGGCTCGGCAGCGGTTTTGCAGTCGCCCACCTGTGTCGGGTCCGGAGACGGAGTTCTTCTTCTAGCAATGCCCGGAGGCAGCAAACCTCGCCCTCTCATTAGCAGGTGCCTCTGCCTGGAAGACTCCCTCCGCGCAGGCCCCCAGTAACCATGGCTACTGACAATTGCCCAAGTTACTTCCAGAAAGTGAAAATAGGCCTTAGGCAGAACCCAGTTCTAGCGCGCAGCGCTCTCACCCTCGTTGCGACAGAGGCAGGGATTTCCTCTCCATCCTCCCCCTCCCCGGGGCCACGCTGGCCCTGGAAACAGCTGACAACTCTTTGGTAATCTGTGAAAAGCAGAAATGAGGATGATAATGTGATTCATATTTCGAGAGTAAATACTCGGGCTCACTTCCGCCGCAGAGGGAGGGCGGCTGAGCTCTCTGTGCCCTTTGTGAACCACTTCTGCAAAACTCCCGAACCCCACAGCGGGCCCTCAGCCCCAGCACTTGTCCTTCTAGCTCAGAGCTGGCTCTGGGAGAGGAGAGCTCTCCCTAAGAGGGCTGGTGTTTTTTATTTGTTTTTACCTCTTGTGGCGATTTGAGTGCCAGGAGCAGGGCCCTAGAACTCCACTTACCAGGCAACCATGATTTAATCTTCCGTTTTTTGTTGTTTTCCAAGATAGGGTTTCACTGTGTAACCCTGGCTGGAACTTGATTTGTAGACCAGGCTGGCCTTGAATTCACAGAGATCCACCGGCCTCATCTCCTGAGTGCTGGGGTTGAAGGCACGTGTCATCACACCCCCGCCCCCGCTCCAATCATCTGGTTTTTGTTGGTTTGCTTTGCTTTGCTGGTGAAGAACGTGTTCTGCCTCTGAGCCAAACCCTGAGCCCTTCAGATGTAAAGAGCTACATGCACGACCCTGAAGTCTTCCCTGAAGCTACATCCTTGAACCATTTCTAGCCCAGGCTAGCCTCCAGTTTATAGTACGTTGCTCTGTTCCCAGCCCTGGGTGGAGCCATTTTTCTTTCTTCTCGAACACTTCCAGCTGTCCTCTTGGAGGGCTCTGAGGCCGAAACAGGCCAGCTGAGAAGCCACGGGTGCTGCGGGACCGCTTCCTCCACTGTGCTGCTGCTGCTGGGTCCCGGGCTCCTCCAGTAAAGGGTTTGAGCAGTAGTGTGCCCCATGGGCTAACCCAGAAGCATCTTGCTTCTGTTCTTCTGCCCCTCTCAGATAAATGTCAACTTGTGGTCATGTGTATTCTGGCTGGCTGGCTTTGGACGTGGAGGGGGACCCAGTGTGGACCCATTTTTGGTTGTCACCCATAAGGCTCCAGCTGGCTGGCATCTACACTGGGCAGCCCCTGCCTACCACAGAGATGCCCTCGGGCCTCAACGATGAGTCATGCTGAGGCTGAACACTCTGCTCTGGATGCTAAAAAAGAGGTGGCCCAGTTTGGGAGCAATATGACCCAGAGGGGTGTGAGGAAAACCTCTGTCACCATTTTGGGGGAATCTGGAAAGAAATAGGGCATCGGACCATTTTCCTTCCTCCAGAAAAGCTGCCCACAGCCTTGTTCATATCTGTTTTCTGTTTTGTTTTGTTTGTTTTGTTTTGTGAGACCAGCTCCCCCTGTGTAGCCCTGACTGGCCTGGAACTCGGAGACACACCTGCCAGTGTTTCCAGAGTGCTGGGACCAAAGGTGTGCACCTCAGGCAGGCCATCCATGCCTTGTAGAAAATGTGAAATGTCATGGGTTGGCAAGATGGCTCAGTGGATGAAGGTAATAAAGGCCATTCCTGCCAAGGCAGACCACCTGTGTGCCATCCCTGGCACCCACATGCTCATGCTCAGAAGAGCAAACTGAGTTCTACAGTTACCCTCTGGCCTCCACACCTGCGCACCATGACACCTGCACCACCCCCACATCCCCACAAAATAAATACATTTAATGTAACAAACATAAAATGTTAACTATAAAAAAATCTCACATTCTAAAACCCGCCTCACTAAAACTTTCTGGTCTGTGGAGGTGCCTGGTTCGTGGTTAAATTGCTTTCACAAAGCTGTGAGTGTTAGTGTGTCCTTTCTTCTCTCCACAGCTCAGAGCTGGCTCACCAAGACACAGGTCGTGTGAGGCTCTGGTCCCCTGGCCTATCTGTGCCAGTGTGTCCATCGTGGCTTGACTGACAGGGGGCTCCAGGTCATCTCTAGGACCTGAATATTGAGCAGAACCCTGGCTCCCCACCCAGTTCCACACCCCGTCCTCCCACCTCCTGGTCAACTACCAGAAGGTGGCATCTCCTATCTCTTAGGGGTCATATGGGATGCTGAGGGCTAGGAGTGGACCTGTCATGACTTGACCTGCAGAGATGAATGACTAGTGTGGGGTGGCTGAAGCAGGAGGAGCACTGCAAGTTCAAGGTGAGTCCGGGCTTTGGAACCTGTCTCAAAACAACCAGAAGAGTCAGGTATGATGACGCTCACTTTTCCCAATACTTGGCAGGTAGAGGCAGGAAGATCAGTTCAGGGTCAACCCCAGCTACATAGAGAGGCCAAGGCCAGCTGCCTTTCCATCCTTCCCCGCCTCCCTTTCTTTTTTTGTTGAAACAAGGTCTTGCTATGTAGCTCAGGCTAGCCTCAGACCCATCTATCCTCCTCCCTATGTGATGACATGGTTGGCCTCCCCTTCTGTCCCCATTCATTTACTCATCCACTCAGTGCTCACTCCCGAGGCCTCATCCTCCTGTTTCCTGCCACCACCACAGACAATCAGGAGTGACTCAGACTGTCCCAGCTTTCAGCCCCAGCCTAGAGCCTGTGCCAAGTACCCATCACTCCATTGACCAACTCAGACCTACCTGTGGCCCCTCCAGATTCCTCATGGTGCAGCCACTTTGGACATCCTCAACAAACCAACTTCCCACCCTCTCAGCAAGCCTAGGACAACATAAACACCCTGAATTTTACTTATTTATGTGGAGACAGGGTTTCTCTGTATAGCCTTGGCTGTCCTAGAACTTACTCTGTAGACCAGCCTAGCCTCAAACTCAGAGATCCATCTGCCTCTGCCTCCTGAGTGCTGGGATTAAAGGTGTGTGTGTGTGTGTGTGTGTGTGTGTGTGTGTAGTCAGACTTTTTCATCAGGACCATTGGCTCCCCAATAATGACACAGAGACTTGTTATTAATTATGAAAACTCGGCCAACAGCTTAGGTTTGTTTCTAGCTAGCTCTTATAACTTAATTAACCCATTTCTATCAATCTATGTGCTGCCACATGACTCATTGCTGTTACCTCTCCTCTTGAATGTCTCCTCTCGGTGTCCCCACCTTCTTCCCAGCATCCTTTCTGCTCTCAAAATCCTGCCTAGCTATTGGCTGTTCAGCCATTTATTAAACCAATCCGAGTAACACATCTTCACAGTGTACAAAAAGACTAAAAGACTATTCAACAACATTTCCCTCTTTTTGTCTAGAAAAAAAAGGAAAGGTTTTAAGTCTAACATAGTAAAACTACATACAATAAGAACAATTATCAGGTAAGAATTACATTTACAATGTCCAGTCCATTTGTATTTGGCAAATTCAGAGAAAATATTCCAATAACTATCGTCTCTTTATGAGTCCAAAGTTTTATACCTAATTTATTATCTTCTATTGTAACTAAGGGAAACTATAACTATCTAGTTTTCAATTCTATCAAAGACCCCAGAAGGATATAAAATTACCCGAGTAAACAGGAAGTGCAGTGCAAGCCACTTCCAAAACTGAGAAATGACAGAGACATCTGGCTTCCTGGACAGTCACCCCAACATTCCTCTGCAACATTGGGGCAACATCTTTGGCCTACAGGCCTAGAATATCTGACAGACTTTTCTGTGAAGCAGGAATTTTGAAGGACTGTCCCACCTTGTCTTGGCAAAGTTTGGCGGTTACTTTTTTTTATGTCCACTTTGTACAGCATTCTATCAGCAGGTTAGGCAAAGGAAGTTTCTTGCCCAAATGACTAGCTTTTGTGACAAAGAAAGCAAACTCCATAAGGAGTTTCTTCAATGCCCATCCTCTTCTCTGAAGTAGATTGATGCTGCCTGGAGTAGATGTGTCTCACTGTCAGGAAAAGCCCTATGGTATTAAAACATTAAAATGTCATGTTCTGTAGGTTTCTGAAGTCTTTTAAAACCATCGATCTATTTAAAATATGTCTCTGATTGACCTTGAAAATATACCTAACATGACTATAAGTTTGATTGTTATAGATGATTAACTACCAACCTGTCTTTCTTTATAATCCTAAATAGCTTTCAAGGACTAGAACTTTACATTTTTAAATGAGCTGCATAAGTACAACACCTTAAATAAGAAATAGAAACACATAATACAGTATAACAAAATAACCTTAAATTTGTATCAATACACAAAAATATCTTACACAAGAGTAGAAACACACACATATATATTATAACAAAAATAACCTTAAATTTACATCAATATACAAAAATTCATACCAATATAAAATATTTGAGAGTAGTAGTTGTTTTTTTAGTTTGAAAGTAAATATAATAATCTACTTTTATCCTATACTTTCTATACTATATCCCCCCTTTCTCTTCAGAAAGAGATCCTGAATCTAATCTCCTTTGTTCAGTTTTTTTTCTAACCATGACCAATAACAATTTGTAACCAACCACACTAAACAATGACAAACATCCATAATTCACCAAATGACCAAAAACCATCCACCCCCTCTCTTTGGAATGTGGGAGTTGTGTTCTCTAGACTGCTTCCTGTTGTCTGGGGGCACTGGAATCTTTGAGGGACCCTGAAAAAAATAGGATAATGATCAAGTCCTGGCTGGACTATTCTGTGAGGCTGGACCATCTCAGCCAGCAGCCTTGAAGCGGTTCTGGATGCAGAATTTTCAGGAAACTACAACAGAGGCACTCTGAGAGGCTGGATCACCTGGGCCACCAGTTTTCATTGGTGTTTGGTCCCCTTGCTCTGAAAACACATAAACTTTCAAAGAAAACATAAATATCTGCATTAACACAACTATGGATTGTGCATTGTATATAAGTCAGCCAAAGATAATATTTTGTTTTATGTTTGAGCAGGTAAAATATGTCATCTGTCTTGTAGTTTTTCTAGGTTTATTTCTTTATGTCTATAGCCAGGATTTTCAGGGGGTCTCCCCCAATCAAATCTGATCTCTATCAACCTTGAATGAATCCACAGCCTTTTGTTTCCTGTGGAAACAAAAGCATAACCTCTTCCCCAAAGTAACATATTTTTTTGACTTCCATTTCGAAATTAAGACCTTTTTTTTTTAAAAAAAAATTATAGGTTTGTTTAATTTTTTAGTTTTATAATCCAATGTTTCTTAGCAGCTATTGCTTGTTCATCAGCAATCAAAAAATTCAGAGTCAATGCAACACCATTCAGGATCCAGACTACATGTGTATTCCCATCTCTACGTGGCCTATTCTTTTTTTTTTTTTTTTTTGGTTTTTCAAGACAAGGTTTCCCTGTGTAGCTTTGTGCCTTTCCTGGAACTCACTTGGTAGCCTAGGCTAGCCTCGAACTCACAGAGATCCACCTGGCTCTGCCTCCCAAGTGCTGGGATTAAAGGTGTGTGCCACCACCACCCGGCTTCTTTTTTTTATTATTTATAAACTATTGTTTCTATGACTCTCTATACCTATTTTCCTTTCTTTCTTAAGCCTACACACATTTTTAAACACACTATAACCTGTTTAGAATTTTTTTCCATCTGAACCTGCTTTACTGCATATCTGTAACCTTTCTTGTCTGCATGAGCAACATCTTAACCTCTCAGCTTAGCTCATGGTGTGCTGGCAGCTCAAGCCTGCAGGCAGTGGCTGAGAGACCTGGCTCTGTACTGTGGCCCAAATGAAAGACTGCAGGACTAGGAAGCCGAGTTTGGCTCTGTTTTGTGTGTTTGGAATCTTTTTTAAGTTTTCTCAGGTCTTATATGGAAATGTGTGGCCCCATGTTGGGTGCCATTTGTAGCTGGACATTTTCAGCAAGACCATCATCTCCCCAATGATATAGAGTTATTATTAATTATAAATGCTTAGCTAATAGCTTAGGCTTGTTACTTAAATTAACCCATTTCTATTAATGTATGTGCTGCTGCATGGCTTATGGCTGTTACCTCTTCTGCATGTCTTGTTTGTCTCTTGGTGTCTCCACCTTCTTCTTCCCGGTGTTATTTCTGCCCCCAAAATCCTGCCTAGCTATTGGTTGTTCGGCTTTCTATTAAGCCAATCTGTGTGATACATCTTCACAACATACAATAAGATTATTCCACAACATGTGTATATGTATGTGTGTTCATGCAGATGCCCTTGTAGGCCAGAAGAGAACATCAGATCCCCTGGACCTGGAGTTAGAGACAGCTGTGAGCTGCTATGTGGGTACCAGGAACCAAACCCGGATTCTCTGCAGAAGCAGCCAGTGCTCTTAACCACCAATCCATCTCCCTAGCTTCTGTTAGTTTTTGAGATATGATCTCACTATGTAAACCAGAGAGGCCTGAAACTTGTTGTCCTCCTGCCTCAGCCTCCTGAGTGCTAGGGTGGCAAGTATGCACTACCACATCCGGTCTCCCCTATATTTCATTTCATTTGTTTTACCTCTCTCTCTGCACCCCTCACTGTAGGTTTGGCTGCAAGCTCCTCTCCCACAGAACCATCTTGCTGGCCCACTCCCACCCCTGTGTGTTCTTGCAAGATGCTGAACATCCAGAAGAAATGCACTTTCCAGGAAAATCTACCAGGACAGAACAGGCCAAGAGGCCTCTGCCCAAGTCCCTGGGACACTGAAATAAGACATCCAAGGCCTCAGAGCATTTCCTAAAGAACAAGAGTGCAATGAATGTGTGATTCTGAGATCTCATCCTCGGATACAGGGCCCAGGAGACACCTGCCAGCTCATGTCGTGGGCTGAGCCCAAAGCTAGGAATGGCCTAAGGGCTCTCTGCCCAGGAGTGCAGAAACCTACGCATCCCAACAGCCAGAACCACCACTTGTGACTCACTGGGACCACTCTGCCTCACTGGCCCCCCTTGTAGGTGTTGTCTGAACTTCCCGGCCCTTGGATTCCCTCCTCTGCCCCCAGGGACCCTTGGTCTCTCACCCCAGGACCTTTGCACCGCCCACGTCACCTGTTTTCCAACATGTTCTGTCAACATATTTACAGTGAGTGCTATAGTCTCTGTCTTTGAGGGGCCTCCCCATCCACCAGCAGAGCAGCGACCCGTGCTTCCCGGGGTAGAGTGGCAGAGGAGCTGCCTGTTCATTCGTGGTGCCTGAGGGCAGAGGTCAGCCGACAGGGATGTATTCCGAGGGAAAGAAATGAGCGGGGACTGCAGGAGTGGGTGGCACTATGGAGCCATGAAGGGATCAGGGTAGAGGATGGCCATCAGCTTCGTGTCCAGTGACAGGGTTCCTCTGCAGTGACCTTTAGCTGGGAGGGGCCCCTCCTTTCCCCTCTGACCCACCACACCCTTCCCATTGTGTATCAAAGGGTTATGTGCTCTAGATTTTTGGGAGAAGACCTTGTTGGTTCTGAATTGGAACTCTATGGGTAAATACTAGGCCAAGTTCCTGCCAGCACAGGGAGCTACCTCCACAACCGTGCGAAGAATTTTGAAACGGGGGAAGAGATAGCTGGGAATGAGGACACAGAAATCCCTCCACACTCTCCAGCTTGCACCTACAGAAGGTTTTCTTTTCTTTTTTTTTATAGTATCGGGGAAGAAACCCAGGATATCATTCATGCTAGGCAAGGACTCCACCCCTGAGCCACACCCCAGTCCATCACTGGGGGATCCTAGGCAGGGGCTCCACCCCTGACCACGCCCCCAGCCCCTCACTGGGGATTCTAGGCAGGGGCTCCACCCTGAGCCACGCCCCCAGCCCCTCACTGGGTATTCTAGGCGGGGCTCCACCCTGACCACGCCCCCAGCCCCTCACTGGGGATTCTAGGCAGGGGCTCCACCCTGAGCCACGCCCCCAGCCCTTCACTGGGGGATTCTAGGCCGGGCTCCACCCCTGAGCCACGCCCCCAACTCTTATTTGCTTTTTAAAAAAAGATTCATTTTTACTTGTGTGTGTGTGTGTGCATGCAGTGGTGGGTTGGGGGAGTGGGTACCCATTGAGGTCCAGAAAGTGGTGTCTCATTCCTCAGAGCTTGAGAGTTTCCAGGTGTGGGTGCTGGGATCGGAACTCAGATCCTCAGACAGAGCAGAGGCTTACCTGCTGAGCCGCAAGCCCTGCACCCGAAATTTCCTCTTTATTCTGAGCCAGTCAGGCCAGCATTGAATCCACTGTCCTATGGCGACGCTCGTCTTGAATGCCTCCTGGTCCCTCCTGCCTCAGCCTATTGGTAGCTGGATGACAGGCATGTGCCTGCCTTGCCTTTCTTTCTTAGTTATTGTGGTTAAAAACCCATAACATAAAAACCTGTCACCTTTTTGACTCTTGCGGTGCTGGTGAGGTACCCAGGGCTTCCGAAGCCCAAAGGCTCTGCCTCCTCAGCCCCAGAACCATCCTCAAGTGCACATTTCAGTGCACTGAGTTATTATTATGCAACCACCACCGCCCTCCATCTCTAGAACTTTCTCACCTCCCAAACTGAAAGTATGCTTTTTTTTTTTTTTTTTTTTTTCGCAAGGGAGTTTCTCTGTGCAGCCCTGACTGTCCTGGAACTTGCTCTGTAGAACAGACTGGCCTTGAACTCATAGAGATCTGCCTGCTTCTGCCTCCTGAGTGCTGGGATTAAAGGCATGTGCTACCAAGCTCAGCTTTTTTTGAAAGGCTTTCATATAGCTCAAGGCTGGCCTCAAACTCACTTTGTAAAGGAGAGCGGTCTTGAACTCCTGATTCTCCCGCCTCCTTCTGAGAGCTAGGATGATAATCATGTGTCCCTGTACTTGGCCTTCTGTCCAGATTCACTCCCTTCCCCAGCCCCAGGCACCCACAATTCTACTTCCTGTCTGTGCCAATGTGCTTCTCCAGGGAGAGCCTGTAAGTGGAGACTGGGTAACTGAATAAATAAACACAGCAGTCCTGGCCCTCCTGGAACTCTTTATGTAGACCAGGCAGGCCTCCCAGCATCAAAGGCATGCACCAACACACTCGACATGTCACAATACTCTTAGCAGGTCCAGTGGTGCATACCTATCATCCCAGGACTGGGGAGACTGAGGCCAGAAGATCAGTCAAGTCCAGCCTCAGATATGTGAGACCCTGTCTCCAGCAAATCCACATAAAAAAGCAAATTTGTCGCTGGGTGTGGTGGTGCAGGCTAATCAATTTGGTTACTCAGGAGGCTGAGGCAGGAGGATTACAAGTCCAACACCCTACCTGGACAACTTAATGAGACTGTCTCAAATTTTTGAATTTTTAAAATTAAAAATATGTATTTATTTATGCACACATATGTCTCTGTAAGTATGTGCCGGGTACGTGCAGGAGTTGGAGTTACAGGTGGCTGTGAGCTGCCCCATGTGGATGCTTTGTAAGAGCATCGTGTGCTTTTAACCACCGGGCCATCTCTCCAGCCCCTTAAGCATGGCGAGTTAACAACAACAAGGGCTGTTTTTTTAAAGGCTGAAGTTGTACCTCCATCGCAGACTGCCTGGGGTCCAGTGCCTTCACCACATACCAAAAAAACGTCAAAAAAGAAGAAATAAATACGGTCTTGGCTGTCTCGGTGGGTAGAGCACTTTCCCAGCATGCACGAGGCCCTGGGGCCCAGCCCCGGCAGCACATCCCGCAGGTGTGGTGGCACACACCTGTAATTCCAGCTCTCCAGACCCAGATGCCGCAGGGTAAGAAGTCCAAGGCTACAGGGTGAGTTCGAGGGCAGCCTGGGCTACAAAAGACTCAATAGCAAACAAAGAAACAAGCAACGGCTAAGCGAAGAAGTCTCATCAAGCCAGCTGCGGATTCACACCAAGCGACTTCAGTGTCAGCTGGGTCCCACCACACTCTAGGCCTTGGTTTCCTCTTCTATGAAATGGGGTGACAGCTAGGGGGGTGTTGGAAGACCCGGACAGTGGCCCAGTTTCTGGGTGCCGCCCGGAACTTGCGGGTTAGCAGCAGCCGGGGCTCCTGGAACTGGGAGCGGCCTGTGGGGTAAGCACCCTTCTCACCCAGCCCACGTGCCCTCCCCTGCTCAGCTGTGGCCTGGACGCCTCAAAAGGTCTGGACCACATGCTACCGGGGGAACTGAGGGAGGCCCAGGAGTAAAGGCCCTCAACACGCTGTGACACCTCCCAGAACTTGAAACACTGAGGCAGGAGGATCACAAGTTCCAGGACAGCTTGGACTGAATAAATGAGACTCTGTCTTAAAGAACAAGTGTGGAAGTGGCCGGGGCTGGGGTTCAGGCCTGTACAAGAAACCCTGCTTTTGGTGGCTCAGTGGTAGATCCAGTGAGGGGCGGGGGCGTGGTCAGGGTGAAGCCCCGCCTAGAATCCCCAGTGAGGGGCTGGGGGCGTGGCTCAGGGTGGAGCCCCGCCTAGAATCTCCAGCGAGGGGCTGGGGGCGTGGCTCAGAGGTGGAGCCCCGCCTAGAATCCCCAGTGAGGGGCTGGGGGCGTGGTCAGGGTGGAGCCCCGCCTAGAATCCCCACTGAGGGGCTGGGGGCGTGGTCAGGGTAGTAGAGCTTGGAGCTTTTTTTTTTTTTGGTTTTTCGAGACAGGGTTTCTCTGTGTAGCTTTGCGCCTTTCCTGGATCTCGCTCTGTAGACCAGGCTGGCCTCAAACTCACAGAGATCAGCCTGCCTCTGCCTCCTGAGTGCTGGGATTAAAGGCCTGCGCCACCACCGCCCAGCCGAGCTTGGAGCGTTAGAACAGTGAAGAAACCCCTTCACTCTGTATTCCTGTTTTTCACGTCCTCACCCCTCCTCCATGCAGAGACACTTCCCATCTAATTCCTTCTCTTCCCCTGCTCAGCCCCAATACCTCTTCTCTGTAAACTGCTCCTTACACCACAAAGCCCTTCCCTGAAGCCATGGCCTGGCTCTTCATCCGTCATCTGGGCAACCCACTCTGGTTCCCATGAGGGCTCTGCGGCCTGGGCTAGCCCAGGCACCATCAGAGAGAGGGGTCATGACTACTTGATGCCAACAGCGGAGACACAGCAGCATGGCCTGTCATTGTGGCTTTGTCCCTGAGAGAGACAGAATCCAAGAATTCCTGGGAGGACAGAATTTCTGATATCAAGGCCAAGGTGCTGCTGGATAGTGTGGGGAGCACACCTGAGTCCTGTGGGAGCACCAGAGCTCAGGCACGGCACAGAGTGTGGGAGCACACCCGAGTCCTGTGGGAGCATGCTGGAGTCCTGCAAGAGCACTCTGGAGTCCCAAGGGAGCACCAGTGCCCTGGTGCTGCCGGCTGCCAGCTGGTTGTCTGCATCTGAGAACGAATCATCTCTGCCAGCCGAAAAATACTTCTTTTCCCACGAGGAGCAGACGCTGCTCTGCTCGGCAGGCTCCTATGCAGCCTGCTATGGTACATCCTGAATTGCCCTTCGCTTCAGTCAGCCTTGCTTTCAACCTTAACCTTCGGTTGGCCTTTTGGGGACTGTCCCAAGATCAAGAGAAACAAACTCAGCAAGCAGGGCCCTTGTGTTCTGTGGTGTTCCAGAAAGACGAGGGAATCCCGGGACAAGGAGCTAGGGGCAAACTAGTCCCCGTCTGACTTTAACTCAGACCCAGCGCCATCCACTCGGGCTCTGGGAACAGAATTCTTCATATTCCCAGAGCGCTTCAGTTGAACCCCAAAACCTCAAACACATCCTGATGCCTCATTTCCTCAGCGTGGCCCCGGGGTGACTTGGGCCATATTGCCAGGGGCTCCGAGGATCGTTCTGAGTCATCCCTGAGTCTGAGAAGGAAGGCTTGTCATCTCAGAAGCTGGTGGCCACAGCGGCAGGGCCCGTTCCCACCAGCCAACAGCGGGGCATCCCTGCAACTGCTCTAACGAGTGTGTGTGTGCGTGTGCGTGTGTGTGTGTGTGTGTGTGCGCGTGTATGTGTGTGCGTGCGTGTGTGCACGTGTGTGCGTGTGTGTGCGCGTGTGTGCGTGCGTGTGCGTGCGTGTGTGCGTGCGTGCGTGTGTGTGTGTGTGTGTGTGTGGAGTGTGTGTGTGTGCGCGCGTGTGCGCGTGTGCGCGTGCGTGTGTGTGCGTGTGTGTGTGTGGAGTGTGTGTGTGTGCGCGTGTGCGCGTGTGCGTGTGTGTGTGTGTGTGTGCGCGTGCGCTGCCTTTTAGGACTCTGTGCTCTGCTGGATTGGGGAAGCGTGGCCCAGTTTGTGCAAAGCCCTGGGTTCCATCTGCAGTCTTGAAAAAGAAGGAAACAACAGGACATTGGAAGGAGCATTTTCTCCCTCTATGGGTCAGAATGCCTCCTGGGCAGGGGCAGGAGGCTGTGGCCCTAGGAGGACAAGAGGGTAGATGGGCAGGTACAGCAGAGGACTGACCAGGGCTCAAAGGCAGAACCAGTCTTGCTGCAGCGAAGCTTAGAGTGAGTGTCTGGGCCGAGTTCCGGAAAGGCCCTGGGCTCCCGGGCTCATGTGTTCCAAGTGCTCAGGCTTCAGTGCAGGCACTTTCTAAGTCTGCCTGCCAAGGCACTTCCAGTAAGTCTCATTGTCAGCTACAAAAATAACCACCGTGGAAGTCACCACGAGCTGTGATGCTGCCCAGCCATGCCACAGAAGGGCAGTGGCCTCTGCGCCCCAAGGGGGAAGTCTCCTGGTCCAGCCTCAGCCTTTAAAGTTAGCATTCTGGTTTTAGACACCCCAACCTCAAGGGTACTGGGTCATTTGAATGGTCAGATCCCAGAAGGCTTTCGGGATACTGAGCCTCTTGGGTCTCCAACACCCAGGAGCCTGCACCATCACTCGGGAAGCAGCAGGCAGGGTCTCCCATCATCAACCCCATTCTGGTTCCCATCAGAGTCCAATTCCCAGGTGGATGCCTTAGATCCCAGCACCTGGTCAAGGCACACGGATCTCTGAGTTTGAGGCCAGCCTGGCCTACTGGTCTGCACAGCGAGCCCCTGTGTCAGAGGAAGAGAAAGAACTGTTGATGGTCGTCTTCCAGGTAGACACTGTGGTCCTGTGCTCCTGAATGCTGGTCAGCTGTCATCACCTGCACAGACTAGGTCCCTCAACACTCCATCCCAGACAAGGGAGGGCTCAGGACGCTTGTCCATCCCTGAGCACGAGAGGCAGTTAGGTTCATAGCTGTCGAAGGAGAGAGAGACATTTTCTTCAGCCCTTTGGGACACACCACACACACACACACACATGCACACGCACACACACACATACACCACACACACACCACACACACACATACACACCACACACACCACACACACATGCACACGCGCACACACACCACACACACATACACACCACACACACACCACACACACACACACACATACACCACACACACATACACACCACACACACACACACACACCACACACATACACACACACACACGCACACACACATACACCACACATACCACACACACACACACACCACACACACACATGCACACACGCACACCACACACACACACATACACACCACACACACACACACACACACACAGACACACACACACACACGACACTCACGTTCTACCTGCTGGCTTACTTATTTTCCGGGTGCATTACTCATTACTTCCTACTATCTTGGGGATGATTTGGGGGCTCTGCACCTTTCTGGCAGGTGATGGGGTGAAATCCAGAGCCTCAGGCACACATGTGCCCTGCACCTGAGCTGCACCTAGCTAGATGAGTTTGAATTTCATATACACACAGGACGTGGACTGGTTTTGCCGTTTTTTTCACATTTACCCCGCGCTCGCACACTTACACGCAAATGTAGAAGTCAGAGGACCGCTTGCTGGAGTCTGTCCCTTCTATCCACCACGTGTGTCAACAGGATCAAACTTCGGTCCTAGGGCTTAGCTGCAAGTGCCTTAACCCGCTGAGCCATCTAGCTGGCCCATTTTCTGCTGTTGGAGACAGGGTCTTCCACAGCCCAGGCTGGCCTCTGCCTGGCTGTGCAATTGAGAGTGGACTTGAACTCCTGATCCCCCATGGCCTGTCCGTCTGAGCCCTCCTCCCTTTGGTTATCAATGGAACCCAAGAAATCAGTTCTCCAAGGGGAAGGATGAAGCCCTGGGGCAGCCAGAGGAAGCCGTCTCTGTGGGAGAGCCAACTGGTCACATGACCTGACAGGAGGAACAGTGAGGGTCCTTGTGACTGCTGAGTTCTGGGAATTGGTTTCCATTTACTTGTTTATTTGTTCATTCCTTGCTTCATTCATTCATTGAGGAAGTCAAGGACAGCCTGCTTCCCTCACACCCTATGGGGTCTGGGACGGAACTCAGGTCTTTAGGCTTGGCAGTAAGAGCCTGAGAGTGCTGAGCCATGTCGCCAGCCCTGGCTGTACTTCATGTTGCAGGTAGAGTATCACAATGTTGCCCACTTTGGTCTCAAACTCCTGATGAGAAGGGACCACACCCCCACCTGCTAGATATAGAAATGTGAAGATTCGTGAGCAAGTACAAGCACTGCTCTGGGGCTGTGGCTCAGTGGGTAGCACACTCTCCCAGAATGCACCAGGCCCTGGGCTCCATCCCCATCATCAACCAGCGGCACACCCAGGTCATCCCAGCGCAGAGGAAATGGAAGCAGGAAGATCATGTGTTCAAAATGATCCACGGCTATGTAGCATGTTAGGGCTAGCCTGAGCTACATGATTAAAAAAATCAACATCATAACCAGCATGCTCCTCAACGTGGCCAGGCCTCACCCAGGAAGGAGAACTGTCCTGCTTTGCACTGTTGTACTGGGTCCCAAGAGGTCAGTCTGTGAGCCAGGCCTGACCGGTTCCCTGACCTTGGGAAGAACCAGGACCTAACCTTGCCAGTTCAGTTGACATGACAAAGAGAGGTTCCTCCAGTCCTCAGCCTCACACAAAAGAGGCCAACTACAAAAGCCAGGCCAGTCAAGCCCAGATTTTTCTTATTGTTTGTTTCCCGTTTGCAGAGAGTAACTTTGAATGATCTGCATCTTTTCCCTTTTTTTTTTTAAGCAATGTTTTCCCTTTAAAAAAAAAACATAAAACCTATAGAGCGGAGGTATAAGGTGTGGCACTCCAGCCTGACTGCCAGGAGTGTGATGAGATCCCATCTCCCTGCTCCCCTAACCCATGAACCCTGTTGTTTCTTCCTTCAGCCCCCTTTAAAGCATTCTCTGTCTGCAGGCGTCACCCCAGCCCTTCAGAGCTGGCGGATCCAGAGTTCAAAGTCACCCACAACTGCATAGTTAGCGTGAGGCCAGCCTGGGACACCTGAGACCCTGTCTCAAAACCTAAAAAAAATGTCAACAAACCCCCATAAAAACATAAAACCAACTTTTGTGGTGGGGAGGACATTCTCACCGTGTAGCCCAGGCTGGTGGGTTTCATTCTTCAGACTCCTGAGCACTGCGGGGACAGAAGCACAGCCCACACCCAGATCAACATAACGCGTAGTGCTGCTTTTTAAATTGTATTTATTTATTTATTTAGTATGTGCGTGCATGTTCCAGGGCCATGGCACACATGTGGAGGTCAGAGGACAACTTGCAGGAGTCAGCTCCTTCCGCCACGTGGGTTCCAGGGACAGAACTCGGTCCTCAGGCTTGGCAGCGCTCACCTGTACCCACTCAGCCATCTCACTGGCCGTGAGATTTGTTTATTTATTTGGAGACATAGCCCTTCTTCTGCTACGAAGACCAGGCTAGCTTCTAACTTGAAGAGATCTCTTTCTGTCTCCCGTGTGCTGTGACTAAAGGCATTCGCCTCCACCCCTGGTTAATAATTTTCATTTATTATATGTGAGACAGTCTCAAGTTTCAGCCCAGGCTGGCCTTAAAGTCCTGATCCTCCTGCCTCCCCCTCCCCAGTGCTGAGATGACAGTGACATTCACGGCTGTAACCAATGCTGCTCTGGTTCAGAGACGATTCCAGGCTGTGTTTATCACGTGGAATCACACCGTGTCGGAGTTGATGTTTGAGTCAGTGTTCTCGCCTCTCTCTTAGGCAGCCAGTGAAGTTAATCACATATGTTTTTAAATGGGGGGGGGTGGCTTTTTAAGACAAGGTCTTGCTATGTAGCCCAGGCTAGCCTCAAACTTTCCCTCTCCTTTCCCCAGCCTTCCAAATGCTAGGACAGGCGTGCACCACCACTACCCACTGACAAAACAGACATTTAACAGTTTTTCTTCTTTAAAGTTTTTTTAAAATCATTATAGTGATTGCTTGATTGTGGGATGAATGCATGTGCCACAGCTCCTGTGTGCACATGGATGTCAGGAGAAAATTTTTGAGTCAGTTTTCTTTTTTTTTTTTGGTTTTTTCGAGACAGGGTTTCTCTGTATAGTTTTGTGCCTGTCCTGGAGCTCGCTTTGTAGCCCAGGCTGGCCTCGAACTCACAGAGATCACCTGGCTCTGCCTCCCGAGTGCTGGGATTAAAGGCGTGCGCCGCCACCGACCGGCAGTTTTCTCTTTCTATCACGTGGGTCCCAGAGAGTGAACGGAGCTCCCAGCGGCAAGTACCTTCCCCACTGAACCATATCACCATCCCTGACCAAGTGTTTTTAGTAAAGATGAGGGTAAACCTCAGGCAGCTGAGGCAGGAGGATCTGGAGTTCAAGGCCAGCCTTGGCTACAGGGACAGCTGGAGGCTACGTAACCCCTCCCCTCAAACAAAACAAAACAATAGCAAAGATGTTCATCAGCCAGAAAACAAACCAGAGTCCATTCTGCGGAACCACACAGTGTCCACACAGCTCAGCACTGCCCCAGCATGGAATTTCTTTGGAATAAACAAGAGATAATGATCATGTTTCCATTTCCCCCTACGTTTTTTCTTTTTTTCCAATCTCACCTCCTGATACAATTTGTTCAGCGCCTAGGAACTTTTTACCGAGGAAAAAAATCTCTGAGTGGGGGTGGGAGGCCCACGTTTGAATCTGATAAGGGACCAAAATATTAAGCCTATTATTTTTGGTGGCAGGTTTGTTTTCTGGCTGCTTCCTGTTCGGTCCTAAAATAGCCCTGGACAAGGGGCTCAGGACATGAACGGCCTTCCCATAAAACCAGCTTTGAAGCCGGGATTTCATGGCACGGAGTCTGACCTCGTGTGATAAACCGCTTCTTGACTCTTTCTACCTACCCAACTGCCATCCAAGTGACCTCGTGCCACCCGCAAGGTGACTCTCAGAATCTGCAAAGCGTCACGGGGAGTCCTGACTCAGAACTCGGGGTCAGTTCATTGCCAGGATGACCCTGGCCCAGGCTCTTCCCAAGCCCAAGCTCTGAGGACTTTCTGCCACTGAGCTCCACCCAAGTCCTTTTTACTTATTATTATTATTACTACTACTACTACTACGTTTTTGTTTTTCTCTATGTAACAGCTCCGGCTGTTCTGTAGACCACACTGGCCTCGAACTCACAGAGATTCCCCTGCCTCTGCCTCCCGAGTACTGGGACTAAAGGGCTTGCAACACCATTGCCCAGCTTTTTGTTTATTACTGAACATTAATTTTCTTGAGTCAGGCAGGGTCTCATGTAGTCCCGGATGACCATGAACTCCCAAACTTCCTGCCTCAGATTCCGGGGTGCTGGGATGACAGACTGCATCCCCAAACCTGGTTTCTGTACTTCTGGGGATGGGCTGACCACAGGAAAAGACTTTCTTGTCATTTATTTATTTATTTATTTATTTATTTATTTAGAGACATGGCATCTCCACTCCAATGTGTGGGATCAGGTGTGCACTACCACAGCTGGCTGGCGGTGGGGACCCTTTCTTCTTTTGTGTGTGGCTTTCGGTGTGAATCCCTGGCTACAGAGACCAGAAGCTGATGTCAGGTGTTTTCCTCAGTCACTCTCCAGCTTTTGTTTTTGTTTAAGGACAGGGTCTCTCACTGAACCTGGAGCTCACACAGGTTAGCCTGGGTAGCTAGCGAGCCCGACATCCTCCTGTCCCTGCCTCCAGCACTGGGGGTGCCATCCTGCCTGGATTTATTTAACAGAGCTTGTGGGGATTTGAACTCAGCCCCTCATGCTTCTACGACAAGTGCTTTACAGACTGGACCATCTCGCAGCCCTCCAGACGCTCCATCCCAGAGGGGCACGGCAGGGTATTCACGCCAGTGAGTTTCCTCCCACGAAGCGGTCACCCTCCTCTCGTGTTGTGAACATCAATCCCAAGGAGGGGCGTGGGCAGAACACCTGGCCTCTGAGCCTTAAAAGACTCAAGGCTGGCGCTGTAGAGCCGGCTCAGGGTTAAGAGCAGCGGCTGCTCTTGCAGAGGACCCAAGTTCAGGTTCCAGTATCAACATGGCGGCTTGGGAAGGTCAGCAACTCCGGTTCCAGGGAATTCAATGCCCTCTTTTGGCCTCAAAGGGCACTGCACCCACACACGGCACACACATGCAGGCCAAACACCCCCCCACACAAAATAAAACGGGAAAAAGGCAGGAAGGCCTGAGAACTTCCAGGGCTCACAGGAGCAAAGGAAACGGTGGGTTAGAGGTTGACAGGGATCCGTGACGGAAAGGAGCCGAGGGCAAGCAGAGGCAGCTTCAAGAGGTTCAGCTGGCTGGGGAATTGCTCCAGATGAGTAGGACGCTAAGAACGGCCGTGATGAGAGGGGCTTCTGGAATTCTCTATCTCTGTGATTCTAAATCTAAAATGGTCCTTAAAAAAGAAAAGTGAAGGCCGTTGGCAGTGGCGCACGCCTTTAATCCCAGCACTCGGGAGGCAGAGACAGGCGGATCTCTGTGAGTTCGAGGCCAGGCTGGTCTACAGAGTGAGTTCCAGGACAAACCACACACACACACACACACACACACACACACACACACACACACACAACAACAACAACAACAACAACAACGAAAAAAACAAAAACAGAAAAGTGAAAGGCTGGAGAGATGGCGTGGTAAGCATGCTTGTCGCCAAGTCTGATTACCTGAGCTGTGTCAACCAGTGGATGCCAAAACAGTCTCACCTCAAAGGAGACAAGAGGAACTCTGGAGCCAAACATGAACGACAGACATCATGTCACCTGGAGCTCCGTATTTCCAGATGCAAACAGTTTTGTGAAGCTTGTAGAATAACCAAATAAAGTCACAAACCAAGAGCTTTTCAAAGACCATGATGGAGGCATCCCACAGTTGCCTGAGGACTCCTGGCACTCGCTCTGTAGTCCAGGCCTTACTCCTGAATTCAGAGATCCGCCTGCCTCTGCCTCCTGGGTGCTGGGATCAAAGGTGTGCGCCACCACTGCCTGGCTAATAATTCACTTTTTTAAAAAACTGGGAAAGAAAAAAAGTTAAGAATAAACAGTCTATCCAGTGCCCTCCATGGAGCTTTCCCAGCTGCTATGTGTGTATACAGCACGTGAAGGGATGTTGTGTAGACCTGGATCCAAGCCCCAGAACCTCATTAGGATGTGAAACATTTCAAAACGTAACTCAACGAGGCACAGTAGCTGACTCCCTATAATCCCAGGGAGGCAGAGGCAGGCAGGTCTCTGAGTTCTAGGCCAGCCTGGTCTACACAGTAAGACCCTGTCTCAAAAAACAAAACAAAGTAATTAAAAAAAATCAGAACAGGAGGGGAGGCAGTGAGAGTTTTTTCAGATTTGTTTTGATTTATGTGTGTGTTGTGAGTGTGCAGTGCCTAAGGAAGACAGAGGAAGGCATTGAGTCCCTAGCAGCTACAGTGACAGGTGGTTGTGAGCCACCAACATGGATTCTGAGACCTGAACTGGGGTCCTCTGAAAGAGCAGTGTGTACTCTGAATCCCTGAGCCCTCTCCCAGCCCCATATTTTACCTGACGCTTTAAAATTACATTTCTTTCATTTTGTATGGGTGAGGCTCTCCCAGACTTGCAAGTCCAGGGATCCAATTGTGATGGGGACGTCTGGAAAGAAGCTGTGTCCCAGAGGCTGACCAGCTGACCAGCTGACCAGCTGACCGAGCTGCAGGGGCATGGAGAGGGTGGAAGGCTGCAGGCCCAGAGCCTAACTACGGTTTGTATTGGGCTGGCTTTAGCTCTTAATGACCATGGCTGGCCCACCTCTGTATGGGACCCCAAATCCCATGAACAGCAGATTCAACTCCTTGGAGGTAGGCGGTGGTGGCACTCACCTTTAATATCAACATGGGGTGGCAGAGGCAGGCGGAGCTCTGTGAGTTCGAGGCCAGCCTGGTCTACAGAGTGAGATCCAGGACAGCCAGAGCTACACAGAGAAACCCTGTCTCAAAAACAAAAACAAAAAACCACCTAACAGTGTTTGCCTGCATGTATACAAGTGTAAGTGTTCATCTGCATATATGTGTTTGTCTGCAAACATGTATGTGCAACACATAAGTCCTTGGTGTCCCTGAAGCCAGAGGAGGGTGGTGAATCCCTTGGAGCAGAGTTACAGAAGGTTGTGAGCCATCATGTGGATGCTGGGAATCAAACCCAGATCCTTTGGAAGAACAGACAGTGCTCTTAACCTAAGCTGTCTAACCCCTTATTTATTTTGAAACAGTCTGGCTATGTAGCCCTGATGGCCTTGAAGTCCTTATGTAGACCAGGCTGGCCCACACTCAGATCTACCTCTGCTTCCTAAGCAGGAGGCTCAAAGGCATGTACCACCACATGCAAGGTTATTAAAAATGTATTATATGTGCGTGTGGGTGAGTGTCCAAGGAGACCAGAGAGGGCAATGGGTCCCCTGGAGCTGGGGACACGTGTAGCTGAGCTGCCTGATGTGGGTGCTGGGAATGAAACGTGGGTCCTCTGCTAGCGCAGCAGGCATCTCCTCCGCTCCCCACTCCACCCCCAAGTCAGATTCTAAGCACATGAAATAAAATGTGAGCTCTAGGAGAACACAAGGCCGTTTCCTGCCATGGCCAGAGGCCTTCACAGGGCCAGCCCACAGTTCCGCCTGCCCCGGCACTAGATGGCCACAGTGTCCATGTTTTGTCTTCACTTACAAAGCTGAATATCTGGGAGCATTTCTGATTTGGGGTGTCTGACTGTATCACTTTCTTTGAGACATGGTCTTTCTGTGTAGCCCTTGCTGTCCTGGAACTCGTCATGTAGACCAGGCTGGCCAACTGCCCTTGCCTGCTCCTGCCTCAGGGTGTGCCAGCAACCTGCATTTCAAAAGCATTTTTCCCCTGCAGAGGAGGAAAGGAGGATGCATTCTGGAAAGTGAAAAAAAAAAAATTGCCAAACTGGCTTCTCTCTGGTCATAAATTGCCTTCAAAGCTCAATAGCCGAGCTGGTGTAGAAGACGGTTCAGAGGTTAAGAGTGCTTGATGCTCTCGCAGAGGGCCGGGGTTCCATTCCCAATATCCACATGGTGGCTCATAACCCACTGTAACTCCAGTCCCAGGGGCCTGCACTTTCTCCTGACCTCATGGGTACCAGGGGTGCACAGACACATGCAGACAAAACAGTCATCCACATCTAACAAAAACAAAAAGCAAACCCCACCACCATCAACAAAACGGCTCACTGGGTTAAGGCACTTCCTACCAAGCCTCATAACCTGAGTTCAATCTGAAGGTCCCACGTGGTTGGAGGAGAGAACTGACCTCTGCCCTTTCACTGTGCTCCGCGGATTTGTGTATGTGCACACACACACTAAACAGAACACAAATATAAATAAACAGTAAGTGTGCTATGCACGGCTCTTGCAGAGGACTCAGATGGAGTCCCAGTACTCACACTAGGCGGCTCCCAACTGCTCCAGGGGATGACACCCCCTTTGGCCCCTACCAGCACCTACAGGCACGCACATGCACACACGTGCACACAAACGATGCAACACTTCTCTTTACCCTGCTGCAGGAGCACTGGTCCTCAGCATGCCAGGGAGCCACCGACCCAAGCTCCTGGACTGAAAACAAGACAGCTTCACGTTTTGTATTAAAATATTTTATATTAATCATTCAAACTTCATTTTTATACAACGAATGCATACATCATGTGGGGGTGTCTCATGGATGCGGGGAGGGGCGGGGGCAGGGCCTGTCTGCAGCAGGAGACTGGAGGCTGTCTCTGCCAGTTGTTGACCGATCTGGAAGGCGGAGCCTGACTGACCGCCATCACACCTCAGACAGACAGACAAGCAGCTTCCAGGCCTTTTGCCTACAGCTGCCTACCTGCCCCACTCACGGGGGAGCTGCGTCTACTGCCTCTGAACAAGGCCCCGAAGCCCAGGCCCGGTGGCCAGCTTGTCCTTAACTGTGGTGGCTGTGGCAGGCACGGCTTGAAGCGGGCACGCTCTGAGCATGGGTGTGTACATACGGACGGCAGTGGCTTCCCCTGCACCGCCTAGGCCGGCATGTCAGCCTTGCTGAGGGCGATGGCCAGCTCCAGGTCCTCCTGCTCCTGTCTCCGCAGCCTCGCCAGCCGCTCCTGCTCCGCTTTCTCGCTTTCCCGCTTGGCCCAGGCCAACTGCTGCTCCTCATTGCCAAACTACAAAGGAAGATTGGGCAGTGAGAGGGGGACCGGCTGGGTGGAGGGCGCTGGGCAGGTAAGGACCAGCAGCCCACGCTAGGGTCCCTGACCTCACTCCACGTCAAAAGAAGCGGAGTACATTCGACCTGAGCTGCCAACTGGAGGTCTAGACACCCACCCCTGCAGAGAGGGCAGCCCGGCCTGGTGCTGGAAGGTTCTAGCAGGCAGGTCCACCAACTCTGTAGGTACATCCTACAGTTTTCTCTCTCCTTTAGAGATAGGGTCTCCTTAGGTAGCCCAGGCTGGCCTACAACCATAGCCAATCCTCCTGCCTCAGCCACCCAGCTGGCTGTCACACCCTACCAGCTACTCTTATTCTGCTCCATGCCCTCTTGAGAGACCTCAATCCCCCAGGGAGGAGCCATTTCGCGTGTAGGGACTTCAATAGTTCCCTAATCACTGTCTCTTCCAGGGAATGCGGATTTCTGTGATTTAAGATTCTAGCCCTCAAGAGCAGACAGACATCAGCAGTGAAACAGGTGACGGGGGGGGGGACGGGGGGGGGGGGACGGGGGAAGACACACAACCTCCTTGGGGAGAGGAGGGATGGAGGTGCAGAGGACACAGCAGCTCTTTCACCAGAGCATGGGCCCTCAAAAGGATCTGTCTGCAAGCCGCCCCCAGGAACTGGTGGGGACAGTGGCCTGGGGACCTGGGAGGTTCTAGGTGGCAGAAGTCAGGGCCACACAGGACCTAAGAGCCCTAGGACAGAGCTGAGACTTCCTAGCCAGTGACAAGGAGCCTAGTGAATATTACTCAGCTCTGTTGGTGGCAGGGGTGTGGCCTCCAGGGAAAGGGTGGAGCCCAGGAACCTCACAGGGGCTCAGGAAGGGGACAAGTCTGGAGTCTAAGACATCCCTAGGAGGTTGGGCTCATCTATTCCCACATGCAGGTCATAGATCACTGCCCCCTCCCTGTCTTGGGGAATTTTCCTAAAACTTCACGGGGAACAAAATAAGGAAGAAAAAAACGCAGGGGTAAATACTCCAGGAGCTGCAGCTGGGCAGTGGGCGAAGGGCTTCACCCTCGCAGCCCCAGAGGAGGAGCAAGCCCCTCACTCCTCCCACACAGCCTGCCTTGTGCACGTGCGCTGAGAGAACGTTCCCGCAAGGGTATTTCCTCAGCAGTGCCGACTAGACCTGGTTGGAGATGCCTGGACTAGGCTACCTCCGATTCTCCTGGGTCACAGAGGGGTGACCTGAACCTGAGGTGAACAGCAGCTTGGGGGCCACTTCCCTTCTGTACTGTCTCAGGGCCCCAAAGAGCCAAGAGGACCCCACCTTTCTCGGGCACCTTCACCAATGAGAATTTGTCTCTCTGAAGAGACGTGCCTGCATGGATCGTGCCGTGCAGGCAGACTCTGCCCCTCCCGTCTGCTCCTGGAGGCATCTGCGAAGCCCAGAGCAGTAGTCTGACGTCCACCTGGCTCCTAAGGAAGCTGAACGGGCTATGTCAGCTACTCTGGAGACACACCCCTCGCTGCTCCTGAGGAACGCACGCACGAGTGGCTTGAGGCAGAACGGCTGTCCGTGGCTGTTTTGTAGGGTAGGGACTCTGGCAACCCACGATGGCCCTGAATTCCCTGGGTCTCTGATAGGCACAGTCATGCCCTGCTTGCCAGGATGTAAAGAAACTTTTTTGTTGTTTTCAAGAAAAGTTCTCTCTATGCAGCCCAGGCTTCCCTCAACTCAGAAATCTACCTGTCTCTCTGTCTCCCAGGTGCTGGCATTAAAGGTGCTGGCTACTACGTCCTTTTTTTGAGACAGGGTCTCCTGTAGTCCCAGGCTGGACTTGAACTAGCTGAGGGCGACCTTTAACTCCTGGGTGCTGGGGATGAGCCCTGGGCTTTGTGGGCGCTAAGTGAGCACTACCCACTGAGCTACGGCCCCAGCCCGGAGGGAGAAGCTCGGCTAATGGGAAGAGCCACCGAGGGAACCGGCCACCACCAGAAAGCTTTGGGGTGCCACAGCAGGTGCCAAGGAAAGCATGGCCAACCCTCGTGGGGGACATCAGTTTCCAAAAGCCCAAACCACAGGTGACGACAGCCTTTTCTGAGCTTCACAGTATTAAAGTCCCAACGAGCCTGGAAAGCAGGTTCACGAAGGGAGTGAGGGCTGTCCCCACTGGGGCTCTGCCATCAGGGAGGCCTGTGCTGTGCCGTGCTGATGGGAACACAGGCCAGGCCAGGGCAGGACAGAATTTAGTTTCCCATCTGGGATGAGAGTGTTTAAATCAGAAGTTAAGCTAAGTATGGGTACAGTACCAAACACCCCAGCACCCAGAAGCTCAAGTTTGAGAACAGCCTCGGTAAGACCCAAATAACAAACAGATACACCTGAAAAATAAAACTGAAGCCAGTAAGCACTCTGGGACAACCAAGTCGTTAGCCCGGTCACAGCTCAGAACCTGGTGTTTACGATAAAGCGGTGCAGGGGAACGGGCGCTCTGCCGGTGCGGGCACAGGAAGTGCAAGCTTTTCAGAAGGCCACAGTCATCTCTCTACACCGCGGCTGGGCTCCACAACCGCTCTCCCTGCCCGCACCCAGCACTGCAGTCACGTGGTGACAGCTGTGCCGATCTGTTTGTTTTTCAAACGGACTGTTTTATTTTTGTAGCGCAGGCCGACCTGGGACTCCTGAGCCTCCTGCTCCCACCTGCCCGGTGCTGAGACAGAGCCGGTGTGGAGCTGGGCATGCACTCCACACATGGCACCAGCCCTGGTCTTGCTGGTAATAGTTCCCACCAGAAAATAAACCTCGTGCTATTCAAAACACTCCAAGTGCTTCTCTCTCCGACTTTGTCTAATAATGCTGCCTTTCTGAAGGTACACACTGTGCACTGTCAACAGAAATGAGCGAGCTGCAGTTCAGAAAAGTCACAGGTCCCCAGGGACCACAAAAGGGCCAGGGCCAGTGTATTATTATCACTATTACTATTTTTAGACATGTCTCTCCATGTACCTCAGGCTGACCTCAACCCTGAGATCCTTCTGCCTCAGCTTCCCAGAACTGGGATAAGAGATGAGTGCCACTGAGCCCAGCTCTGCTTTAAGCAATTCAAATGAAGCACAGCACAGCCACGTTCCATGGATGTCACTAACAGCTGGGGAGGACCTGGGTATTCACTGTGCTCTGATACAAATGCTTTGTTTTTTGGGTTTTTTGCAGTGGGAATAGAACCTAGGGTCATATGTGGGCCCTGCCAGTCAATCACCACTGAGCCACACTTCAGCACTCCGGGACTGTTTGGAGGCATGAGGACCAGTAAGTAGCTCATGGTCATTCTAGGCTACAAACTAAGGCCCAGGCTTATCTCAAAGAAACAAAAGCAAGTAAAAAAAGTAAACAGAGCCGGGTGGTGGCGGCGGCGGTGGCGCACGCCTGTAATCCCAGCACTCGGGAGGCAGAGGCAAGTGGATCTCTGTGAGTTCGAGGCCAGCCTGGTCTACAGAGCTAGTCCAGGACAGGCTCCAAAGCTACAGAGAAACCCTGTCTCAAAAAAAAAAAAAAAAAAAAAAAAAAAAGTAAACAGAGCAGTAATCCCAAAGTCTCCCCCCTGGCAGCCCAGTGAGGAACTTCACAAACATCAAGGAAAGCTTTTGGGAAAACGTCCACACCAGGAAGGGTGAAATGGATTATGGAAAGGCAGCACATTCGGAGCACAGGCCGCCCTGAGGTGGTGGAGGGTGCTAAGAATGCCAGCCATGAAGGAGCCCGGGCTGGCTCAACAGGAGCAGGGCAGCGCTGGTCAGAGCCCAGGCTGCTGCCAGGAAGCCTCTGGCCTGGGCAAGCGGCCTCTCTGAACCCTTGGGAAAGAGAAGAGGCTCCAGGGCGGTCCTCTAGGCTGGGTTCTTTTTTTACTGTAGCTAATAAACCAAATAGAAATTGGGGAAAAACAAAAAACAAAACGCAGAACACAAAGTAACCAAATCCCTCATTCTTGGACATCCTGCCTGGACTCTTCTCCTACATGCATGATGTACTTGGGCAGGACCACCGACCCTGGCACGCAAAGACCTTTCTGGAGGCAGCAGAACCTGATGAAATGTTCAGAATCAGTCCTAGGAAATGACTGCATGCTCAGCCTCCAAAACTCAATGGACCAACGTGGTGGCACACACCTTTAGTCCCAACACTCAGGAGGCAGAGGCAGGTGGACTGTGAGTTCCAGGCCAGCCTGGGCTCCATAGAGAGACCATGTCTCCAACAGAAGCTCAGTGAACACAGCAGCCTTGCCTGAGGGACAAAGGTCACACAGCCACTGAACGGAGGCAGGCACACTCCATGTCACCCACCCGGGAGAAATCTCATCTTCCTGCAGGCGTTCAACATAGTTCTCACTCAGCTTTATCCACAACCTTTCCCTCAGAGAGGCCAGTGCAGAATAATAACAAAGTAGTGGCTGGGTGGTGGGAGGTGCCAGCAGCAGGGGAGCAGTGTGGTGGCTGCACAGGGACGCCCACCCCCAAGAAGCAGCAAGCCAGGCAGGAAGGCGGCCGAGGGAGGACTCAACTTACAGAGGTGAAGTCGGCAAAGCCGGAGGAAGAGGCCTTAGGAGGTTTAGCTGAAGAGGAGGGGGCAAATGGATCTTTGCCACTAAATGGGTCCCCAAACCCCTTTTTATTTTGGAACGGGTCGCCGCTGTCAGCCCCGAGTGGCTGGAATGGATCGGGGGACTCGGGGAAGGCTGAAGAACCCAGCTGGCTTACAGGTGTACTCTGACCTGGAAAGTTTAGGGAAAAACAACAAAAAACAGAAGACAAAAAAAAAAAAAAAAAAAAAAAAAAAGGGAAACACAAGTTACTCACTACGACAGGGTGGAGTGCTGGCCCTGGGACTCTGATTTTTTGGGGTGTGTGTGTCTGGAATCCATGATCCCATGCCCACTCTGTACTTGTTACAGCATTCTATAATAACCCGGAGCAGAGGGGCAACAAGACTGTGAGCGATGCCAGAAGAGTGGTGTAATTGTTTTAAAGTTATTTTTGAGACGGGGTCTCATGTACCCCAGGCTGGGCCTAAACTCATCTTCCTGCCTCCCCCTACCAAGTGATGGGATGACAGATGTGTGGGGCCATACCTGGCCCAAGATCACTTTATGTCACATAAAACTGGACCTGTCTTTAGCAGTTAAGGACGCACACTGGTTTGCAGAGAACTCGTTTGGTTCCCAGTACCCAAGTCCACACTTCCCTACAGTTACTATGGGGGGGAGACTGGCAGGCTGTTGGCACAGGACTTGCTTTAGCCCAGCCCGTCACACCTTTTCCGTCACAGCTGAGCAGAGGGACAGAGGGAAGGGGCCAGGAGGACTCCCTGGTGACGAGGTCAGAGGCATAGCCTCCAGCTCACCAGAGCACAGGGCATGATTACAGGGAACAACACCAACCACACACAAGAGATGGACCTCTGCCTGGCTCTCCAGGCAAGGTCAGCTCGGTACTCCTGCCTCCTGTGGTTGCTGCTCTGCAGGACACACAGGGGTGTCCAGACATCCACAGCTGAAACATCAGCCCAAGGGCCAGGTCCGCACAGCTCCTGGTGTTAATGAACTACCCACACTGGCATGTCTCATGGTTTCAAAGCCATCATTCAGAAAGAAACACCTGGTTGTGTGGACAGCACACCTGAGCCCAGGACACCTGCTTCCCACCCATCACAACCAGCGCACTGCCTGATGGTAGTCCAGGTGGCAAGACTTCCGAGCAGGTAAAGCGCTGGCTGACAAGTCTGACGACCTGAGCCACCCCAGGCACCAGCACGGAGGAGAGACACAGCCCTGTAAGGTGTTCTGACTTACGTGTGTGCCACAGCACTCGTCCCCCCCAGCAAATGAATAAATGCAAGGGGAAAGGGCCTAACATCGTGTTCTGCTCCCCCAGACCACTGAACACCCTCCCACCCACCTCCAGCTGTATAAGCCTCATGGAGGACAAGTTCTGAGGCCTGGCTGGCCCCAGTCTCCTCATGTGTGGTGCAGGAATGAGACTGGGGGTGGGGCTGTCAGGCTGACACTCGGGAGCAGTCTGTTGCTGTGCCTGGCTACAGCTCTCTTGTGAAAGCATAATGGCAGCCTGGGCCCACACAGCTGTAAAGTGCAATAGTCAGATCCAGGCTGTCTCTCAGCTTAATTGATGCCAGCGGCACGGTACCATGAGGAATAAGTTTCACGTGACAGTGACCTGGTACCACCACCAGGGGACAAGAACCTGACAGGGTCGCTGTTCTAGTTGTTATACTTCACACACTCACAGGACACATCTGGAGTGGGGCCTGGTGACAGAGGGCAGAGCAGGTGCATGGCCATGGGAAGAGTCCAGTGAGCATCACTGCACTGTCCCTTCAGGCTGCTGCCTCTTAACAAATGAATGAATGAATGAATGAATGAATAAATAAATAAATAAATTGGTGGGGTCTTACCGTGTAGACCAGGCTAGCCTGGGATTCACCTCCTGACTGTTGGGATTAAAGGCATGCACCGCACACCTAGCCTCCCTTTAGGTTTCTGCCAAGGTCATGGTCACAGACCTGGAGACCCTATCAGAAGGGCACATACACACGTGCTTCCCAACCCCTGTGGCTTTAATGCCTACCTTTCTCCCACTCCCAAATACCCCTGCTGTTCTCTCTGCCCCGCTGCCGACCTCCAGCCTCCCTGCAGGCCAGTCCCCAGCAGGCCCCCCACCAGAGATGAAGGAACAGGCAGCCAAGGCCACCTGTATCCCTGGACCCCCAGAGCAGGCAGGCAGCAGAGGCTGGGGAGGCTCACAAGGAACCAGCACACTTGTGGTACCAACACAGAGTCTAACTGTTGTCTTGGGCCCCTTTCCTCAGTCCCCAGACTGCTGGGAACATAAGCACAGCCTGTGTTCTGGGAGCCTCGGCCAAGGGAAGCCAGGCAAAGAGAATGACATGGAGAGGCGCCTGCCCTCCTTTGGGCACCCTCTCTGTTCACTGCCTCTGTAACTTCCACCCTAAACAAACCCCCTCCCGCCAGAGACCTTCCCACCTACCCATCATGCACTCCACCTCATCTACATCCAAGGTCATCCTGTGGCATGGCTCAGGTACCTGTCACAGCCTCTGTGGCCCTTGTGACTAAAGCCTGGTAGCTAAGTCACTTACTGTGTGCTTTCTCATTCTCTTCGCAATGCCTGGAACCTCTATCCCTGAATATGGACCTCCCCCACCCCCATCCTCAGTGCCCAACCAGGAACTAGGAGGGAGGGCTGAGCGCCTTTGACTGAATGTAGCTCTCTATAGCACAAAATCTGAGTTCCCTAGGTACCCGAGTACCAGGAAAGCCCCAGGACCACACACCAACTCTCCTCCCAGCTTTCTGCAGTGACCCCAACCCCGGGCACTCTCAAAGCAGATGCTATCTTATGCCATCATGGTTTCTGAAACCCACCTCCACCGGGCACTCTCAAAGCAGATGCTATCTTATGCCATCATGGTTTCTGAAACCCACCTCCACCATGCACAAACACACATTAACTCATGCCTGTGCAGGTCTAGTACTGACAAGGTCCTAGACTAGAGACTGAACCAGCTGACTCTTGGAGGGTCATGAGGAGTGGAGGGACCTCCTGCACATCCCCACCTAGCCTGTGCTGCCTGCTCAGCCTGTCACCATATTCTACCATCAAGTCCATGGCTAGAAGTCCTGACCCCCAGCTATGCAGAGAAGGTCACTAATGGAAACAGGACTTTCTGTTTTTTGAGAAAGGGTCTCATGTAGCCCCGGCTGGCCTTGACCATGTTATGTGGGCGGTCACCCCGTACTTGGGAGGCTGAGGCAGAGTTATGAACTTAAAGCTAGACTGTATTACATAGTCAGCCCAGTTTCAAATAAAAACAAGGGTGGGGTGCTTTTTCAGCCCGGAGCGAAGCCCTGGGTTTCATTCCCTACCCACTAAAAACTAGGTGTGGTCGACCACGCCTCTGACTCAAGTACAGGGGCTGAAGCAAGGAAGACCAGGAGTTCAAGTTCATCATTAGCTACCTAGAGTCTGAGGCTAGCCTGCACTACATGAGACACCATCTCAAAAAACAATGAACAATAAGAATTTAAGAGCAGGACATTTCTTAAAGGGTGTGGCAAGGCTGGGCAGATCTGAAAACATCTGAGCAGGGAAAGGAGGCAGCTAGCCACTTTGAATCTCTTCATCTATTTGATGAAGAACTCTTTCTCCTCTGGCTTGCGGGATTTAAAAAATATATATATACAAAAAACTGTTTTGCTGGGAGGGGCCGTCAGGAATGCAGCCGGCTGCAGCCAAGTGAGGCTAAGGCTTCTGAGAGCAGAGAGGTGATCCGAGATGAAAAGAGGCTTTCACACCATGACTCGCTGCAGCTGAAACCGTTATTTAGAAATCGCGACTGCGCTCATGAAACCCAACAGCAGCAACTGCTGCCTCTTGTTTTCAGGAGAGAAACGGTTGTTTTCTCTTGGTGCCTGTGTTTTGGGTGCTGGTGTGCAGGCGCTGCAGGTCCTTCCACTTGCAGGGTGGCGTGGCCCTGGACTGTGCCAGGGCTTGAGCAATGATGGAAGCCCCTGGCCGTGGCTTCCCACTTGGCACCCAGTTATTTTTGGTGGCTGTATTGTTTCAAGGCTGGGTCTAGTTCCTGCTTTTATGTAACCACTTCTGCTAACTCCTTAATTGCTTTCCCTATTTTCTGAGGTGGAGCTGATCCTGAGTGTGACAGTCATTCTGTCTGTCCCAGCAGTAGGAAGCAAGGTCACAGTGGTTTGGGCTCTTGGGACACGAGTATGGAGAGATGGCTTCGGGAAAGGATCAGAATAAACTCAGAAAGGCTGAGGCCATGTCTAAAGTCAATACTGGTAGGATGGCCCAGCAAACGAAGCTGCTTGCTCACAGCCCGGGTTCAATGACTCACATGATGGAAGAACTGACCCTTGAGAGCTGCCCTCGATCCCCGACCTGTGTGCCACTAACGAATGTGCAAATAAATGTAGTTAAAGAAAAGAAAAGGAAGGAAATAAAAACAAAGTTCCTAAGTATCATTAATAACAACAGCAATAAAAGGATTGTTTGGCCAGGCATGGCGGCACACACCTTGAATCGTAGCACTCAGGCAGGGGGAATCTCTGAGACAGCCTGTGAGATGCCCCCCTCAAAGTAACAAACAACAACATGTAACTTTTGTTACATGAAAAATTTAGCAGGTTGGTGTGTGGTAATCAATGCCACAGCAGGCATGGTACCCCTGGCCCATGCCCCCGGCCCGCTGTACTAGCTGAGGGGACTGAAGAGGCACAGTAGGCCTTATGTGGAAACCACAGCAGTTTCAACAGCCACCCGAGCGGTGTACCGAAACCACACACAGCACTGACTTCGGCAAAAACAACACGAACTCCATGGTTTACCACAGCACACTCTGCTAAAAAAAAATTACTCAGTGGCCGGCCCCACCCTGGTAAGAATTTCTTTAATTTTCTATTTCTCAGGTTTCCGAAGCTGTTTGTCGCCCAGTACACAGAGCCAGCACACCCAGAGACTAGGTCAGGGGTTCGCCTTCACCTGACCTTAGCTTGCTTTTCAGGGATCCCTTAAGCCATTCCAGAGCCAGGTTCAGGTAATGCACTGGGATCTCAATAATCAGCTCCAAGAAGGGTGACTCTCTCCATTCAAGGGGTGATACAAGAGAACAGTCAGAGGTCTGGGGTGCAGGGTCCCTAGAAATCTGATTAAGGAGAATATCAAATATTTAACTTATTTGGTATGCAGGAAGCCCTGGGCTCTCACCAGCACCACATACATATGGAATGGTGTACACCTCTAACCTCAGCACTCTGAAGGCTGAGGCAGGGGGATCATGAGTTCCAGGCAACTAGCCTGGGCTATAGGGTGAGACATCCTGCTGTAAAAGGGGGAAAATTTACAAAACAAACCAGAGAGTGTGTGCTTGCCTCTGTCAAACTCTTAAGTTCTGTTAACACAAATCATCGCTGTACTTAGAAAACGCAGTTCTGCAGATGAAAGATAAATACAGGAAAAACACCTCCAAAAAAGACAACTAGAAAACAAAGACTAAAGGTTTGTGGTCAGGGCAGCTGCCCCACCCCAGCCATTACCCTCTGCAACCCAGGTCGCTCCCACACTGCTGTGCACCCTGACATGGGCACCCAAACACCGTCAAGTGTCCTTCACCACAAACAGCACTGGTCGTTCATACTGCCAGGCTTCTGGGAGTCCTTCTGTTGGGAACTAGGTGAGGAACATCACACCAGGCAGGGACACACCAGGCAGAGACACTAAGAGGTCACCAGAGATCTCACCCCTTTCTGCCCGAGCTTAACAGCAAAACAAAAACTAAGCAGGGACAGAGGAGAGAGAAATCAAACTGCCTGACTCAAACTTTCAACTGTCACAAGGAAGGCGTCCTTTCTGATCACACCTCCGTTCTCCAGCTGACTTGTTCTGGCAGCCTCGGTGCCCGGGCCACTGCGGGCTTGCAGGCAGGCAGGAGTCCTGCACACCGGCAGAGCAGAGCAGAGCACAGAGCACAGCCCAGGAGATAAAAATCTGAGGTCCCGGATCACATCATGGTGCCGACATTTCCCACCAAAAATATTTACCAATTTTTGAGAAGACTTGCTTGGCACATTGGAGGGGACAGGATGAGGTTTGGGTCTGAGCTAAGGAGAAAAGCTGAACAAATATTTGTTATCCCCACCTGTGCTTGGCTGTTTTTGTCTACTGTGAAACGGGCAGGGGTCATGGGACTCTCTGGGGCTGGCGGGCCCGGTGGACATGGTATCACCCCACCATGCAAAGGGAAGAAGGTGGCCACTCACTTCGGGTGCACAAAAGACAAACGGATTTGAAGCGAGGATGACAATTTTCTTCTAGTTTTCACAAAGGTTGCTCTGATCTCTAACAAGGAACTGAAGGGGTGACATTAGCCTACAGAAGAAAACAGGCTGGGGGCAGGGCTGACATGAATTGCTACAAACCACCTGCCCTGTGTTCTGTCATTCATTTCTGGTGTTTCTCGAGACAGGGCTTCACTCTACAGCCTCAGCGGGACCTTGTGCCCCCATGTGCTGGGACCACAGGCATAAGCCACCTTGCTGGCACCTGTCAGTCTTCACTGCGAAACAACACAAACCGACAGGTCTCCCACTGCATTCCGAGAAGGCACTTTTGACACGACCTCCTGTCCCAGTGGGTGCTCAGAGAGATGCTATCTGCAGAGAAGCCAGGTGGTGGGGACCCTAAGTGCTGGCTATGCACAGCCATGGGGCTGCCAGGGCCCTTCTTTGTTCTTCCCCACAAGGGCTAACATAGCTAGAATGCTACCTCTGTGAAGGGCAGGGAGACGAGTGCCCACATTTAACAAAGTCACCACAGACTGTGATGTCTACAGTGGGAACGAATGCCCTGTGGTGGAAAGGGTCACAGGCCCACAGAGGAGCCCGGGGAGGTTTAAGAGGAGGGTCCCTACTTGGCTCTTTTTTCTTATGTAATTTATGTATATGAGTGCTCTACTCACATGTATAACTGCATGACAAAAGAGGGCAATGGATTCCATTACAGATGGTTGGGAGCCACCGTGTGGGTGCTGGGAATTGAACTCAGGACCTCTGGAAGAGCAGCCAGTGCTCTTAAAGCACTGAGCCATCTCTCCAGCACCCCCTACTTGGCTCTCTTTATGGTCAGATTTCTGACAAGCGGTGAGTGATTACCCTGCCCTTGCCAGAGGGCTGGGGAGGCTGTATCTGGAGCCCTAGCCTGAATCCTTTACGTAAACCAACAGTGACCCCTTGGCTCTGTGAGGGCCTGGGAGTCAGTGGCTTCTGCCCACTCACCTCTGCAGACACAGATGGTAAGGAAGGCCCTATTTCTCTGGGCTTACATCCTGCAGGTGCCCCCAGGAGCTCCAATGACTGTGACCCACTCCTGGAGGGGCATTTACCCACTACTGCATACCAGGTAATGGAGTTACAAGACACCCACTGGATCCACCCTGCTGTGTACAAAAGGGTGGGTGTGCTGAGGTAGGCAAATACTTTTTCTATTTTCAAATTGTTCTGCTAACTCTAAAGAGCGGGAACTGCCAGGTCACCGAAACTAGCTGAAGAAGCATGGACTCCGCAGTCGCCGGGAAAGCAGCCCTTGTAGTAGTACACAGGTGCCTCCTCAGCCAGCATCCTCAGCAGGCACTGGTTACACACACCGGGCCCTGGGACAGACACTCCAGGGCTGCCTTGACAACAGCAGAGCACTGAGTGAGGGCAAGATGGGGGTGGTGACGCTCCACCAGTTTAGGTGTCTCGGGCTGCTTGGGTGCCTTCTGCCCATCCTGGCTGGCTGGCAAACGCCAGAATCTTCCTGAAATGGAACAAGTCTGTCCCATTCTAAACTCTCTAGTGTACCCACTGCATTATCTCTTTGCCACCATCGTGGGAACGGAATTAAAGTAGTTACGTTCAGGGCAGAGGTGCTAACCACAGGCTCAGATGGCGATGCCATTTGACAACACGCAGCCACAGGAGGCTCGGGCACAGCATGGCCAGCACCAGGGCCCAGACACGCAGGTTCCGACCCTGGCCTGGTACCTCACAGGAGGGTTGAGAGCACACTCGAGTGGGCTGCTTACAGCCCTAGAACATTCCCTGTGCCTGTACCCTGCAGGCCACAGTGACCCTGTGAGGAACTCATGCCACTCTGCATAGATCTCACATGGGTGGGAGAGGAAGTGTATGCCACAGGAGAAATGACTTTTTGCTTCTGCTCTGGAAGGGGCATCGAATTCAACACAAGGCCAGACCGTTCTCATGTGGCTGCTCATGAGGGCTGCTTGCTAACGTGGGTGCACGGTCAGAGGAGGCGCTGTGGGGAAGGGGCAAAGTCGCCATGACCTTATCCTCCCCATCGTGCGCCTGGCCTTGCAGAAGTGGGGGAGGTCACGAGTAGTAATAAAAATGATCATTAACCTGGGGAGAGGTTAAAGGTGACTGGCTGGTGAGTGAGTGTAGCTGGGGCAGCGGGTAGGCTCTGCTGGGAGCCGCAGGGCAGCGCTGGCAGGAAGTGGCAGGGTGGGGCCCGCCAGGATCCCGCTATCTCAGGCAGCCCAATCACTGACGCCCACACAGCCGTTTCCTGCACTTAAAAAAATCTGTTTCTCTCTTTGCAAATCAACAACTTTTACCTAGAAACTTTAGCGGTGAGTTCTGACTGATCTCCTCTCCGTCCGTTGCAGAAAATACACCACTGTTTACCTGGGGGAGGTGCGCATTCACTCCAACTGGCAGTTTTCAGGGCTGTTTTGCATGTGTCTGAAAGCAGTCGGTTGCCTCAGGCTCAGACAGACACCTGCAGGTTATTCAATACCTTGATAGACCTTTCTAGAAAAGATCTCCAGGCACAAGAATGCAGCGCTTTCAAAACGTCCAACTTCTCTGCACACCCCAGCAGCCTAGGGCATACAGTCTATGGCTTCAAGGAGAGAACTGTATCCTCGGCATTGGGGGTACCACAATAGACGCAGCCAATCCCTATGTGAACGGAAACTCATAGGACAAACGGCAGACCCCAGGAGACGTGGAGCCGGGAGAAGGTAGCATGTAACTACATGCCACCCAGGCCCAAACTGGCACATCCTGAGTGATGACCCTCAGGGGACCCAGGGCTGGCTTTTAAGTCTGGCACCTGTGTTCAGGCCCTGTACCGGGGGATAGCTGGGGGAGGGGGGCTGGGGATGGACACACAACGCAATGCAGGTACTATACATCACCATGCCAAGTGCTATACTTACAAGCCTGGGCCCAGGCTGTGGGAAACTGAGGCTGGGTGAGCTTTGGGCATGTGTCCAGGGCAGCCCAGGGACATCTGCCCAAGGCCCTCATGTCCCCAAAGCAGCCTGACTGAACATCCCCTCAGATTCCTGTTGGACAGGTGGCCCAAAGCTAAGTGGCCACTTCCAGGGACAGGGACCCAGTAGGGTTTCAGAAAGTCCCTGTCCCCGGGCTAGAAAATCAATACTCTAGGAAGGTGGTGGCATATCTCACACACAGGCATGCCATCAGAATGAGGAAAGTCACTGTCGCTCACGATTCCTGCCGGAACCAGACAAAACACTGAGTCTGGAGAAGTACCACCATTGCCACGCTTTCTCTGACAGGCCTACCACCCATGGGGGTCCTTGGGAACAGGATGCTCCCACCTCCTCCACCCGCTCCTAGCCATTCAGGGACCAGCCCTCCCACTGCAGAGCTCAACATCTGATATCCCAAGGGTCTGAATGATGGCATGTGAGCAGCTGAAGGTGGTTACTGTTGTACACTGGTTATGTGGTTTTCCTCAATGGAAAAAGGGTAGACAGAAAAGCACCATCCAAAAACAGGGCACAGTGGGGCAGGAAGCTGAGGCAGGAGGATTGTTGAGTTCTAGGTTATCACAGAGATCCTGTCTCAGACATAAAATAAGGTAAAGGTCCCACTTCGGCTTGGCTATGTCCCTTCTTAAGTGGTCAGAATGCAGAGCGTGCCCTGGCTTCTGATCAAGTTCAGCCATGGAGTTGGTCAGTTTATACTGTTACCCCGTCCACCTGTGAGAGTAGCTGTGGTATCTGTGGTATGGATGGAAACAGGACGAGGAAATGTATGGCTGGGCTCCAAATCCATGCACGAACCAGGGTCGTGATGCCAAATGCTTTCCCATCAAACAGGGCTAATTAGCGAGTCAGCTAAGGCAGGGAGTGTCCTGAGCTGTGGACAGGTGCCAGGCAGTGCCTGCATGGTTAGAGCTAGCCTAAGATCCACACAACCACAGCAGGGCCGCAGGCTCACATGCACCCCACACATCTGGACCTACCACCCAGCAGCGTGTACACCACCGCGCCTTTCTGTCCAGCTGCTGCTTCTGGGGAGAGTGAAAGGAAAGATGCTTAGGCCCCCTCAGGTGCTCATGGATGACAGGGCACGAGAGCCCCAATTCTCAGGATGCTGGGGCCCTCCTGGCTGGGGTCTCCTGACTGCTGATCTAAGAGCAAATGGCAAGTGACCAAAGAAAGTGGGGGGGGGGGACGACCAAGCCCAGGTGCAGATGCCATCTTCCCCGTGACTCTGGTGGCCCCTTCCTCTGTGGTAAGCAGGCATCATGTCACCTGCCCTGTCTATCTCGTGGTCTCACTAGCATCACAGGAGATAAGAGTCGCACCAGGCCTGCCAAGGTCAGACGGCAGGAGCACACAGGCACACCCACGGCACGATGGCTGGCAGAACCCAGGCTGCATCAGTGAAAAGGAGCCCGGTTCAGAGCCTCAAACAGGGTGACTGAGGGCCCTGGGGACCCAATCCTGGATCCATGCTGAGAAGACTCAACTCTGACACCAGGTACCAGAGGCCACAGAGCAGTCGGCATTTCCCAGGTGAACCCTGCTCTCTAAATCCAGCATGAGGAGAGGACACAGAAGGCCACATGGGACAGTGTCAGCACTGCTTGTGTGTCTCCATGAGAGAGTGTGCCTGTGGATACACATGATGCAGGAGTGAGTGGGTAGTGTTTACAAGTGTGTAAGTGAATGCCTATGGCACATCTGACACAGGCAATGTGGCACACGCTGTGGGGACGCATGCTCGCCTGACACTCGAACATTTGGCATCATGAGCACATACAACATGAACACAGGTGCACACGTGTTCAGGCCTTGGCCTTCAAAGTGCACGTGAGCCTTGAGTGATGAGATATGCATGCAGGCACATAGTGTGTGCGAGTGCACAAGCACACACACTGCCTGGGAATCAAGGGCATCTATGTGTAGGTGTGCACGTGTGTGTACATGCTACATGAGGCTGCTGGGGTGATGGAGTGCGGGGGTGCTGCTCAGACAGAAGGGCTCCCTGCACTTCCGGGTCAGTGTCTTTCAGACTCCTGCTCCTTCCCAGCCTTCACAGAGAGCTGCTCTCACCATACCGTTTGCCGGCCTGGGCACGGTCCCTGAGGAACACTGGTGATTGAGTGGGGGGGGGCAGCCTCTCTCTGTCTGCGTAGGAAGGGGTGATCACAGGATTGAATGAGCTGGGGCAGGCTAGGTCCCTCCAAGGGCCACAGATGGAATCCCAGGTAGGTTCACAGAGGTACATACTGGGCTAGAAGGTGTGTGTCACTTTGTCACCTGCCCTGGGAAGGCTGCTGTGGCCTGGCAGCAGGTGTGCTGGGAGTGTGCAGGTGTCCTGCTGCCAGGCCACAGCTTGGACAGTAGAGTGGGACGGATGATGGACGGGAGCCTGCAGGGACAGCTGTGGCTCTGTGGCTGGCCACATGCTCTTATTAGGGACGGGAAAGGAGACACTGCATATGCGCCTCACTCAGAAATGTGTCCTCTTTTTCGGTACTGGATATCAGAGCCAGGACTTTGGGCATGCAAGGCCCGTGCTACACGGCTGAGCCATTGAGCTCTGTCGCCAGCCTTCCACACGGGAGTCACAGGTACTCAGACTCTGCTGGGGGAGGGCACAGTGGCCCTCTCTGGAGAGCAGGGTTCAGGACAGTGAGGTTGTAGGAAGAGGGCGGGAAACCCCTCTGCAGCCTTCTCCTGACCAGTAAGGGAGAGTAAGGCCATCTGCTTATCCACACAGCCAAGAGAGCCACCACCTTACCCCAACACTCAGGGACCAGAGTTACCCTGAGCTCTTGCTACAGCCCACCCCAGGCCCTCCCTGAGCCGCTGTGGGAATAGCAGGAGGCCAGGAGGCCGCTGAGGTGAGGTGAGGTGCAGGGACACTGATGTGGGCGCCTTCCATGGGGACCCTTGTGTGGACCTCAGGACAGGGAACCAGCACAGCACACACTAGGGTGGGGCAGCGGGCAGAGGGGAGAGCCTCCTGCCCTGGGGTCTGCTCGACTCGGGCTGCTCAGTGCAGGGGCCCTGTCCCCGCCAGCGGGTGCCGCGAGAGGAGGAAGCGTACTGACCGCTGGGCGGTTTGGGCCGTGGAGGAGCGGGCTTCTTCGGAGGCAGAGCGGGAGTGTCCTGTTTACTTTTAAAGGGGTCATCTGAGAATCCTGTGCCTCCCAAGGAGGAGGAGAAGGGGCCAGAAGGTGGGGGCTGTAAGAGAGGACACGAAAGAGGCAAAAATAGACATTAAAAGGAAGGCACCGGGCAAATGCTCCCGCACCAAGAGCCCTGGCAAGACTGAGGTCCTCTCAAGCCCCCGCTTTCCTCCACCCTCAAAAGCCAGGCCCTCTGTATGAAAGGGGAGCCACCAATACAAGCAGCAGAGGGTAACCCTATCCCCAATGGCCTCTCTTGCTCTATTAAGGAGTCTTTCCCAACTCAACACTACACATGGGTCCCTGGGACTTCTGCTCATGTTCAGAGATGCGCCTGGCCTCAACCTCTGCTGGCCTGGTGCCGGGACGGGCTCTCTCTATGCCCCAGGTGCTCGGCCAGAGTGTCTGTTCCAAACCCTGCCCCTTCATCCGCTCATCCGCTGGCACAGCCACACCACCTCCATTGGCTCTACCCACTCTTGGTGGCCACTTCCACTTAAGCTTGTTTCCCTATCCAATGTTTACATCTCAGTTAAATTAGCCCCAATTCCCCTGCTTGAAGTAAGACAGTTAAAAATAGATGGTGAGTAGGTGGATGAATGTGTGGAGAGACGGATGGATGGACAGACATGTGGGTGACGGTAAATGGGGCATGTGTGTGATGGGACACGTAGGTGAGGGTGGATGGATGAATGCATAGATTGATGTGGGTAAATAGGTGAGTAGATGCACGAGTGTGTAGGTGGATGGATGGTACAATGGTTAGTTTAAGTTTTCAACCTGACACAATCCACAATCACTGGGGAAGAAATTCTTCACAAGGAGGGCTCAAAGTCTAGATAAGGTTGGTCTGTAGGCATGGGGGAAGGGACTGTCTTGATTACATGAACTGAGGTAGGAAGACCTGCCCTCTGGGGATGGTAATCCTGGACTTTCTAGCTAAGCACAAACATGCATGCGTTTGTCCCCTGCTCCTGACTGGCTGTTTCAAGGCCCATCCTGGAGTCCCCACAGTGATGGGCTAACCTGACCCCTCGCTTACAGTAGCTTTTGCCAGGATATTTTATTACAGCAACATGAAAAAACTAGGACAGGTGGATGGAATAATGAGTAGACGGACAGTAGATAGACACACAGGTGGACTGACAGCAGGTAGTCTGGTGGATGGAGGAAGTAGGAATGGACGGAGGAAGAGGAAGGGAGGAGGGAGGAAGAGGTGGTGTGAGGGTAGATAGACTGTTGGTGGAGAGAGCGGCTGGGTGGGTAAACAAAAGACAGACAGCACCACAGGCTGATGTAACAAGCACACTCTAAGCACTCTTTGAGGCATACAGGTGTCAGGTCTTGAGCCTCATCTAAGCCCATCTCTCAAAAAACAAACAATCAAACAAACAAATAAATAAATAAGGCTAGGTTGGAGCTCTGTGAGCTCCCCTGGGGACTTGGCCAAGTCCTGGAGACTCCAGGGGAAGTTCAGCAGCTGGACCCCACTCTGGTCCAAGCCCTGCCTGTCAATCATCACTCTACCTTGGCCCTGTTTCATTGGTGGGCCTGGGCCTCCCTGCTGGTACAGGGCTCCCACCACTCATGGCATCCTTCCTAGTCCAGGGTCAGGACTTGTGGCTGGCAGGTGCCTGTGTGTCAGCACCACAGGGAGACACCCGCTGACAGACAGGTCAGACCACAGTGGACAGATCATCTGAGATGCTCGCAGGAAAGAGCTGGAGCCTCCCATGTGGGAGAAAATCGCTGTGTATGGGGAAGAGTGGATAAGAAACACTGCTTTCTTTTGATGGGTGGCCTTGCGTTTCCTGATCCTCCTGCCTCAACCTCTCGGGTGCTAGAAGGACAGGCAGGCTCTCCCACACCTGGTGGAGAGCTAGCAAGCAGGAAAGTGAAATGGGACGGCAAGAGGGACTGCCGTCAAGTCTGATAGCCTGAGTTTGATCCCTGGACCTGCAGAGCAGAGAGAAGAAATGCCTGCAATTACATGTGCACCCTGGGGCATTGGACACACTTATACAAATAAAATATAGTAAAAAAATGAAAGTGAAATGCTCGGGCAATGGGCAATCAAGAGCACTGGCTGCTCTGGTGAGGCCCTGGGTTTGGTTCCCAGCACCACAGTGGTGGCTCAAAACTGTCTGTAACTGCAGCCCCAGGAGTCGTCTACTCCTTCTTTTGACCCGCGTGCACCAAACAGAGCATGCTGCATGGACATATGCAAGCAAAACACCATACACATAAAATAATTCTTTTTGAAGTGAAATATCTGGCTGGACACAGTAGCATATGCCATCTAAGAGGAGGGAGTCTCACTTAAGAAAATGCCTCCAGCTGGGTGGTGGTGGCATATGCCTTTAATCCCAGCACTTGAAGCAAGGTTGATCTACAGAGTGAGTTCCAGGACAGCCAGAGCTACAAGGAAAGACCTTGCTTTGGAATTAAAAAAAAAAAAAAGATAAAATGGGTGGTGCCAACCCCAGACTGGTGGTCCTGGGTTCTATAAGAAAGCAGGCTGAGCAAGCCATGGGGAGAAAGCCAGTAAGCAGCACCCTCCATGGCTTTTGCATCAGCTCCTGTCTCCAGGTCCCTGCCCTGTTTGAGTTCCTGTCCTGGTTTCTTTCAATGATGAACAGTGATGTGGAAGTGTAAGCCAAATAAACCCTTTCCTCCCCAACTTGCTTTTTGGTCATGGTGTTTCATTACAGTAATAGTAACCTTAACTAAGACAGACCTTCTCAAAAAGAGCAAAATGTTTAAGAGTACACCAGAACGCATTGTGCCCAACATACAACATAGTAAGTAAAGTACAGGTCAAACAAACCCAAACAAACCCACTGCTGACAAACCAGAAGGACCAGTCCAGGAGTGGTGGCATGGCCACCACCACAGTCCGTCCACAGCACGGGGCAGACGTGAGACTAAAAATGACAGCAGACTCCTCAAGGAGCCCAGAGAGTGAGAGGAGGGTTGGCGCTTTCTATTTCCTCCCACAGGGCAGGCCAAGGACAGAAAGTCAGCCAGAGCACCCTGAACCCCAGGCAGCACCATCCAATTGCTGGAGAGGTGAGGAGAGTGTGCAGCTCCCCTAGTCCCAGAGAAGAGCCAAGCTCCAGCCACTCCCAAGTCCTTAGCAGCAGGTGTGGCAGGGAGGTAGCGGCTTTGGCACCCAAGCTGACAGCTCCTCCCCAGGCCTCAGTGCTCTCTGGCTCCCAGGCAGGAAATGGATGTTCTGCTGCTCTCTCCCTGGGGCTTGTGAGAGAATCCTACTGTCACCACCCCTGCTTTACACACAGGCAAACCGAGGCACAGGAAGTCAATGTGGCTTACCCAGACTACACCAGGGGTCAATGCTGACCCAGGGCTAGTACAGCTTGTCCACCACCTAGGCCTGGACTCCGTGGCACCATCTGAAGGGCAGGGACTGAGAACTACCCGTCCTCAGGCTAAAGGAGACACACATGGCTTCAGGGGAGAAACAGAGCCAGAGGGGACACCAGGAGAAGGCAGCTCCTCCAAAGGAAAACAGGGTTCTGGGGCTGGAGACACAGCCGACGGACGGGTCACATCCCTGAGCTCCCTACCACCTCCAGGAAAGGCCAGGTGCTGCAGCATCTACAGCATGTGTCTGTAACCTAGAGCCAGGAGGAGCAGAGACCAGAGGAACTGCTGGCTGGCCTAGGTGAAGCTGCAAGCTGCAGGTTCAGTGAGACCCATCTCTAACAGCAAGAGTGATTAAGGAAGACACCAAACACTGACCTCTGACCTCTGGGGAGCACGCACGCACGCACGCACGCACAACAGGACCCTGCAAGCCCCAGATTTACTTTCTAACAAGCCCCCTCCTCCCACCTCCTGTACTGGGAGCTTCGTGCCGGTAGGTAGGCTGTAGTGCAGGGAGGAGGCAGCTCCTCTACCAAGAACACTCAAGTCTTTCTACGCAAATGACACAGTCTTATTTCAGAGCCTGTCCTGGAAGTTTCCAGAGCACCAGCCTGGTCAGGATGCAAAGTCCTATGGTCAGAGGTGAGTTGGGTTGCCCAACCTGGGCTAAAATCCCAGCCCAGTTCTCTGCCTTGATTTCCCATCTGTGACATAACAGTGACAACAGACCTCATCGTCAGGAGCATTCCCGGAAGTTAGTTAGGGAACGCCCACCACACACTGGATGCGTCAGCACAGATACAGTGAATACAGCAGCCCCACCTTGTCACAGGCTGTCACACTGATAGCATGGAGGGAAAGTTCCAGAAAAACAATTCCTGAATCTCAAATAACTTATTGTAGAGTACTGTAACTATTCATTCGACAACTGTGCCTTGTTTACTAGTCACACTATGTCAGAAGTACAGGTGCAGAGGGAACAGTGAAGACAGGCTTCAGGCATCCATTGGGGGAGGGCTCCCAGGATGGGGCTCCACAGGCTAAGAGTATGGTGAGGCAGATGGGCAGGATCCCATCTCTTTCTGAAGCCTGTGTCTACAGAACCTCAACTCCTCCTGCCTCTGGGGTTTGGAGGTAGACCAGGGCCATCTCCAGGCTAGTGGTTGCTTCTTTGAGATAGGGTCTCACCATAAACCTGAGGCTGCTCTTATACACATTTCTCCAGCCTCCAGACAAGACACGGGATAACAGAGGGAGGGTGCACCACTCAGCATCTTTGGATGCTGGTGAGAGGCTCAATATACTTAGAGGCAAGCCTGGTGACCTGAGTTTGCTCCTCAGGTTCAAATGGTAGAAAAAATACTGACTCCAGCAGGGTTATCCTTGAGTTCTACACAGGTGCCATGACATGCGCCACCCTCCCCAAAGAAAAGCCACTTGTTAGCTGAAGGTGTGAGTGCTAGGGCTTGTGTGATGCAGTCCTGGTTCTGGGGCCTGAAATACAGAAGCCTGAGGAGAAGAAGGTGCAGTGTGGATGTGGTTCCCTGGTCTCCTGACTCGGGAAGCCCCAAATCACAGGCAGGAGGATGGGGGCCTGAGAAGCTCTCCTTTCTGAGCTCCCGACACCTGCTGACACAATGCTGTCTGGTCCTCTGGCTAGCAGCAATGTCTCAGGCCAGACAGCTGTGCCACCTCCGCCTGGGGCTTAACTGTGGCAGCCTGGCTCCCCTCATGTGGTCCATCCTATCCAGTGTCACACTGCTCAGGTAATTCCCGGTTATCAGTTTTATGATTGTATTTTTTGAGGAAATGTCTCACTGTGTAGTCTTGGCTGTCAGAACTCACTCTGTAGACCAGACTGGCCTTGAACTCATAGACCTCCACCTGCCTCTGCCTCCTGAGTTCTGGGACTAAAGGTGTGCGACACCAGGCCCAGCTTCTAGACCCAGTTTTGATGACTTTAGGTTTCCTTCCCACTAAATCTCATTTGGGACCTGGCTCTTTCCACCTCAGGCCACGGTGGATTCAAGGCAGGCTGTATTTCAGAGAAGTTCCCGCAGAGGCTGGGAACTGGAAAAGAGCAAGAAGGCAGGCAGGGGTGAGGAACAGCCGAAAAGGACCAGGGGCACGGCTCAGGGGTGGAGCCCCTGCCTGGCATGCAGGGGACCCTGTGTTCCATCAGCACCACTGCAAAGATTTAAAAAAAGAAAGAAAGAAAAAACCAAACAAACCACGACAAGGTTGAGAAGTCACTGAAAATGGGCTGCCATCCACCCCACTACTGCGCAGGTGGCCTTTCTTCCGGGGTGGGTGGGGAAAAGGTAAATGAAGTTAGACTTCTTTACATCTGAGGTGCTCTACGAACACACTTCAGAGAACTTACTTACTTTGGTTCCTTTTCGGCTGGAGTGCTGGGATGAACCCAGGGCCCTGATCATGCTCTGCAGGCTCGCACCACTGATCGCACCTGCAGTCGGGGAACTCATTTTTAAAGCAAGCAAATGTCACCGAGGCTCAGTAACTGTCTAGAATCCTTCTCTGGGAACCTGTACTGGACAGTTTTGTTTGTTTGTTTTCTGTTTTGTTTTCAGACAGTTTTTCTGTGCAACTCTGAAGCCTGTCCTGGAATTCACTCTGTAGCCCAGGCTGGCCTCAAACTCACAAAGATCCACCTGCCTCTGCCTCCTGAGTGCTGGGATTAAAGGCGTGCGCCACCACCGCCCCGGCTCATTTTCTTAATTAGTGATCAATGAGGGCCCAGCCCATTGTGGGTGGTGCCATCCCTGGGCTGGTGGTCCTGGGTTCCATAAGAAAGCAGGCTGAGGAAATTGGGGGAAGCAAACCAGTAAGCAGCCCCTCTCCATGGCCTCTGCATCAGCTCCTCCTCCAGGTTCCTGCCGTGTGTGAGCTGCTGTCCTGGTGTCCTTCAGTGATGAACAGTGACTTGGAAGTGTGAGCCAAATAAACCCTTTCCTCCCCAACTTGCTTTGGTCATGGAGTTTCATTGCAGCAATAGAAGCCCGAAGACGGAGCCCTCCACTAGCACGGCCTGAAGGGCTCCCAGAGGGGTGCCTGCTGTCACCTTCCTCAGCACAGCTGTGCCAGTGGAGGGCACTCTAATTCCAGGAGCGAGGAATGGCACGCACTGCTGCCTACCCTGGTCAGGTGCGGAAGGGCTGGTGGTGGTGGCTAAAAACAGAAAAAAGAAAGCCGAGAGAAGAAAGCCCTTGCCACTCGACTTTCATTTCCCTCCAGATTTATTTATACCCAGTGTTGTTCTTGAAAACTAGCAAGGTAACCAGAGAGGAAAACCAGTGGGGGCAGGGTGGGGCCAGCATGGGCTTTACAAGTGACTTGAAGTCAAGGAGCCCCAAGGATGGTGTAAACAGTGTATGGGACAGGATTTTCCACAGCCCTGGCCAATTGTGTCCTGGCCTGGTGCCGAGAACAGGAAGTGGGCCTGGCTTTCCTATCCCAGTTGGGGGGGGGATGGGGAGGACACACAGGCTTATCTGGGGGTTCCTCAGGAGAGGGGGGCCTATGCAACAGAGAGACAGGGAAGGACTAAAGAGGGGTGGCAGCTAGCACCTACTCCAGCCTCAATCCCGGCATCTGAAGTGGAGAGCAGCCCAGGCCCCGGCCCAGGCCCTGGCCCCCTGCATGGCACGGCCTCTCAATGACCACTTAGAAGTGGCATTTCCACACGTGTGTGATGCACTCCTGTAGCCTCTCACTCCTTCCCACTCCCCACGACCCCCTTTCATTCCTGCTCCCACAGTCTTGGTTTGCAGGCTCTTTCTGTGACTGAGCTTAATTAGGGCATGTTAAATGAGCATGGGCAACAGCCAGTGGCCACAGTGAGCAGAGAAAACTTTCTTCTCATCAGCAACCTACAACTACAGGTACCTTGTACACTTGCTCAGGCCTTCTATGGGTGACAATGAACAGGGAACAGGTTCCAAGCCTAGAGAGCTAGAGTCTAGTCCTAGAGAACGGAGTCCATAGCTTCAGATAGCTCTGACCACCAGCCCTTGTAAGCTGCCGCCCCCGTGTGGCCAAAATGTCCTGAGAGCAGGAGTTGGCTTCCAGGCGGGCCTACAGTACTGGTGCTCCAGGAGCTGCATGCACGGGGCTCCTGAGTGGGCCAACTGCAGGCCTCCTGCTAAAAGCCAGGCCTCCCTGTGCCGCTGTGTGCGTCTGTCACTGTGCTGAAAACTTGCAGCACGCCAAGTGTTTTTTGGAAGCAGCATGTCACATTGCATGTTGCTACTGCTGCCAGCCTTTGGCACCTGAGAATTATCGGGATAATACTGGGATACCAGTGAAGAGGGCATGGTGGGGGAGGGCAGGGACCCCATGCTTGGGCACTGGCTACCACCTGTGGTTGGCCTCCATCTCCTGGGGTTCCACATCTGAGGATTCAACCAACCTCACACTGAAGATAGAAAAACACTGCATCCACACTGAGCGCACACAGGCAGCTTTCCTTGGGACTACAATGGAGCCACAGACACAGCACATCCTGGGAGACACTCGAAGCCACCCAGATGTGCAGTCTGTGGTACTGAGTCATGTCACAAGAGGGATGACAGTGAGGATTTTGATATCCCCTGGGCATCATGCAATACACCTTTATGGATACCAGGGATGCCTCCACCCTCAGAATGGCCTCCGACTGCCTCCTTCAGGTGGCCCCAGTAGAAGGATGGATTCTGTTAGGGAAACTGTGCCCAGGAGAAAAGTTTGCAAGGCACACCACACCAGTGGCTCTAAGGACAGAGCTGATGCCCTGCCAGGAGAGAACAGGGCAGAATAGACAAGGGTGCCATGGGGACAGGAGAGCAGTGGCTGAGAGAGCACTCCTGTAGCACTACTTTCCTTAACTGTTTTGAGGCAGTGTTTCTCTGTATAGCCCAGGCTGTCCTGGAGTTGGCCATCTTCCTGCCTCTTCTCCAGGGTTTGCTGCTACAGCTGGCTTGACTGTTATTCATTACCAAAGACGACTCAATTACATGCACCTGTGACTAGGTCTCTCTCACCAAGACCATGACTCCAGGTTAGCAAGTTCTTCACAAGGATGAGCCCTGCTGCTTTCTTCTCAGACAGGTCTAGCTCCATGTGTAGCCCAGGCTAGCCTCCAAGTCACAGCTGTCCTCCCACCTGAGCCTACCAAGTGCTGGAGGAAACGTGCATCCCACCCGAGCCTTGAGTTGCTGCACTGTGGGATGACTACTTGCTGAGTTCAAAATGTGGCTCTCAAACCACATGTCCCCTCGATGAGTGACATCAGCCACAGGGCATCCTGGAGCCAGAGCAGACAAGGAAGCTTTTCAGGGCCCCTGTTTAGGACAGGGCTGTAGCTTCTGTCCTTGAGTAGTGCAAGCTGTCTTTGTATGCATATTCATTCACTTTGCTGTGAGCTGGCCCTCACCATTCAATACCCTCAAGAGTTTGGTCCCTGGAGGCTCTAGGCATTTGTGTGGTTCACTTTCTCCAGACACCTCAAGCCTGAGGCCTGTCCCCCTGGCCTCCTGGGACCACCATGTCTATCTCTTCCTTCCCTAGGTCCTTGGCAGACTGATAAATGTACAGCCCTGGGCCACTCCCTGACCTTGAGTGTGCTTGGCCACAGAGGCACCACTCCCTGCCCTGAGATCTGAACCTTGTTTGATCAGACCTGAGCAAGATGGGCCGAGGCTGACGGCACCGGGAGGGACCCGTCCTATCCCAGGTCAGGTATTTCCCAGGCCCTCTCTGTCCACTCTCTGCTGTGTAAGGTTGTGCTCAAAGAGTGTTGACCAGTGCAGGCACAAACCGTGCGGCAGCAGTTACATCTGGCTCCCCACACTAGACGCATGTGGACCCGGGCTGTGGCTGGACTTCTTCAGAGGGCCTTACCTTGGACATCTGGCTGAAGTCAGCAAAGCCCTCGGCACTGCTGAAGGAGCCGCTTCCAAAGGGGTCTAGGGTTCCAAAGGGATCTGTGAGGGGCACCAACACAGTTGGGGTTATGGTCTGAGCAGATGTGCCTAACACCAAGGGGCAATCCTAGGATCCAGGAGTAGGAGACTCGGGGCCGTGAATGTCTCTGGGAAGATGGCTCACAGTGATCAAATGAGGGATTGGTTCCTGCTGTCCTACCGGTCCAGGAGAAGCAGGTGACATGGAGAGAATGAGCCATTAGACGGTGGCTGGACACACCACAGTTTGTGTGTGTGTGTGTGGACCATCAGTCAGGAGAGATTCCCTCACCCCCAGCTTTTCAGATAAGGTCTCACTCTGTAGCCCAGGTTGGTCTGGAACTCATGGAGATACCCCTGCCTCTGACTCTTGAGTGGTAGGATTATTAAAGATGTGTACTCCCATGCCTGAGTCTGTTTTGAAACTAGTGATCCTCTAGGCTGTTTCCTAGTGCTGGGGTCAGAGGTGAGTGCCACCATGCTTGGGAAACTGTGGACTATTCTCATTAAGGACAATGAGCAAATGGCCCCCAGCACAGACAGGCGTTAACAGATAAACTGTCTGGAAGGATGCCAGCTTCTGTGGGACAGACAGGCCTGTGAGGGTGAGATGAGGGCATGCATCCACTTAGGCATCACGCTCCACCGAGCTACACTAGTCTGGGGACTGATGACATCACTGAGGCGTGACGTGGTCAGGAGGGTGGGAGCTTCAAGTCTCACCTGATCCTTTCGAGGAGATGCTGGAGGAAGAGAAGGGATCACTGGACTCAAATGGGTCAAGCTGAGGGAGGAGAGAGGAAGAGTTTATTCTGCCATCTACCCACTCAACTGTACTTTCCAACACGTTCAAATGCCATTAACAATACCACACACCAGAGAAGGTGGGGTGACTCAGACAAACCTGGGCAGTGGAGGGGAATCCTCAACAGATGCCCTGCAGCAGTAACACTGATGAATGCTACAGTCCCCACAAATTACCATGAACTGAAGGCCTGAGAAGTGAACCAAAGCCACAGACAGAGGACACTAAGATCTGGCAGAAGTGGAGTCTCTGCCTAAAATCCCCAGAGAGGGGCTGGGGGCATGGCTCAATAAAGGGAGGGAAGTTTGTCTTTCAATGGAAGGAAGAGAATCAGAAAACAGACGCCTGGCCAGTCCTGTGAGCACTTAACTCAACGGGCTTGGTGGCGCACAACTTTAACCCCAGCACTGGGGAGGCAGAGGCAGGCGGATCTCTTAGTTCAAGGCCAGCCTGGGCTACAGAGCAAGGACACCCAGGGCTACACAGAGAGACCCTGCCTCAAAAAAAAAGCCAAAAATAAATAAATAAATAATAACAATTTAAAAGAGTAGTTAACTCTTTTAAATTCACACCTGTCTTCCCAGCACACAGGAGGCCAAGGCAGGAGGATTGCTGCAATTCTGAAGCCAGTTGGGACTACCCTGAGAGATTATGCCTCAAAAGAAAAGAGAAATAGAGGAGAGAGACCCACATAAAAATAATCAAAGCAGCCGGGCGGTGGTGGCGCACGCCTTTAATCCCAGCACTCTGGAAGCAGAGCCAGGCAGATCTTTGTGAGTTCGAGGCCAGCCTGGGCTCCAGAGTGAGCTCCAGGAAAGGCGCAAAGCTACACAGAGAAACTCTGTCTCGAAAAACCAAAAAAAAAAAAAAAAAAATCAAAGCAAAAATGACAAATGCTGTCAGCACCATGGAGGTGGAGACAAGCGGATTTCTGAGTCCCAGGGCTACACAGAGAGTACCTGCCTCATAAAAACAAAAACAAACTAACAAACAAAATATTCAGAGCTGGAGGGGTGGCTCAGTGGTTACAAGCCAGAGTTGGGTTCCCGGTACCCACAAGATGGTTCAACCACCTGTATCTTAAGGTGCAGGGATCTGATGCCCTCTTCTGGACTCCATAGGCACCACGCACTCATGTGGTATACAGACAAACATGCAGGCAAAATACCTACAAAACTAAAATAAAAACTCCTTAAAATCTTTAAAAAGGAAAAATCCCAGCCGGGCGGTGGTGGCGCACGCCTTTAATCCCAGCACTCGGGAGGCAGAGGCAGGCGGATCTCTGTGAGTTCGAGGCCAGCCTGGGCTACCAAGTGAGTCCCAGGAAAGGCGCAAAGCTACACAGAGAAACCCTGTCTCGAAAAATCAAAAAAAAAAAAAAAAAAAAAAAAAAAAAAAAGGAAAATCCCAACAGAAAAGCAATTATAGGTTGTGTTTCCCTCTCCAGGATGCTGGGCAAAGGGACTGGATTCTAGAACATGTAGAATTATGCAGGCATGATGAGCTATATTGGGGACAGGACCCCAGTCTCAACATACAATTCATTTGTTTCTCTCGTGTGTGAGGTGAGTGTGTGCAAAGGCCAGAGGCACCTGGCCTCCTATCTCATCGCCCTCTGCCTTAGTCCTTTGAGGCAGGGTTTCTCACTGAACCTGGAGCTGGGCTGGCCAGCAAGCCCCAGCCATCCTCCTGTCTCTCTACCCAGCTCAGGGCAGGCTGTGCATGTCTAAGATTTTCACAGGCGCTGGGGTCTACATGTCCACCTCAGGCCGCCACAGGCTCAGGCCACCCCAGGCGTGTTCCTGACTGCTGAGCCACCACTCCAGCACCGCCACCACCCGTGGTTTGTTGGCTTTTTGTGTGAGACAGAGTCTCACAGTGTCTCACTCCTTGCTATAAACACCAGGCTGGCCTGGAATTTTGTTGTCTCCTACACACAGCCTGAAGGGAAACCCGCACAGCGTTCTAAGTGCACGTGCACCCTGGCTGTCTATATCCAAACCACACGCGGCCAGATGTGGAACTCTGCACTTGTATCATGATGTCAGGTATGGCAGGGGCAGATTAGGTCCTCTGAAAGTTACATGAAGGGAAAAGCAAGCAAGATTGGCACCTCCCAGCCTTCTGGTTCCTCACTTGCACAAAAACACTCCTTCTGGGCAGGGCTGGTTTCCTTCTCTGGCTTCTGCCATGTTGCACCCACAACAAAACCAATGGCCACACTACTCCAGAACTCTGAACCAAAATAAACCTCTTTGCTTTATTAAGTGTCCAGTCTCAGGAACTTTGTTAGAGTAACAGAAAACAGACTAACACCCTCTAACTCAAATGATGCCATCAGTGATTTGCACCAGATGGATCCCAGAGCACAGCCAACAAGATGGTTTATTAAGTAAATGTGTTTGCTGACAATCTGAGTTTGTTCCCAATAACTTACTTGGTGGAAATAGACATCAACATGTGCTGTGGCACTCACAAGTGTACACACACATACAAAACAGTGGCTGTGGACTCTTCAGTGGTTAAGAGCTCTTGATGTTCTCGTACAGTCTGGTCCCCAACATCCATGTCAGGCAACCCACAACAGACTGAACTCCTGCTCTAGGGAATATGATATTTTCTTCTGGCCTCCCAGGGCATCTACACACATGTGGTACACATAAATTCATGTAGATACACACACAATAAAAAAAATCTAAATAAGAATGTAATTAAAAGAAAAAAGACTGCAGGGCAGGCTGATGGAGGGAATGTGTGGGCTCTAAGTGTGTGTGTGGCGGGGGGCTCGCAGTCTTCCCCCAGCTTCCCCTCGAGTGGACAGGACAACAGGTGCGGCCACCATGCCCAGCTTCTCGTGGTGTTTTGCTGTAACTGTGGGACACAGAGTGCAGGTGGGGGCACAGGAGAGGGACAGGAGGGGACAGGAGCTACCTGAGGAGATGCCCTGGCCCTGACGTGGCACGGTAGTGTGCCGTCTCACAAGACAGGACCTGGCAATGACAGCACTGACCAGGAATGAGACCGGGCGTGTAATCCCAGCTCCTGGCCAAGCCAGCCAGCCTCCTGACACCTCGGACCCATCCACACACATCAGATCAGACCTGCTCAAGTGGGCCACAGAGACCACTCACCTTTGGAGGTAAGGAAGGGTTCTTTGTGAAGGGGTCTGAGGTAAACGGGTCGTTCTTTGTCTGCTTCTTGAAGAAGTCATCAGTGTTTGAGCTGTGGAATGGGTCACTTTCTTTGAAAGGGTCCCCTCCAAATGGGTCTAGAAAGAGAGGGTACAACAGGTGAGCAATGATACTAGAAAGAGGTGAGGGGTGGAGCCCAGGAGATGAGGTGAGGGGGTGGAGCCCAGGAGATGAGGTGAGGGGTGGAGACCAGGAGATGAGGTGAGGGGTGGACACCAGGGGAAGAGGTGAGGGGTGGACACCAGGAGAAGAGGTGAGGGGTAGACACCAGGATGAGACAGAAACTGTGGTGACTGGTCAGTTGCCCGGAGTCAGGACCTCTCAGGGTGATGGACTGTCGACTGTCCTTCTAAACATCTGTCAGAAGCTTTCCTGGCACCCACTGCCAAACCTGACAGCCTGACCCACATGGAGGAAGAAGAAAACGGACTCCTGCAAGTGCCCTGACCGCCATACATGGCACACCTACACACAACTGTTAAATGAAAGTTTCTTGAGACGGGATCTTGCCCTGTAGACCAGCTATGTAGGCTGGCTTTGAACTCAGGAGATCCACCTGCTTCTGCCTACTGAGTCACCGAATTCTGGGATTAACAGTCTGCACCACCATGCCCAGTTCATAAAACTTTTTTAAAAGGAGAATTTTGTGATGTGTACATCATGCTCTGTAATAAAGCTGCATTTAACACTAATAAGCAATGTAGGTGGGGCCAGGGGCAGGAAGCACACTGGTGGGGCCAGGCACTGGACAGGATGGGAGCTACTGTGACAGATGGGGGTTTCTGCTGGGGTGCAAAGTTTCCAAATCTTTTCTGTTTCTGTGGCTGGGGATGGAATTCAGCCTTTCGGGCACACTAGGGAATGCCAACAAAGGAGAAAAAAGTCACATACGACATATGATGGCTGTCTTTTGCTATGACATCACTGACCCTGGCATCACACACCCAACATAGGCAGCTATGGCACAAGTGACCATGTCCCAAATGAACTGGGTCTGAAGAGACTCTGAGCACTGTCAGGGACACAAAGAAGCCAGCCTTTACCTGTGACTGCCGTCTGTTGCTCTGCGAAGGGATCGTTCTGGAAGGGGTCACCTGGAGCAGAGAGAGCAGCAGTCAGGTGAGTGGAGGGAGGACAGCGGGAGACAGGCCTTCTGCCTGGTTCAGGAGGAAGAAGTGGTCCCTCTGCACCCCGGCCCTGCCACAGAGGGTCATGGGTAAAAAGTGGGAGCCCCAGGCCGGGAAACACTTCATGAAGCTGGCCCGGATGCTTGGCCGGCTGCAGAAATAACTAGTCTTTGAGAAAGCACTTATCTTTCTCCACTCTGGATCCCTGCATTTCCTACCCTGCTCAGTAAGAGGACAGGGACACAGTGGCTGTCCTGGCCAAGTCATGATAACCTATGACAATGCCAAAACTGCTGGAATCGTCCCTTAGACCTAAGATCAAAATCTCAAAGCTCCCCAGGCATGGTGGCGCACACCTTTTTTTTTTTTTTTTCGAGACAGGGTTTCTCTGTGTAGCTTTGCGCCTTTCCTGGAGCTCACTTGGTAGCCCAGGCTGGCCTCGAACTCACAGAGATCCACCTGGCTCTGCCTCCCGAGTGCTGGGATTAAAGGCGTGCACCACCAACACCCGGCTGGCGCACGCCTTTAATCACAGCACAAGCAAGAAAGAGGCTGGAGGATCTCTGTGAGTTCCAGGTCAGCCTGGTCTACATAGCAAGTTCCAGGTCAGCCAAGGCTACACAAACATCTACCCTGTCTCAAAAAACAAACAAACAAACAAACAAATAAAAACCTTAAAGTTAAGGGGCTGGAGCAGTGGCTTAGCAGTTAAAAGCATCGCTTGTTTCTACTGAGGACCCAGGTTCAAGTCCCAGCATCTACATGGCGGTTCACAACTATCTGTAATTCCAGCTCTGGAGGATCTGATGCCCTCTTGTGCCCTCTAGGAGCACTGCACACACATGATGCACACACATGCAAGCAAAAGACCCGTACATTCACAAGAAAGTATTTCAAAAAGAAAAGAAACAGTAGTCCTTTCACGGGCACGCAGGCTGGGGCATACCTTTGAAGGGGTCAGCTCCTTTAAATGGGTCGGACTTGAAGGGGTCCTCCGCCTGGAAGGGGTCTGGATGTAGTTCTTGGGAGTTGTTGCTAAACAGTAAGGCTTTGTTTTTGAAAGGGTCATCCTAGAGTGTGAAGAAAGGACAGACACTGAGTTACTTCTGATCTAAGCCAAGTGCAGGACTTCACGATTAACTCAGATCTGCACTTGATGCAGTGTGAGCTGGAACAGAATGCCTGAGAGGAGTCACACAAGTGGAGATTTTGGCTAAAAGCAACCCTGGACATGAGTTTATTTGCTGAGGAAGCAATGGAGACCAGGTGTGAACTCATGGGAACATGCAACATAGCTTTGCAGTGTTTCAATACATCTAAACAACGCTAGTAAAGCCACTGAGGAGAAAGAACAGATAGATGGAATCTACCCACCCACATGGGGGAACAATACTCAGCCTGGAAGAGGATGAAAATTCTGCTGTAAAAAGAGGCGACTTGAGGACGTGAAGCTAAGTGGAAATAAGATGTCAGTGACAGAGAGAGAAATGCTGTGTGATCCCATTCATACGAAGCCCCTGGAGTCACCACATTCACAGGGACAGGAAGTGGAATGATGGGGCCAGTGCCATCGGCCCTCACCCCCCACAAGTTCTACGTCAAGAAACAAGTGGGCCGTTTCTGCCTGGGTAGGAAGTGGGGCTTGGGGTGACACTGGTGCCGTGGGAGCTGCTAAAGCATGCAGGGCACTTTGCATTTTTATAAAAAGGTGCTTATTTCTAGACACTGGAAAGTGTATTCAAAGCAGCAGAACAACAACAAAAAAAACATTTACTTTTGAAGAGTGCTTGTCCATAGTGGAAATGGCCTGTGGGGCAGGGTGACCCCTGTAAGTAGAATGCTGGGTTGAGAATTATAGATCTGTTCTGCTTAACAGAGACACAATCCTCCATGAAACAGGGATGTTTAACTGGAATACTTTTTTTTTTTAGGGAGGCAGGGTCTCGCTGTGCAGCGCTGACTGTCCTGGAACTCACTATGTAGACAAGGCTGGCCTTGGGCTCATCCATCAGCCTGCCTCTGCCTCCCTGACTGTTGGGATTAAATGTGTGGGCTACCATGACCAGCAGATGGTTTCTCACAGACACCTGCGGCTGGTGAAGGGACTGTCATTCCTCCCTGACCACGTCATTCAAAGCTGGGGCAACTGTGAAAGCAGACAATGGTTTGAAGAAATGAATGGATGGTCTAGAAGGACACATTCTAATAAGGCTGCCTGCCCCTGGGGCAGGAGAACGGTGCCTGGAGGGACTAGGTTCAGAGGAAGCCACCAGATGGGAACAGGGAGCACCCTGGATCTGGGAAGACTAAGGCAGGAGGATAAAAGTTCCTCACCAGCCTGGTCACACAGCAAGATTCCTTCAGGAAATGAAAACGCAAAGATAAAACAGGAAGCAGCCGTCACTGACTTGGGGGAAGAAGTGATGGGCCATATTCTTACCTGGGACTGATGCTTCGGAGCTTCTGGGCACAGGCCTTCCTAGAGAAGCCAGGCCTGGCGCTCGGGGAGGTTAAGCACAGATGCAGCCAGCACGGCATCTGCTGGAGACACCTGGGTGCTGCCAGCCCCGAGATGCACACACCCCAGTGCAGCTGCTGGGGTTCAGGATGGAGAGAAATGCGATGGCAGATTCTGACCGAAGGAAGTCCGTGCACTGAGGCAGAAGACAGACCTACTTCTCTGCCCTACCATGGGCAAAGGAAGGACACACAGCTGTTGGGGTTCAAGGACAGAGAGACACCGGCAGAAGGTCATGACCTAAGGAAACCCTGAACCGGGCAGAAGACTCTTGTACTAGCCCTGGGTGAGGAATGGGCTGTGTTTCAAAAGACAAAGGGATGAGGGATGGAGCTTGGTCTCAGAAAGGAAGCTCATGTCATTTATGGAGAGGGCTAGGTACTGACGATCTGTTGTTTACAGTGGCTGAAGGGAAGACGATGAGTGAATGGGTTTCAATGGCACAAATGTGCTGTGAACTGCACTACTAGTTCTGCACATGGTGGCATGGCGGGACCTATGCAGTGATGTCAGAAGGAGTCGTACACCTCGTGCAACTGTGACACCCTCCCCAAGGGGGCCACAGCATAGCTGGGTGCAGCTCAGCGGCAAAGACTAACCGAGCATGTGTGCAGCCCAGCACTGCAGTCAAGGCACTGGCTCAAATTAACAGTAAGGAAGAAACAGAGCTGGAAAGAGGGCTTTTCCCCACCCACAAGTGGGAACACGGCCAGCCACCAGCCAGGAGAACGAAGGGCATGTCACTCCGGGAGACAGAATACAAGGGCAAGAACTGGCCTGTGGCACTTCCAAATGCAGGACACTTTCTATCACTGTGTGTACAGAAGCAGATAAATGAATCTACAGTGCCACTAGTAGATGCCATCTTCTCAGAGCACCAAGTCACGTGGTCACTCAGTGACGTAACTACATTAGGGTGGGTGATGAGTACCTTCACAGAGCTAAAACACAGTAACTACTTTTATTTAATAACTATAGCTTTTGCAGCATGGAGGACGGGACCCAGGGCCTCACACACACTGGGAAAGACCCCACTACTGAGTCATGTGCCCAGCAGCAGAAAACACCTTCAAAAGCAAGGCAGCAGCTAGCCCTAAGCTCTGCCTGCTTTCAGAGTACGGACCAGGTCCTAGAGGACACCCAAGAGGTTTCTGTGACATCCTTGCCTTTTACAGAGTGTTGGGGACTAGGTGTGGGGTGCATCCCTTTCATCTCAGCACTCAGAGGCACATGGATCTCTGTGAGCCCAAGGTCAGCCTGGTCTTCATAATGAGTTCCAGGCCAGCCATGGCTGTACCGTGAGACCTTGTCTCAACAAAACGAAGTGTGTTGGGTGGGTGCCCAATGCTGCAGCTCCTGATAACTGTACTGATGCAAATATTCCCATCCTCAGTTGAGTTCAAGGTACCAGATAAGTGTCTCTCATTTATAAATCCTTGCTGGGAGTCCATAACCTGGCCCCTGAATGTTACCAAGGCTCAAGTGGCCAAGGACCCAACCTGTCCTGATGAGTCAAAGTAACAAATGGGATAGTGCACGGCTTTCTCTCTGCTGGGTGGGCTGGCTGGGTATCCAGGAAAAGGCTCCCATCAGTCACAAGAAATAAACATGGCCTTGAGCTGGGTGCAAGGCTCAGTGGTGAGTACTTGCTAACATGTGTGAGGTCCTGGGCCTCACCTGTGCTAACATGTGTGAGGTCCTGGGCCTCACCTGTGCTAACATGTGTGAGGTCCTGGGCTCCTCCTGTGCTAGCATGTGTGAGGTCCTGGGCTTCACCTGTGCTAACATGTGTGAGGTCCTGGGCTTCACCTGTGCTAACATGTGTGAGGCCCTGGGCTTCACCTGTGCTAACATGTGTGAGGTCCTGGGCCTCACCTGTGCTAACATGTGTGAGGCCCTGGGCTTCACCTGTGCTAACATGTGTGAGGTCCTGGGCCTCACCTGTGCTAACATGTGTGAGGTCCTGGGCTCCTCCTGTGCTAACATGTGAGACCCTGGGCTCCACCTGTGCTAACATGTGAGGCCCTGGGCTCCTCCTGTGCTAACATGTGTGAGGTCCTGGGCTCCTCCTGTGTTAACATGTGTGAGGCCCTGGGCTCCTCCTGTGCTAGCATGTGTGAGGCCCTGGGCTCCACCTACAGCACTGTGAAAGAAAAGAGTAATTAAGGGTATACACACACAGAAGTAAACATGGTCTTAAGAATCCTATGTCTCCACCATGGGAACTTACATTTAGCTCAGTGACTCAAGAATCACCTACAGAAAGTTCTAGATGTGCCACTCTGGTTGCACTGTGCTCCACAAGCACAGTGCCTATCTGCACCCCACAAAGAGAACCGGCGGAGCTCACTGCTCCAGACAGTCCCCAGATGGAATACTGAACAAAGACCTTGCTTCAAAGTGTTTATTAAGAAATGGAAACAACCCCAAAAGTGATCTTAAAACTATTTGTACAAAGAGATGTGGGTTCCTTCAGACACAAGTCCTGAGATTCTAGGTAATAATATATCTGATAGGTACACTGTACACGTGACAGTCAACCGTGCAAACTCTGCCTGCTTCAACAATGGACAAAATTACCAGGTACGAAAGGCTCAGGTGGTAGCAGAAATGACCAGCTACCGAAACTGTCATCCACTGCCAAGATGCAGCCCAGGATGTGAGCCTGATAAAAGCCCAGAGAACCGGGCACACTCCTTTAACCCCCACAACTGGAATCTCTAGAGTTCCAGGCCAGCCCGGGTTGCAGTGACACCTTGTCTCAAAAGCAGAGAGAGAGAGAGAGAGAGAGAGAGAGAGAGAGACAGAGAGAGACAGAGAGAGAGACAGAGAGAACAACAAACCGAGCAGTCTACAAGGGCAGGCTTAAGCCATGATTTCCCTGGCCCAGGACACAGGACAGGCCGGCTGCATGGGGAGCAACGGTGAGATGGGACAGAGCACAGCCACACACCAGCTGCAGGCCACAAAGCAGGGAATCCCATGGGAATCCCATGGAAGAGTGAAGCCTGAGATGCCCATGGTGGGCAGGAAGCCACCTGCTTGTGAGTCTAAGAGTGAAGGGTCCTCTGCGGGCAGACACGAGGGGCAGGCAGGGCTACAGACAGCACCTTCTAAGTGGTCCAGGGGAAGTCGTCTTCCCTGTGAGTTCTTGGATGTGAAGGAAACACAGAGAAGAGAGGGGAAGGTGGCTGTGTTTAAAGCACAAGGCAAGGAGGGAAGGGACCAAGAGGAAAAGCAGCAGGGCTGGAGCAAGGCAGAGCCCTGGAAGATGAGGCGGCCAAGTGGTTAAGAGTAGCATAGCACCCCAGATACTATAGGCCCAACCACAGAGACATCCCTGACGGGGGCTGACGGCTCACAAGCAGTGAGGGTCACGGTGCTAAGGCTCTCCCTGAGAGGCCGGCCGACAGCTGGCTGCACAGCACCTGGAAAGCAGACAAGCTGTGGTGCTCTCAGTGTGCACTGCAGGATGGGACCTGGGCCTTCACTGCTTACTACAAGCTCCAGCTGATTTCTCATCTTTCAGAATCACTTGGTCTGAATAACACATGTGCACTGCAAGGTTGCCATGCGTGGAGCATGGAGCTTCCACAGGATGGGACCACACGGGCTTCGGTTAGGTTTGCCCTCTCCGTTTGTGTGACTGGCCCAACAGAAACACTTCTGAGGAAATGGAACACTTGGGCCTCACAGCTTTTAGACAGCAGGATAAACTCAACCGCCAGCCCTGGGCCCTATGCAGATTGCCATCAAAAACAAGGGGTGCCATGCACTGAGGGAGTCAGTGCCGTGTGCAGATCTGTAGGTGCAGCAGAGCCCACGAGGACCAGGAGACGCTTACTCGACCTTTACCATGGCTCCAAAGCCGCCTCTCTCTGCCAGCAAGATGCCTTCACTCAGGGTGGCCAGGTCAGGCAGGCTGGTGCCAGTGACCCCATCAGGCACCTGGTCATACTGTTCCAGGCTCCGGTGGGCTTCTAGGCGGCTCTCCTGCAGCTGCGACAACTTGCTTCTCGCCTAGAAGACAAATACCACAGACATAAGAGGGGCCCGGGGTTCAGCCAGCAAGACGCCTTGCCCAGGGATCATGCACAGGAGGACTGCCCTGCACAGGCTGCACACCAGACCGGATGCGCTGATCCAAGAACACCAAGATGCCTTGCCCAGGGATCATGCACAGGAGGACTGCCCTGCACAGGCTGCACACCAGACCGGATGCACTGATCCAAGAACACCAAGATGCCTTGCCCAGGGATCATGCACAGGAGGACTGCCCTGCACAGGCTGCACACCAGACCGGATGCACTGATCCAAGAACACCAAGATGCCCCACTGCTCCAGGCCTCTGCAGCCTGGCCCCCAGAGGAGCACTTGCTCCCTCAAACCAATTCTCAACCAGCTACGATTAGACAGAATCTGGACTGGCAATCTGTTCCTTCTCAGGGTTTTACTACATGCTTGCTTTCCCTCACTCCCAAAGAACTCGTGGAGAGGGAGGGTGACACACGCAGAGGAGACAGCTCGGGGCACGCAACTGGCCTGGACCCACCTCTGTTTCTCTATTGTGTTGTTCTGTTGAGACAGGGTCTCTCTACACAGCCCTGGCTGTCCTGGAACTCACTCTGTAGCCCAGGCTGGCCTCCAACTCACAGAGATCCGCCTGCCTCTGTGTCATGAGAGCTGGGATTAAAGGCGTGCTTCACCACGCCCAGCTTTTTGTGGTTACTGTTGTTGTTGTTTTCTGTCTCCTCTAATTTAAAAAGGAAGACTGTGAATGATGGGAAGGCAAAGATGGGAATGTCAAAATGAGACTCACTGTGTAGCATCTGTTAATGAAAGACAAGGGGAAGAGGAGGAGGGGAAACCGGAGGGGGCCTGCAGAGGCTGAGGCAGGAGAACAGACCACAAATTCAAGGCTGACCTGAGCTACATGAGAAGACTCTGTGTCAAGACCAACGACAACAAAAACGGTGGCCATGGTGGTGCACAGCTTTAATCCCAGCACTCAAGGGACAGAGGCAGGGTCTGTTCAAGGATAGCCTGGTTTACACAGTGAATTCCAGACCTGCAGGGGCTGCAGAGTGAGACCTGTCGAGTCCCATCACTCTTCTATCGGCAATTCTACATGCATCTTGGGCCATCTCCATGTAAGCCTCCGAGGGCAGGAGGAAAAAGCCTGATAATAATCCTACAGGATTAACTCTTATAAAATACAGTATATAAGACTCAGGAGGCACTGAGACAAGGAGGCACCCACATTGCTCTGTCAGCCTGTAGCCTGCTGATAAGCAGACACTTTCAGTCTAGAGGACACAGGTTTTCTTTCCTATGTACTAAGGCCCAGTGCCATCCTGTTCTGTGGCCTGCATCCCAGAGACCACCACGAAGACCAATGACCACCACATGCAGGATAGAGCAGAGCTTTCTGCCAGCTGCCAGAAGAGGCCAAGCATTCACGGACAGGGCGCCAGGCACCCTGAGCCACATTGCACAAAGCCCTCAACAGCTAATCCCCCCAGCACCAGTGACCCCAGCACACAAGCAAGTGAGACAAAAAAAGCCACAGTAACAGTGCAGCCGCACGGGGGCCCAGCTTCAGCTCGCTGCCAGTCCCGTCAAAGTACCTGGTTGATTTCATCTTGCGTGGACTTGAGGGACTTGAGGATGGTCTCCAGCTGGGCACGCCCAGCCTGGATGCTCTGCTCCAGCTGTGTCTCCTCCTGCTGCAACCGATTCAGCTCTGACTTGGCCCGGTTGAGGTCATCCTCCTGGGACTTCAAGTCTGACTCCTGAGACTGGATCTGGGTTTTCAATGATGAGATCTGAAATGACAGCCAGAGGACTCACAAGTCAGAGCACAGAAAGACACCAAACTTTCTCACCGTGTGAAGCTTGGGAGACGGTTAGCAGGTAAAGGTGCCGGCTGCCAAGCCTGAAGATCCGGGAGCACAGCGTGGAAGGAGAGGACCAAGTCCCACAGCTATCCTGACCTCTACACGCACACGCATAACCTCTCACAAACATGAACAAGTATAATAAGCAGTTTTTAAAAGAGGTAGCATAGGCATGGGAAAAGCAGAGAGGCACCTGGAGCCCTGTTCCCTGCTGTGGGACACAGACCACAGCAGGGTGTCCAGGCCATGGGTACTGAAGCCATGCAATTCTGCAACTTCATCTCTAGGAACAGAGGGATCATTCATAGGTCAGGCCTCAAATGCCTGGAGTTTCCCAGCTCACGTTTCAGTGATTCCACTCCACGTATTTTGTCATTGGTCAGTGAGAGCATCGGTCAGGGGACACCTTCCACACCGTGGGACTCACCATTTGGGTCTCATCTTGGCATTTCTGCCGCACATCACTCAGCATGTCCCTCAACTTGGCCTTCTGCTGGTCCATCTCATCCAGGCGGTCCTGGGCGTCCTGCTTCTGAGCCTCAAGCTCCTGCAGACTGCTGGTTTCCCTGTCTAGGTCATTTTGTAGTTCCTATGGGAAATGGATGAGTGTTGACTGGTAACTGGCCCTGAACAAGGAGAGATTAAAAACAGACTCTGGGGTGGGCTGTGGCTCTGCAGCAGGAACTGTGTGGGGCCGGGCTCCATCACCGTGCTGGCCGAGAATAAGCATGAGGTCCTGGGTTCTTGCCTGGCATCTAAACGCAGGTAAGGCCGGGTTTTTACCCTCATTGCCTACCAAGCATGAGTGAAACCCCAGGTTCCATCGCCAACGCCACCAAGGAAACAAAACCACTTTGTAATCCCAAGGCTGTTTCCCATGGTCCCTACACTCGGCATGAAGCAGGCCTATGCTGCCAGGTGGTGGTGGCTCACACCTTTAACCGCAGCACAGGGTAGGCAGAGACAGGCGGATCTCTGTGAGTTCAAGGCCAGCCTGGGCTACAGAGGGAGTTCCAGGACGGCTAGGGCTACACAGAAAAACTGTGTCAAAAAAAATGGAGAAAAAAATCAAACAAACAAACAAACAAACAAACAAACAAACAAACCCAAAAGTGCAAGTCAAGATGCAGTATCCACACCTGTACTTCACTGGTTTTCTGTCTGATTGCCTCCTCCTTTTCTCGGATGTCTTGTTCCAGTGAGTACTTCTCTCTGCAGGTTTAAAGACAATGCATAAAAACAGAGTTGACACTGCACAGCACACGGCTGTCACCCTGACTGACTTCGGACCTGATCCTACACTCCGACAAATTGACCCCTGTGACCCTCCATGTGTCCTGACCCCTCAGGCTTGCCACACAACTGGTCCTATGTCACAGTGATAGCATGTATCCTGAGGTCCTCATCAGAGGCCAGAAAGATCAGCTTCCAAAACTGAGGGAAGGAAGCCCTGTCTTTTACATCACCTAGCCTCAGGTACTTTTTACAGCAACACTCTTGGACTAACCAACAATCCCCCACCCTAGGGTGCAGTAGAATCTACACATGACAGGCCTCCCTCCCAGTGCCCACTGCCTGAGAGCAGTGTCTTCTCCAGCTGATGGCCAAAGAGGAAAATGGAGACTTGTAGGTATGACAAGGACTTGTCAAGCCCTTACTAACTCTGAAGGTTCAGGAGGCAAACAGGGAGGAATAGAGATGGTCTCCAACATTAGCACAAAGCCCCGCCCCACCCCACCCTCAAGCTGACATCAAGGAAATGGAGAGCTTGGCCCAAAGTGGCAAGGACCCAGAGAGAAGCCCAGGTACACACCTTTTCCATGGGCACCAACACCCTAGACAGCTGGTACAGGCACCTGGACTCCCTCCTGTGAGCTAATATACTTATGCCACCATGACGTTCAAGTCTGTGACAGCCGAGCAGAGACACACCATCCCCAACATCCCTTACGCAATCAAATGCTCCTCAGTAGTCTGAAACTGAAGGTCTGCTCACCAGGAGGGGGGGCACTGGGGACAAAGACCTGCACACGAGCACCTGCCAGTACCACAAGGAACAGTGGACTCTGGGGAGGTGCTATGGGAATGAGCATATGTGGTAGAAGACTTTTCTGGAGGACAGGAATGGAAAACAAAGCTGGGCTAAGGGAGTCGTGTGGAGTGACATGGAAAACAGCAGCAGTCACCCACCTGTGGTAAGGGGCAGTAAGGTGCCCAGGTCCCTGTGACCACCTCTAACTAACTGCTCCTGCGGAGGCAGTGAGGAACTGGCCCACCGTACACACCAGGCGCTCCAGACTTGGGTTTATCTCCTAAGCTGTGTGCTGGGTGGGCTCTGCTTATCTCTGCTGCTGTGTCCCTCTGCAGCTGTGTGGCCACAACCTGCGGATGCTACCTGGACAGTGTGGACTCCGAGCAACAAAGACCCAAACAGAAGCAGATCTGAGAAGCCTTGTCCTCCCTCAGGAGTCACCATGGAAGAGGGAAGTGGCATACCTCTGCAACTGAGCGATCTCCTGGCTAATGTCATCCAGCTCCTTCACACCAGTGAACTCTCCTGACCCGAGAGCACTTGAGCTATCCTAGGATCAAAAGTCAGACAGTCACAGGGAGCCAGCACCCCACGTCTCTGCTACAGCAGGGGAAGGGGACCAAAGTGCTGGCCCCTGGCCTGAAAACACTCCAGGTGGCCCAGTCACAGTATGCCCCACCCCCACCCCGTGCTTGGGGACTGAGGGCTGTGGGGCTCTTGGGGCACCAGCGCCACCTTCTGGTGGGTGGCAGAAACAGCAGAAGCAAGGGCGTCTGGTTACTCACTGGAATAGGAGTGCCTCTCTCCGAGGGTGGCACCATGTCTGGCGAGAGGACTTGAGGAGGGTCGATGCCTTTACTGACCTTCTGCTGAATGAAATACATAGCTAGCGCGAATTGCTCTTTGCTTAACTTCCCCGTTTGTCTTGTATCAGCCAGGGCCCTGGGAGAGACGTGGGATGCAATTACACACCACAGCTGCATGGACCACCTACCCCAAGCAAGCCCTGCTTACCAAGCCCACCAGGACCAGAGCAAGCCCCGGGCACTGCCTCCATGTTTCCCCCGTGCTGATGAGCACATACCCAAGGCTGATCACAGGCCTCACAGTGTGGGAGTGAGGCTTTGGCCTACTGAACTGAGAGGCGTCTGTCTGGTCTCAGAAAGGACACCCCACCCCCGCCCCTGCCAACACACACACCTCCAGCTGGCTGTAAGGGTCAAGGTTTTCTTGGTTCATCTTGTGCAAGGTACTGAAGAGATGCAGTTGCCCATAAGCCCCTGTGCAGATGGGGCAGGACTACACTCTCTTTCCTGTTTAATCTACAGATCTGGAGGCTGCGTGAGTCAGTGGGGACATGAGCTGCACATGGAGGCCTGGAGACACTCCCTGCCCACAGCGTCTGTGCCACCAGAAGCTTGCCCCTGGCCTCTCTGTGCCCAGTGTGGAACAAGAGAGAACAGGAGTGCCCAGACTTGAGCTGGCAGGGAATGGCCTCGTGAGGGACCAGCACTTCCACTTCTGGTGATGGATGCAGCTGCTGTTCAAATGCAGGCGTTTGCCAGAGGCAGGGCCCACGGTCTCCAAGCGCCCACTCCGGCCGCGGCTGCTTGCAGAGCATCGGTGACGAAGAGCAGGCTCGGCTGCTGTCTGCGGTGCCTCCATTACGTGAGTGCAGCAGCTCAGCTCTGAAGGAGCCGGCGTCCTGCCTGAGGAGGCAACTCCGGGGTGGCCACTGCCCCTTCGTCGGCTCTGCTCCCTGCCCGGCTAGGATTATTCAAGATGGTTCTTTCTGGCCATCAGGTGGTGACTGGCTCAGTTTCCCTGCTACAGTCAGGAAGTCACTCAAGGCCCTGGCCCTGGACAAGCTGACAATGCCTTGGACCAGGGCAGCCACAGAAGCCCCATTCTGAGATGGCAGAGGGAGGATGAAGGTGGCTCCTCCACCCAGCACCAAGTGTTACACAGTGGCCACCATCTAACCACGACAGCTGTGACTGCTTACAGGAGGACCCTGAGAGCAAGCCTGTTGGCTCCTGACTGTCCATGTAAACTTTACACAGCCTAGCCACATCTGGGAAGATGACTCTTGAGAAAATGCCTTCACCAGTTTGGCCTGTAGGCAGCTCTGATTAATGACTGATATGGGGGAGGGAGGCTCACTGTGGGTGGTGCCAACCCTTGGCAGGTGGTCCTGAGCTGTATAAGGAGGCTGAGCAAGCCATGAGGCGCAAGCCAGTAAGCAGCACTCCTCCATGGCCTCTGCATCAGTTCCTGCCTGACTTCCCTCAGTGATGGACTGTTATCTGGAAATGTAAGCAAAAATAAACCGTGTCCACATTGCTTTTGGTCAGTGTTTTATCACCACAATAGAAACCCTAACTAAATCAGTCCTCTGTAGGAGGGCAGGGTGGAGAGGGTCACTGGACCTCCTCTACCACCGGTGACCCAACCACTCACTGTATGCAATTCTGCTCTAATCTCACAGAGCCTGTGGTCTCAGGAGGTTCCAGGATCCACTGGATGTGGAAAGATAACTGAAGGGGACTCCATCAATGCAGCTGTGGGGGTCATCAGCCTCTCTGGAGTCCCCCCATCTCTTGTAAAAAGCATCTCACCTATGAACTGCAAGCCCGATCAACTCCCTGGTGCCCCACTGGACTTCAGTGTATGTATTTGGTTTGTCCTTGGTGCCCCATGGGGGGAAGGGTGTTACATCTCCCCAGGAAAGGACTCCCACAGCACTGAGGAACAAAACAGGGTAGGACTCCCCACCCTCCTCCCTGCTGAAAGCAGATGCTGCCCTTCCCAGTGGGACCTGACTGGAACTGTCAAGGCCCTCTTTGGTTTACCCAAGTGGCAGGCAGAATGACTATCACAAGTGGCTGAGGCAAGGTAAGGCTTGTGGAGAGACCGTGCCAAAAGAACTGTCCAGTAAGGCTGACTCAGCCTCCCTGTACACGTGCACTACGAAACTGGAGCCCTTCCTCCCACCTGCCCGCTTCCATTCTTACCAAATGTGTGCCAGAAGGTTCTGTGTGAGGCCTGAGTGCATGAAGATCTCCTTCACTTCCTGGCCACTCACATAGCCATCGAGGTCCAGGTCCGTCTTCAAGAAGATCTCATCAAAGCGCATCTTATCTGCCACAGGCACCACCCAGGCCACTGGTGGCTGAAACACGTTACAACAGTGACTTACTTACCTGTGAGCCCTGGCCCAGCCCGAGGCTCTACTTACAGGGCTCTCCCAGATAGTGTCAGATCCATGCAGCTCAGGTCCCAGAACCCTGGCCAGGGGCAGCAAGGGAATAAAGAAAGGATGGACCCAAAGACAGTGTACAGGGAAGTTCAAGTCGAGTGAGGTTCTCTGCTGCTACCACAACTGCTACCTCTGAATCTAGAACCACAGCATGGGTATGGGTGTACGGGTGTGTGTGTAAGCTACCGTCTCAGGCTAGAAACAACCAGGAAGAAACTGCAGCTGCTAGTCTCTGCACACACTGACAGTTTCTGTTGTTTTGATTTTTAATATAATTATCCCTCAGCTCTGGTGAGGCTGAGGCAGGAAAATTAGGAGTTCCAGGCTAGCCTGGGCTACATATAGTGAGACCCTGTCTTTAATGGGCACCAGACATATTTATCTGCTAGTGACTGCTCTGTGCTGTACAGCCATGCCCTCCCTACACAGCCGTTGTTGGCCCTAAGAGGCCTATCAGTACATGCCAGCTACTGAACCCTCATGGATGCCAAAACTGTCAATGCTTTCTCAATGCGTACACAGACCCTACACACATCCTCCCAAACACTTTCCCCATCTCAACATGACTAAAAATGCCTAACTCGATGTCACAGCTGTGTGCAGTACACTATTTCTCTGTCCTAAATGCTCATCTTGCCAAATGATGTCCTCTGCCAGGAAGCCTTCCCAGCATCCAGACCATGAGCCTCTGTTCTTTATAAATGACCTTGGCTGTGGGATTCAGTTACAGTGACAGGATGCTGCCTTTGAGTTAAGGGGCTGCAGCAGGCTGGTGTCTGGAGCCAGAGAGTAGAGGCATCAGACAAGCTGAGCTGAGCTGACAAGGCAGAAGGGCTTCTCAATAGATGGGTCCCGAGAAACTAAGACTCTAGGATGGAGAAAGTCCTGTGTGCAGTACCAACAAAAGAAAACTCTGCCTAAGTGCTGGGGCCAGGCATACTAATGTGAGTGTATCAGCAATCAAGTGAAGGAGGGCACACTTGTGGCTAGAAGGTACCATACTGCACCCAGGCCACCAGGACACGGAACTAGGAGGGCACTGGAGCCACTCCTGTGGTGGCGTGATGGCCTGAGGGATCATGACTATGGGGTCCCAGAAAACACCTATCTTCATGACAGATGCCCCATCTTAGGTTAAAAAAAGAAAGAAAGAAAGAGAGAAAAAAACCTGGCCTGGTGAGAAGTCTGGAGGTAACCAGGGATGCCTGAGGCTGTGCCAGATAATTTGGCCCCAGCTGCTTCCTTCCCAGCCAAACACCTACCCAGGCCTCTGCTCACAACAGCTCTCTCTTGGCAAGGGCTCACTGGTGAGCTGGAGTGGCTAAACAAGTGGCCAGCTCTTGCCGCCCTGGCCTCCTCTTGTTCTAGAGCGCACGAAGTATTCTAACTCAGCCCAGTCATGGCTGCTCTTCTGATGGCTCCTTGTCATTTCAGCTCAGATGTCACCTTGCTGGGACCCTTCCGGATGGCTTATCAATAGAGGGGTCCAACCTGACTCCTTGCACTTCTTCAGTTTACCAATTTGCTTATTGTACAAGTGAGAACAGAAGATTGTTGTATGACACTGTGAAACACTGAGTACTCTGAGGACATTCTTGAGTGTGGATGCAAAAAGACACGAGGAAGCCGGGCAGTGGTGGCGCACGCCGTTAGTTCCAGCACAGGGAGGCAGAGGCAGGCGGATCTCTGTGAGTTCAAAGCCAGCCTGGGCTACAAAGTGAGTTCCAGGACAGGCTCCAAAGCTACACAGAGAAACCATGTCTCGAAAAACCAAAAAAAAAAAAAAAAAAAAAAAAAAAAAAAAAAGACACCAGGAGTGGAAAAGCTGGGGGTGTGGCTCAGGGGTGGAGCCCCGCCTAGAATCCCCCAGTGAGGGGCTGGGGGCGTGGTCAAGGTGGAGCCCTGCCTAGAATCCCCCAGTGAGGGGCTGGGGGCATGGCTCAGGGGTGGAGCCCCGCCTAGAATGCCCCAGTGAGGGGCTGGGGGCGTGGTCAAGGTGGAGCCCTGCCTAGAATCCCCCCCCTCGTGAAGGGCTGGGGGTGTGGTTAGGAGTGGAGCCCCGCCTAGAATCCCCCAGTGAGGGGCTGCGGGCGTGGTCAGGGTGGAGCCCCGCCTAGGATCCCCCAGTGAGGGGCTGGGGGCGTGGCTCAGGGGCGTGGCTCAGGGGTGGAGCCCCTGTCTAGAATCCCCAGTGAGGGACTGGGGGCGTGGTCAGGGTGGAGCCCCGCCTAGAATCCCCCAGTGAGGGGCTGGGGGCGTGGTCAGGGGGTGGAGTCCCTGCCTAGAATCCCCAGTGAGGGACTGGGGGCGTGGTCAGGGTGGAGCCCCCGCCTAGAATCCCATGAGGGGCTGGGGGCGTGGTCAGGGGTGGAGCCCCGCCTAGAATCCCCAGTGAGGGCTGGGGGCGTGGCTCAGGGGTGGAGCCCCTGTCTAGAATCCCCCAGTGAGGGGCTGGGGGCGTGGCTCAGGGTGGAGCCCCGCCTAGAATCCCCAGTGAGGGCTGGGGGCGTGGCTCAGGGGTGGAGCCCCGCCTAGAATCCCCAGTGAGGGGCTGGGGGCGTGGTCAGGGTGGAGCCCCGACTAGAATCCCCAGTGAGGGGCTGGGGGCGTGGTCAGGGTGGAGCCCCGCCTAGAATCCCCAGTGAGGGGCTGGGGGCGTGGCTCAGCGACAGGAAGCTTGCCTGGCATATGTAAGACCTAAATTCCATTCCCAGAACTGTAGGAACATGTTGTGTGCACACACGTGAAATAATAAAGAACAGGGAGAGCAGTGAACACGGAATACCCAGGGGTTTGAGCTTACTCCATCCACCCCCACACCTAACATCAAGTGGCCTCAGGAGTTGTGAGTGCTGAGTTCCCAGTGATGGTGCCGTCCATCCTCTCAATGGTCAGTCTCTGAAATGCTAGGGCAGCAGCATGTCCCACAAGTTCTCTGAGAAGAAGCCTCCAAGTTACTGACCACTTGGCTTCCCCACTAATCAGAGAGAGCACACTGACCCCATCTGCCCTTCTTGCTGTCATTCTCACGTTCTGACAATGGGTAAGGTGTTGTCCACCTGCCTGCCCAAATTTATCCTCAAAAACACAAGAGGGGCCAGAGAGATGGCCCTGTGGGTAAAGGTGCTTCCCACCAAGCCTGACAACCTGTGTTTGATCCCCACAGTCCACGTGGAGGAAGAAGAGAACCGACTCCTGCAAGCTGTCCTGACCAACACGCCTGCTGTGGCACACTCCCCTGTGTGTGTCCACTGAGTGCCTTGGATGCCCCAGAATGTTCCAGGGGGACTGTGCAGACAGTGTGTAGGCAGCCCCAGAAAGGCACGGTGTGTGGACTGGCTCTGTGTGACATCAATCAGAAGCCATGAAGAGAGGGCTGGGGCTGAGGACTGACCCACAGCTGGGCAGGGCAGGAAGAGGGCACCTAGGGACGTGTGTGTGTGTGTGTGTGTGTGTGTGTGTGTGTGTGTGTGTGTGCGTGTGAGGGGGTGTTTGAAAAAGGGTACTGTGGTCACCCCACATACCCACAGGTTCTGCACCCACCTCAGGAAAAATACTGCCAGGCACTTATCTATCACCCTAGAATTCAGGAGCTGAGGCAGGGGAATGGAGGCCTCTGGAGCAGCCTGGGGTACCCAGCAAAATGAGAGAAGAAGAGGCCCACACAGTCAGCACCAGCAGGTGTCTTCCAACTGCTCACCAAGTGACTCTACACTCAGCACTCGGGCAGCACAGCCCAAGTCAGTCCACGCACACTCAAGATGGGGACAGCGTGGCAGCCACAGAGCATCTAAATGGTCCGAGAAACCAAGGGGCCAGGGCTGGGCACTGGCTCAGTTTTGACTGAGACTGACTGCTGCATAATCCTGAGGATGGCAGTGCTGACCCCAGAACCACGGAGCAAGCCTCCTGCAAGGGCCTGCAACTCCTGCTCCAAGGGGGCCAAAGACAGGGAGATCACTGGGGCTCATGGCTGCCAGCGCAGGCAGGAAACAAGAGCCCCAGGTCTGAGGGTTCCTGCCTCAAAGGAATTCAGTGGAGGAGGAGGACCTCTGATACCCTCTTCTGCTCTCCAAACAAAGATGTGTGCACATACTTGTACAAACGCATGCACATAAACACACAAATAAATAAATAATAAATGAATGGATGGATGGATGAATATAAATAAATGAGTCTTTTCTCCCCTGCCCCCTTCTTCCTGAGTTAAAATCTTGGCTCTTTCTTCACTTTAAAATATATATATTTTAAATACATTTATTTATTTGTTTGTTTGTTTGTTTGTCTCCAGACAGGGTTTCTCTGTGTAGCCCTAGCTGTTCTGGAACTCTCTTTGTAGACCAGGCTGGCCTCAAACTCAGAGATCTGCCTGCCTCTGCCTCCCAAGTGCTGGGATTAAAGGCGTGCGCCATGCAAGCCACCACCGCCCATTACTAATTTATTTTTAATCGGTGTTTTGCCTGCAGGTATGTCTGTGTGAGGGCACGGGACCCCCTGGAACAGGAGTCACAGACAGCTATGAGCTGCCATGTGGTCTCTTAACATGGTGAGTCTAGGGGCACACAGGCTCTGTGCAGACACTGTGTCACTTCCATGAGGACGTGACACTGGTGAGCACTGGCACCCTGGGGCTCCCGGAGCCCAAGCTCCACAGGCACCGGGGAACAATTTCACTTACCTGCAAGTGAGCAAAAAAGCTCATTCTGAATCCTAGCAATTTTTCTAGGTTACTTATTTTATATGTACTGGTATTACTGCCTTTGCATCACATACATAAGTACAGACTGCTGTGGGCTGCCATGTGGGTGCTGAGAATTGAACCTGGAAGAACAGTCAGTGCTCCCATCCACTAAACCACCCCTCCACCCAATACCTCTAGTAAATTTTTTAGAAAATTGGATCAAAGTTTTTTCCTTTTTGCTGTCAAGAAATGGTGCAGAACAGGACTATGGACACTGACCTGAGTCTGCTTGACGCTGTGCTTTGGGGACAGGCTGCCTGTGCTGTTGAGGCTGCTGACGCTGCCGTGGGATGGCGTGGAGCGGAGGCTGTCCTTGGGTGGGGGGCTGGCAGGCAGGACAGGCACAGCACCTGCAAACACTGTCTTCTTCTTCTTGGAGGGTGGGATGAGGGATGGGGGCAGGACAGAGGGCACTGGCTCCTTCTCCAAGGCGCGGTACACCAAGTGCATGGCCTGCGGTGCCAATGAGAAGAGAAGGGACCTGAGGGGGCAGGGGCCACATAACAGAAAAGAATCTCATGCAGTCTTGGAGCCATGGGGACCCTAAGAGGCTCCAAGGAATCCGCAGCTTCTTGAGACATGCTGAGTTTGGGTGAGTGAAGTGAGCACAGATGGCAGCCACCACACAGCCATTCTGAGGGTTCCTTGCCAAGATTTGAGTTACCTGTGGTCTGAAATGTTAGGTAGGAAATTCCAGAAACAAAAAACCCACATTCATATCACTTCTGTTACAGCACATTACCATGACTGTTTTGAGACAGGTGTCTCACATTTCCCGGGCTGTCCTCTTGCTCACTAAATATTTGAGGATGACTTTAAACAACTGACCTTCCTGCCATGGCCACCTCCAGAGTGCTGAGATTGCAGGCATGAGCCACCACCCCTGAGTTATGTGGCCCAGGATGAACCAGGGCTTTGTGCATGCTTGACAAGCACTCTACTCACTGAGCTGCGGCCTCAGTCTTTGTTGCAATTACTTCATTACAATCGCTATTCCTCTATTACCAATGAAAACACCGGAACAGCCGAGAACAGACAGGCAAAGTAAAGTTCATGTATGTAACAGACTTGGCTGAGCACACCAGGCACTTGCAGCTCTGTCAGCATGCAGTATGACCACCAAGCCCCAGGGCTTATGATTTCCAAATTTCTGAATTCTGGGGATGCACAGACCCCCAAGAGGAGCTTCTACTTCAAAATACTCAGGAGATACAGAGTATGACCCCAGAGGGGACAAAGAGAGGACAGGCAGCGGGGGGAGGGGATACGTTCTAAATCGTGTCTATGTATTTATTTATTTTGAGGCAAAGTCTTGATATGAAGCCCAGGTTGGACCTGAATCCCAATCCTCCTGCCTCAGCCTTCTGGGTACTACTGGGATGACAGGCACACACTGGCAAAATCACAGATTTTGAAGATTTATTTTTATATCTGTGAGTGTTTTGCCTGCCTATGTGTCTGTGCAGTGCCCATGGAGGCCAGAAGAGGGCATTAGATCTCCTGTAACTGGAGTTACAGATTGTTGTGAGCCTCCATGTGTAAGGTGGAAATCAAACCCGGTCCTCTGCAGTGCTTGTAAGCCCTAAGACATTTCTCCAGGCCCAGGATCACAGATTTCAAAGTCTATTTTAAAGTGTAACTGCAAGTCCAGGTGCTGTACATGCCTATAACTACAGAACTAGGGAGATAGAGACAGGAGAATAGGAGTTCAGACCAGCTTCAAGCCTGGCAGTGGTGGCACAGGCCTTTGATCCTACCACTTGGGAGGCAGATCTGTGTTTGAGACCAGCCTAGTCCACAGAGTGAGTTCCAGGACAGCCAGGACTACACAGAGAAACCCTGTCTCTGTGTAAAAACAAAAAACAAACAAAAAGGCCAGCTTCAATTATCTGAGACCCTGTTTCAAAAAAAAAAAAAAAAAAATCACAGAGAAGAGCAGGAGGCTGGTGGAGCAGGCACTGTAAGGCCACACTGGATCAGTGATGATGACTCTGGACTCTCTGACCCCTGAACTTTTTCTAAGTACTGGGAGATGTCAAAATAGACACTTTTAAACTAAAGACACAAAAGACTCCCGCACCCACCCCATGAGGCCTCAGCAAGGTGGGAACAGGACACAGAGGACTTACCACAGCAAACTCATCTCGGTCCAGATGTCCATCCTTGTCGATGTCACTGAGGTCCCAGACCTGCAGGGGCCAGACAGATCCATAAATCCAGCACAAATAACATCTGAGTTGATAGTAAATAAGGCCAGGCAATCAGAGGCACTTAAAGAGCTGTATATCTGTCTTCCCATACACCTACACACACACACACACACACACACACACACACACACACACACACACACACACACACGAGAACAGGAAAAGCATTTAAGAACTAGTCTGTGGGGCTGGAGAGATGGCTTAGAGGTTAAGAGCACCAGCTATTCTTCCAGAGGTCCTGAGTTCAATTCCCAGGACCCACATGGTGGCTCACAGCCATCTGTAATGAGATCTGGCTCCCTCTTCTGGCCTGAAGGGATATATGCAAGCAAAACACTGTATACATAATAAATACATAAGTTTAAAAAGAAAAGAAAAGAACTAGTTTGTGACAAGAGGCTGAGGCAGGAGGGCTGGAGGCTCAGGGCCAGTCTGGAGTACGTAGAGAGTTCCGGGCTCACAGCCTATCTGTGAGGGCCTGACCAGGGATGGCCCACACGGGCTCACATATTTGAATGCTTAGCCCTCAGCTGGTGAACTGTTAAGGATTAGGAGGTGTGGTCTTGTTGGAAGAGTTGTGTCACTTCAAAAGCCCACACCAGGTCAGATCCAATCTTTCCTTGCATCTCCACTTGTGGATCAGATGTAGCTCTCAGCTACTTCTCCAGCATCATGTCTGCCTGCCTGCCGCCATGCTTCCTGTCATGACGACCATGGTCTAACCCTCTAAAACTGTAAGCCAGCCCCAATTAAACTACTTCTTTTATAAAAACTGCTGTGGTCATAGTGTCTCTTCACAGCAACAGACTACTAAGACCCTGCAGAAATCAAAACAAACAATAATCCTGACCCCCCGCAGCTCTCTGAGGGAGACTCACACCCTTCCTACAGTAGCATGCTCACTGTGCTGACCAAGGCCAGGATGAAAACCACATGCCAGGAAACACTTTCAACTAAAATCTGAATCCAACTGGGGTCCCTGCAGTGCTCATTCGTAAGCCATAAGACATCTCTCCAGCCCCAGTATCAGAGATTTTTAAAGTCTATTTTAAAATGTAACTGGAAATGTTGCACATGCCTATAATTCTAGAACCTGGGAGATAGAAGCACATCTAATGGGCATTAGGAAATGGTCTCTGAGAACCTCTAAGGACAATGTTTGTTGTTTTTATGTTCTGTGAAGGCCAGGGCCTTGGGCTCTGGTTGAACAACCATGGTCCCTCTGTAGCAAGGCCCCACAGAGACAATGAGCTTGCCTGGCCCACATACACCAGGAAGCAGGCTGCCAGGATAAAGACTTAAGCCACATCCATCTAGAGAAATTATGCCTGCAGTGGGAGATCTGCAGCCAAACACTTCATATTAACATGAATACATCTGAGGTTCATTTTTGTTGAGGGGCTCCTGATACAGGATCCTGTCACACAGACTGGGCTGGCCTCAAACTCATGATCCTCCCACCTGAGCCTCTTGGAATTATAGGTGTGCATGGCCACAGCCACCGAAATTGAGACTTTTAAACAAACAAACAAATAGGAATGCACTATGGAGGTGGATTTGGAGTTTAAGGTTACCCCCCAGCCAATATGGGGGATAGGAGACCCCATGACAAAAATCAAAAAAGGAATAACTAAAACTATTTCTAAACCTGTAACAGAGCTGAAAGTGCCTTCACCTTGAGAATGACCCGCAGGAAAAAGCATTTACTTAAGAACAGCAGCCAAAGGCCACTGTCCTGGCTCAGCAGGTAAAGGTGCCTGCCGCAAAGTCTGAACGCTCAGGTCAATTCCCCAGGTAAAAGGAGAGAACCAGATCTTGCTAGTTGTCCTCTGACCTTCAGATACACAGTGGTATGCACACATACTATGTACATGCACACACTAAAAGTTTTTAAATGTAGGTAGCATAGTGGCACACACCTTTATCCCGGCACTTGGGAGGCAGAGGCAGGAAGATTTCTATGAATTCAAGGCCAATACTGTCTACAGAATGAGTTCCAAGCCAACCACAGCAACACAATGAAACCTTATCTCAAAAAAAAAAAAAAAATTTTTTTTTTCAATGTAACTTGTTCTTTAAAGTTGGGTGTGGCAGCGTGTACTTATAGTCCCAGTACTGGGGTGGCAGAGACAGGGTAATGCCTGGACTCTTAGCCAGCCAGCTCATCAGCTTAGTACATTCTAGGCCCAGTGAGAGACACTATCTAAAAAAGCAGAAGACAGCAGTTAGAGTGCACCCAAGGCTGGCTGTCCTCTTAACTCCACATATACGTGCACTCCTGTGCAGACGTCTTTTAAAAAAAGAAAGAAATGGAAAGAAACAAACAAAAGAAAAGGCTCTGCTGTCACAGGTACAAGTGGCCATCTCCCGTCTGCCCCTGCCTCTTGTCGTAAGTAGATGGATGCCAGCATCTTCCCAGGAGCAGAAGAGCAGCCCTGCTCCTCCAACTCCAGAAAAGGCAGACACACAGAAGACCTGGGGGCACGGTGCTTGGGGGGAGAAGAAAGGTGACGTTAACAGACAGACATGCTGCGGTACAGGGTGGGAAAGCACGCAGCCGCTTACCCTGCCCAGCACATCCAGAGGTAGCTTTGAGTTCATGAGGACTGGCTTGACCTTGTCTCCAGAGAGCAGACCATTGACTGGCAGAAGACTTTCAAAGATGCCATCAAACTTTGCCTTCTCCTCCACCTACCAGGAAAAAAGGAGATGGGATGAACAGAGCACATGGTTCAAATCCAAACCCAGACTTGTCTACACAGAGCTCAGCTGTACCAGAGGGTGCTAGATATCCTAGAGCAAGCCCAGCTGCCTGAGTTTCCAGGGAGAATTTATGGCCTGGGGGGAACAACTCCCTGGCACCATAACCTAGGGGCCACAGTGAGCAGAAGAGAGCTGGTCCACATTTTGTTCTGCCGAATGGCAAAAGGGGCCTAGCCAGCATGGCAACGCCATTGCAGTGTCTCAAGGAACCTCATGAGATGTTTAGTTTGGGAGCAAACATGGCCCCAGTCAACCTCCAGTGGGGCCAGTGGCACACACCTCTCATCCCAGCACTCAAGACGGAGCTAGGACAGAGGGCTTGAGACCAGCCCTGTGATAGGGGAAGACCCTGTCTCAAGTGTCAACTTCAAGAGCACAACCCTGTCTTCTCACAATCCAAAATTAGCTGCATCCCTAAGAAAAAAAGGTTTTGAAAAGGTGCTGTGGTGCAGTAGGTAGAGTGCCCGTGCAGCAAACACAAAGAGTCCCGGGGCTCCACCCCCAGCACTGTATAAACCACAGGCCCCCCTGCAATCCCAGCTCTGAGAAGGTGGAGGTGAGGGCTCAAGGTCATTCTTGGCTATACTGGGTTTGAAGTCAGACTGGGCTATGGAGACCCTGTGTTAGAGAAGCAAACTAAGCAGGGCTAAGGGCAGTTTGGTGGCAAAGCCCTTGCCTGAGAAGCTCAAGGTCTGTCCAAGTTCAAAAGAGACAGAGAGCAGGAGCAAGAAGGAAGAAGTACAGGGAAGAGGGGTTGCTTCGCATTCTCTGGGAGCATCCACAGCCACACTCAGCTGCAGAACCAACTCTGGCTTACCAGACGGAGTCACTTAGGTTTTGCAAATACGTATCTCAAATTTTAACGTATTTATTGTGTATACACCTGTGTGTGCAAGCACACACACTGTGGCAGTCAGGAAATTTGAGAGAGTCAGCTCTCATTCCATCATGTGGGTTCCAGGACCATCACACTAGACACTTTATTCGCTGAGTCATCTCACCAGCCCCATCTTTTTCTTTTTTGAGACAGGTTCTCCCTATGTGACCCACACCAGCCTTGAACATGTGATCTGTCCCCAGCCTCAGGTTCCTGAATGTTGGGATGACAAGCATGTGCCACTGTGATAAAACACTAAGACAGATGTTGGTAGCAGAGGGTGGGGTATTGTTGTAACAGCCTGACCATGCTTCTTGTTGATGGAATGTGGACTTTGGGATTTGGATCAGGAAAGCAGTGGAATGCTTTAAGGTGGGCTGAATGGGCCATACTAGTAGAACCACGGAAGACAGTGGTACTGAGGGGGAGCTGAACTGTAGGGGCCTGGCTCAAGAGGTTTCAGAAGAGAAGAATGTTAGTGTATGGCCTAGAGACCATTCTTACGATATTTTGGGGAGGAAAAAAAGTAGCTACTTTTCGCCCTTGTCCAAAAAATCTACCTTAAGCTAAATTAAAAAAGTTTGGAATTAATGGTGTCAGCAGAGGAGATTTCAGGGCAGCCCAGCATTGACTCTGTCCTATGGTTATTAGTGGTCACTCTCTCTCTTTTTTTTTTTTTTTTTTTTTTTTTTTTGGTTTTTCAAAACAGGGTTTGTCTGTGTAGTCCTGGCTATCCTAGAGTTCACTCTGTAGACCAGGCTGGCCTTGAACTCACAGAACTCTACCTGCCTCTGCCTCTGGTGTAAGGATTTGATCCTTAATTACGTCATCAGCCTTCTCCGGCTTCCCAGCCTAAAAAGAGGGTGAGCCCTCTGTGGGCTCTCTCTGTCCCCTCTCCTCTCCGCTCCTTCCTCCCGTCAGCTCCCCTCTCCCCCCCCCTTTTGTCTCTGTCTCTGTCTCTGTCTCTCTCTCTTCCCCCCCCCCCAATAAAGCTTTAAAAAGGTAACCATGGCTATGATTCTTTTAATCAGCACGCTGCTCCGACAGCATGGTCGCTGTGGGCGGCGACCAGCCACGAGGGGCAGCGCCACGGCATAACGACCAGCCAGGAGGGGCAACGCCGCGGCATAACTAACAGTTGGTCCTTAATTACGTCATCAGCCTTCGACGGCATCCCAGCCTAAAAAAGCGGGTGGGCCTCTGTGCGCTCTCTGTCCCCTCTCCTTTCCGCTCCTTCCTCCCGTCGCCCCCGCCCCATGTCTCTGTCTCCCCCCCCCCCAATAAAGCTCTAAAAAGGTAAGCATGGCCTATGATTCTTTTAATCAGCATGCTCCTATGCTCCTCCACCGGCACGGCCGCCCGCCACGAGGGGCGCGCCACAGCATAACCAACAGTGCGGATGTTCCAGCCTCAGCAAGCAGCAGAACTTGGCAGCTTCAGCCACATGGTTTTGGCGTTAGAGACAAGGATAGAAGAAAGAAGTTATGGAATCTCCCTCCACGACTAACGAAAGTCACTGAGGCCAGGCATGTGTCAGGGGTGTCCCTGCATGGACGCTCAAAGAGGCCATTGTGTGAAGCTGTGAAGGTGAAGTCTGAGTTGCCTTGGAGAACCCAAGATGTTAGAGATGCCAGAGTTAAGGGATACCTGCTGAGGAGAGCTGCTAACAGGGAGTGGAAGCAGCCCAAGAGAGAGAAGTGTCAACAAAGCTGAATGGAGTTGGAGATCTGAAGAGCACTTTGGCATCAGACATGGGACATGCAGAGTTTGCTCAACTGGTTTTGGGCTTGCTTTTGTCCAGTATTTCCTCACTATGCTCCCTTCCCTGTGCTTTTGAACAGCAATGTAGATCCTGTGCCACTGTATGTTGGAAGTATGTGATCTGCTTTTCATTTTATTTTACAGAGGGTTACAGCTAAGAGACTGCTACAAAGCCGTGGAGGGGGGGCAACAACCTTTTATCCAGCACTCAGGAGGCAGCAGAAGCAGGCTGAGTTCGAAGCCAGCCTGGATTAGAGTGAGTTTCAGTACAGCCGGGACTACACAGAGAAAAGCCTGTCTCAAAAAAGAGGGATTGCCATGAGTCTCAGAAGAGACTTTGTACTTTCAAACAGTATGGAGACTCTGAGAGACTGGGGACTTTTGAAGTTGGACTGAAGGCGGATGGCTAAGAAGACTATGGGGGCCAGGGAGTGGAGTGTGGTGGTTTGAATGAGAATGGCCCCCAAAGGCTCATAGATTTAAATGCTTGGTCACCAACAAGTGGCACTATTAGGAACTGTGGCCTTGTTGGAAGACGTGTGTCACTGTGGATGGGCTTTGAGGTTTCAAAAGCCCAAGCCAGGCCCAGTGGCACGCCCCCCACCCTTCCCTCCTTCTCACTGCCTGTGGATACAGATATAGAATTCTGTTCTTCTCCAGCACCATGTTTCCTGCCATGCTAATGAACAGACTAAACCTCTGAAACTGTAAGCAAGCCCCAATTAAATGCTTTCCTTTATAAGAGCCGGTGTGGTCACGGTGTCTCTTCACAGCAGTAGGACACTGACTAAGACAGCCACCATGCTTGTTTTTCCTTCCTAGAGGCAGGACCACATTGCCCTCTGCATGGAAAAGGAACACCTTAAATGCTGGCTGAGGCTTTTTTACAGAGCAGTAGGCACCTCACAAAGGGAAGACTGGCCTTAGGGAGCTGGCTGGAAGGCTGCATAGGCAGTGTGTCTCTTCTCTATCCTGAAGAACCAATACAAGCAACACAGCCCCAGATGCACCCTGAGAACACAAGAATTAACTGCAACCTCGGGTCCTTGCCCCTAGACACAGCCGCTAGCTATGGTGAGAGAATTTGAAGATCGATTTTTTAAGCCTAGTGCTGTGGCTTGCCTGCCATCCCCATGCTGGGGAGGTAGAGGCAGAGGATTAGGAGTTGGAAGCTGCCTCAGCTGCAAGTTAGCTTGACGTCAGCCTAGGTGACATAAGACCCTTTCTCAATAAGCAAAAAACAAAACAAGGGTTGGAGAAATGACTCAGAGGTTAATGCAGCCAAGTGCAGTTCCCAATGCCTAAATTAGGAGGCCTACAACAGCTGGTAACTCCAGCTCCCGGGGCTCCCACCCCCATCTTTGGCCTCCAAGGGAAAACATACCCACCCATAGACATACAAATAATTAAAGATAAAATAAAATCTTAAAAACAATATTAAAACAGCTATGACATACAGATGGCAAAGGTGCTCCAGATGTTCCAAATGATATACACGGCTAGCGCATCAACTACGGCGCTGTCCCTCACTTACCCGCACAGCCCAGTGAGTCTCTGTAGACGGCTGTGTGGCCATCAGGGGGCTGCTGGTGTCATGCTGAGGAAAAAAGGGACAAGATCACATGTGCAAACACAACCAAAATAATCTCATTCCAAAGTGGGATGGTCACTGAATGGGGAATGAGCTATGACCCCACAGCTCCCTCCCAGGTGTAGACCCACAGGTGCACACACAAATCCATGACCCTTCACAGCTGCGCTGCTCCCAACAGCCAAAGGTGCAGGAGACACCACAGAGCTCAGCAGACAGACAGGTAGGCAGTGCCCAGCCACAGTCACAACAGTGAAGTATCCTGATCTGGGTAGACTGAGTGCAACTCACAAATGTGACTCCACTGAGAGCAACATCAGAAAAGACAACCCTGCACAGAAAAAAAGATGGGCGGCTACCAAGGACTGGGAGATGGAGAAACAAAGAGTAAGACGGGCCCAGGATCTTCCTTTATGGGGTGAGAACTAGAACTAGAACTAGGCTGATGTGTAAGTGCTACCCAACTGAGTATTTTATTTATTTTGTTTTCAAGACAGGGTCTCTCTGTGTAGCCCTGGCTGTCTGGAACTCGCTCTGTTGACCAGGCTGGCCCGGAACTTGGAGATCCGCCTGCCTCTGCCTCAGAGTGCTGGGGTTAAAGGCGTGAGCCACCATGCCTAGCTGAACTGTGCACTTAAAAAAATGGTAAATTTTATGGTATATGTATTTTACCTTAACTAAAGCACGGGAAAAACAAGAGAAAACATGGAGATGTCACTCACACATATATTTGCACACACACAGCACCAAGAGAGTATGATGGCTTGCACACTCACAAACTTCGGTGGTGGCATGGTGAGGCTCAGATTGCTCAAGGTGACTTCGTGGCCACTCTGTGCACAGGCCACCAATCTCAGTGCAACATAGAAACCCTGTGGACCCAGAAAGAGGCGGTGTTAACCCTATAAGGCAAGACAGGACAGCACTCATTTCCACTGTGATGACCACACCACAGTAGGCAGCCAGTAGTAAGTACTGAGCATTAAAAAGATTCAAGTAGGGGCTGGAGAGATGGCTCAGCGGTTAAGAGCACTGGCTGCTCTTCCAGAGGACCTGGGTTCACTTCCCAGCACCTACATGGCAGCTCACAACTGTCTGTAACTCCAGTTCCAGAGGATCTGACACCCTCACACCAACACATATAAAATAAAGTTAAATAAATTATTAAAAAAGGATTCAAGTAAAGGGATTTCCCAAAGGCAACGAGATGCTGGAGCAGTCCATACACTAACAATGACTGATGGGTCAAAATACACACAGCCTATGTTGTTTTCTGGTTTTGTGGGGTAGGGGTGGGGCCTGAAGCTTCAGGCATACCAGGCAAGCACTTTTCTCCCAAGCTGTACTTCAGCCCAGGTATTGGATTTAAAAAAATGTTTTTTAAAGAAACTATTAGTATTTATTTGGGAGGAGGGGTCATGCGCACCCAGGGGAATTCAGCTCTCTCCTCCCACCATGCGGTTCCAGGGACTGAACTCAGGTCACCAGGCTCATCAGCAAGGACCTTCACCAGAGGGACTGTCTCACTGACCTCCTGTTTTCTTTTTTAATACTTAGATTTGATACTTTTTTTTTTTTTTTGGTTTTTTGAAACAGAGTTTCTCTGTGTAGCACTGGCTGTCCTGGGACTCCCTCTGTTGACCAGGCTGGCCCAGAACTTGGAGATCCGCCTGCCTCTGCCTCCCGAGTGCTGGGACTAAAGGTGTGCGCCACCACCGCCCAGCTAGTTTTGCTATTAATTATGAACGTGTGCTCACAAGTGTGGGTACCCACAGAGGCCAGAGGCATCAGATTCCTGGAACTGGAGGTACAGGTGGCTGTAAGCAGCCTTGTGGGTACTGGGAACTGAACTCAGTTCCCTGCAAGAACAGTAAGCACTCTTAACCCTTGAGCCATTTCTCCGGCCTCCTTTTTTGAAACAGGTTCTTACTACGCAGCTGAGTCTGAAGGGGGACTCTCAATCCTCCTGCCTCAGCCTCCTGAGTGCTGGCATGACCTGTGTTCTGTGATGAGCTGTCAACTTGATACAACTAAAATGGGATGAGAAAGAGCCTTGATCAAGGAACTGCCTCCATCAGACTGGCCTGTGGATGTGTCTATGGAGCATTTTCTTAATTAATGATTCACAAAGACAGTGCCATTCCTGGGCTAGTAGTCCTAAATTCTATATATGGAGCAAGCCAGGGAAGCAAGCCAGCAAGCACTGATCCTCGATGGCCTCTGCTTCAGTTCCTGCCTCCAGGTTCCTGCCTGGAGTTCCTAGTTTCCCTCAGTGATGGACTGTAATCTGTAAATCAAGTAACCCTTCCTCTCCGGGTGCTTTTGGTCAGTTTTATCAGAGAGAAGCAGGGGCAAATATGTACCCTAGAGTGGAGCTTCTCTCCTGGCATAAGAACATGGGGAGAGCTAAGCCTTTCTTGGGGATGTCCACAGAAACTGTACAGAAACACACGGTGTCAGAGGGAAGCTGGAAACAGGGCAGGATGGTGGTCAGAGGAACCAAATCAGGTCCCTCAGCTCCTTCACTAAGCGGCCGAGCAACCCCAATCACAAGGAAGGGAAGTACTGGTGGCTGGTGGTCGGTGGCCAGCAGATGGACAGGCTTGAGGCTTAGGATACAGAACAGCCTCAGACAGTGCCTGGGGGAGGAGCTGGGGAACTCACCTGCACCCAGGCCCTGTGAGCACAGTGCGGTAAAGCCTGCTGTAAAGCTCCCACAGCCAGCACTGCGGGACAAACACAATTCCATTCATAATATTTCTGAAGAGCACAGAGCCTAGGGCTCCAAGGAGAAGCCTAAGAGTGTCAGGGCTGACTGGCACACATGCCTCCACAGTAGAGGGCACCAGGAAATGGCCAGCCTGACTGCAGGCCCTGGTTAATGCTGTGACCACAGCAGTCTGACACAGCATTGGAATTGTGTGACTGAGCATCCCTGGGGAGAGCTGGCTATAAACATGGGCTAGAAGGGGTGTATGGGAACCCATTAAACTGTGTTTGATATCTTTACAGAATTCTAAAATTACTTTGATACAGATTAGTCTTTAGGCTGTAAGGCATGGATGGCTCTGTTTTAAGAGCACATGCTGCTCATGCAGAGAACCAGAGTTCAGTTCCCAGCACCCCATCAGGTAGCTCCCTCACCTACCTCCAGGGAATCTGGCACCTTGTTCTGACCTCCATGGGCCACATATACATAAACAATTTTTTTCTGGTCCCCCTACCCCTGTGGGGTTTTTTTTGTTTTGAGACCAAGTCTCACTGTGTAGCCCTGGGTAGCCTGGCTCTCCACATGTAGACTAGGCTAGCCACAAACTCACAGAGATCTATCCATCTGCCTCTGCTGCCTGAGTATTGGGATTACAGGTGTGGGCCACTATACACATTACAATTTATTTAAATTATTTTAAATCTTTAAAACACTTCAATAACTGGTAAGTTCATTGTGATGTTTGGGTTTTTTTGTTTTGTTTTGTTTTGTTTAAAGGTGGGTATGTAGGTGTGTGTATGTATACATGTAGGTAGGAGTGGGTGCTCTGAGAAGCCAGAAGAGGGCATTGGATCCCTTGGAGCTGGAGTTATAGGTGGTTGTAAGCTGCCAAATGTGGGTGCTGGGACCTGAACTCGATTCCAGCTGAGTCCTCTATCAGCGCCCTTGGTGTTTAGTTTTAATTGTCAACTTGACACAATGGGAACTACCCAAGAAGGAAGTCTCAATGAGGAGCTGCTTCACTGAGGCTGGCTTGTGACGGGTTCCCAGGTTAAAGGAGACGGGAAAGTGTACCCTCCATGTGGGCAGTGAACGGGAGACAGCATTGGTCCCTGTGCTCCTGACTAGATGTGACCGCTGCTTCAGGCTCTTGCTGCCTTCACTTGCCCCAAGTGCTGTGCCTGGAACTGGGAGCCACGGGTGGCCTTTTATCAGAGCTGCTTCTGTCAGGGCCATTTATCACAGCAGCAGGTAAAGAAGCCGAGACACGGGCGGTGGTGGCGCACGCCTTTAACCCCAGCACGCGGGAGGCAGAGGCAGGCTGATCTCTGTGAGTTCAAGGCCAGCCTGGTCTACAGAGTGAGTTCCAGGAAAGGCGCAAAGCTACACAGAGAAACCCTGTCTCGAAAACCAAAAAAAAAAAAAAAAAAAAAACCGTGAAGAAGTTGAGACAGTCAAGGGCATGTCACTGAGTCAGGGGTTGGCATACTTACAGACCTGCACTCCAAAGTGAGAGTTCCTCACTTGAGCCTGGCAGCTGTGTGTGGAGATAGCAGCCAGTGGAAGAAAAGTACGAGTTACCCAGCCTCAAGGGTGCCCAGCCCCTCCCCTGCTCTGTGTGTGCATATATACCTGTTTGTCCAAGAACCCTTTACCTTCGGGGTCCGCCAAGTCCCATATCTGTGGAGACATAAAAGTGCCTGTAAGTGTGACTGTTGCTCACCAGCCAAGTTGGATGGGACAGGAGTCACATCAACCACTTCTCTGGCATGGCACACAGCCATTTGGTGGTAGGGCCTAAAGAACCCCCTACGCCCACTTCGCTCCCTATTCAGTCATTACATGGCAATGTAAACCCAGAGCTATCGAGACATCAAAAGCACTCTGGTCCAGTCTGCTGCTTACACCTTGATGCTGTGGATATCGCTCTATATAAATAAAACACTGATGGCCAGTGACCAGACAGGAAGTATGGGCGGGACAAGGAGAGAGGAGAATTGGGGAAACAGGAAGAAGGAGGGAGAGACACTGCAGCCACCGCCAGGACAAGCAACATGTAAAGACGCCGGTAAGCCATGAACCACGTGGCAAGGTACAGATTTATAGAAATGGGTTAATTTAAGATATAAGAACAGTTAGCAAGAAGCCTGCCACGGCCATACAGTTTATAAGTAATATAAGCGTCTGAGTGATTATTTTAAACTTGGATTGTGGGACTGCAGGGCTTGGTGGAACCTGGAGAGAAGCCCTCCAGCAACACCTTGAAGGTGACCACCATCTGAGACTGACCAGGCTAACTTCAAACTCCAGAGATCCATAGCCCTCTGCCTCCAGAGTGCTGGGAGTAAAGGAACGCTCCACCATGCCTCACATTATAACTCTGGTTTGTCTTTTCAAAGACAGGTCATACTATGTAGCCCAGGCTGTCCTGGAACTCATGATCCTTCTGGAGTTGTGATCTTAGCCTCTCAAGTGCTAGGATGGGCATGGAAAGTCAGCTCTAAAGGAAAAAGAAATCAGGCCTTCAGATCCACCAGCTATAGCAAAGAAGCCCAGGATGTTCTGGCCCTGCCCAGGGAGGGTCTGCACAGTTGGCTTTCATTTCAGGAATGCAGCAGACCACGCTTCATCTTCCCTACCTTCCCCAGGATGATGTCAGAGAGCCCCGACTTCTTCAGAAACAGCGCAGCCTCACTGGCCCCAACTCTTCCTGTGTAGGCAGGGTCCACCTGCAACAGGACAGCAAGAGCTGACACAACACTTAAAGGTGCAGAAGTATCGGCACTGCCCCCGTGTGTGTCCACAGGAGTGACACCCCACTTACAGACGCCATGCCATGTGTTCACAAAGCTGCTGCAAATGTGCTCCCAAGGGCAACTGCCAAGATGATGGGAGGCTGGGTGCAACTCAGTGGCTGATCTGCTCTGCGTGTAAGAGGCTCTGGGTTCCACCCCCAGCACCAACACACACATGCGCACATGAGGACATACAAAACACATAAAAAGGCACTAGTGGGCTGGAGAGATGGTCAGCGGGCAAAGGCTCCTGCCATCAAGCCTGATGGCCTGAATTTTATCTCTGGGACCCACGTGGTAAAAGGAGAGAGCTGACCCTGAGAGTTGTGCCCTGACTGCCACAGGCATACCATGGCACAGGTGAACACGTGCACACTTACACAGCACAATAAATTAAAATGTAAAAAGATGCACTTAGACATACCTGCTTGTAGTAAGATTCATATAACGGATTTCCACTGGGAATCTGAACAAAACACAAGAGTCAGAAAGTGGTCACAAGTGCACGAAAGCACCCTCCCGTCTTGGTCTTTTTCCTCTTCAGGTGCGGTCCAGGCTGGTCTCCAGTTGTTTTGTTTCATTTTTGTTGGGACAAGGCACTATTAGAGAGCCTTGGCTGGCCTTAAACTCCTGGTGCTCCTCCTGACTCTGGCTCTTGAGTGCTGATATTACTGGCAGGAACTGCCACACGTAGCCCAAACTCCTCCTGAACTCTCCGAGGGTCAAGTGGTCTCCTGCCTTAGCCTCCTACGTGGAGGTGACAATACTCAATGTTTCACCATCACCAAAATACACCCCGGTTCTGGTAAAAATGTATGCTCCTGACAGCCAGAGCAAAGCCAAACCCCGCACAGAAACTTGCCTAGGGAGAGGCAGTGATGGGCTTCCTTCCTCACCCTGTGTGTTGGTGGAGTTTCTGTATATGACCCTGAGTCACCATAATGCACTTGGCTGTTTTCAAGTCCTCACCCATCTTGTCCTCTACCAGCTGCCTGACAAGTGACAGCACACAGATTCATGCTGCAGGCATCCTCCAGGATGCACACAGCCTCACGCTGAAAGCATCCACTCCCTCTGTGTGCGAAGCCAGGAGTCCTCTCCACTCAGCACCAAGGACACCCCTTGTTCAACCCAGGACTCTAAGGTCACCTGTCAGGCTCCAGCCACTCCCTCCCTCACTGGCCTCAACAGGATGTCCCTCTATGGAGAGGAAGAAGTCATCTAGGGGAGCAAGCCACTTCAGTGGGGAAGTAAGCAGCCACTATGTAGCAGTGGGGTCTCCCAGCCCTGGGGGAGGGGTGGTCAAGACAGCACGGGCTATGTCGTGAGGCCTGTCGCAAACAAAAGAACAAGTCAACAAGTGACTGTGTGAAAAGGGCTTCCCTATGTCGGCACTTTATGGAGGCTGAAGTTCAAATGCAGGCAGCATCAACCCCAGTGAGGACTGGGAGGTGAGGCAGGGGCTCCACACTCTGAAGCATCAGGCTGCTATCACCCTGTCCCCACAGGAGTGTGTGTCCTGCCCACTCCCTCTGCCTGGCCAGTTGTAGGTGTCCTGCTTGGCCTTCCCAACCATCAGAGCTTACAAGAGCTAAATCTGTTCTTGATCAATGGCCCAGCCTTAGACATCCAGCACAAAACACACCGGGGCTGAGTGAAGAAAGTGAGATGAGGCTAACTTAAAGAAGGGTGTTAACCACACAGCCGCAGGGAGATTGAGAGATTGAGCATTGCTGAGAGGTTTTCAAAACTTCCTTAAGTTGTGGCGCACACTTTTAAATCCCAGAAATTCAAGAGGCAGAGGCAGGAGGATCTCTGAGTTTGAATTCTACATAATGAGTTCCAGGCCACTTAAGGTTACATATAGTGAGAACCCTGTCTTTAAAAACAAACAAATAAACAAACTTCTTTAGTCTGGCCTGCCTGTGATGCTGGTGGTTAAGAGTTTGAGTCAGGAGGGATGCTGTCCTGTGACTGCATAAGGAAAAGCCAGGGAAAGGACTCCCAGGCTCTGAACCAGCACTACCCAGCACAAGATCATTTCAGGTTCAAAACAATGCAAGTACAGTCAGCTTCTCTGGGGGAAGCAGGCACCTGTAAGCAAAGCAAAATACCCAGACAGAGAGGCAGGAGGGGAAGTACAGAGGGCTGGCTGCAGGGGAGAGGAAGGGGAAGAGGCTGGGTGGCAGGTTGGGAGCAAACGCTGGAGAAAGAGTGTTATGAAAATGCCACTATGTGGGGCTCGCAAGATGTCTCAGCACGTAAAGGCGCTTGTTGTACAAGCCTGATGACCTGAGTTTGAGCTTCAGAACCCACAAAGTTGAAGGAGAGAATGGACTGCCTCAAGTTATCATTTGACCTCTCCACACATGCAGTACGCGTGCACACACATACATAACTAAATACTTCAGCAAGCCTCTAGAAGAACCTCCCCAGAGCAGTAAGACTGACAGAGAGGAGATGTCTGTCATGTGTGAGAAAAGGTGGTGACGGCATATCACCTGCCATAGCTCATCTAACCCCACAGGTCTCATTGGCAAAGTCCAGACTGCAAATATTTTCCTCAAGGTTTTGGAGGTAGAAGTTCAATTCAAACCAAGCACACCAAGCATCCACTCCCAAGGTGCTGTGGCTCAGTGACAGACAGCAGTAGGTTTGGTGCATTTAACATAATATTACATCTGGCTCATGCTTCCCAAGGGCCTACAAGTGACAAGAGCCACTCTCAGGACAATGAGTTCAAGACCAACCAGCCTGAGCAACAAAGAGAGGGCCGGTCCTGGTCAAGACAAAACCCAAACCAAGTAAATCGCCAAATCCACGGTCGAGAGAAACACAGCCCAGCATCCAGGCTGCCATAGCCAGACCCACTCAAGCCTGCTCCAGCCCTGGGGCTGGCTGTGCATCCTGAGAAGCCACAGCCCACAAGCCCAGGGGCAGGGCAGCAACAGCAAAGGTTTCATTAGTGCTCACACTTCAGTGCTGTGGAGAGACAAGGAAGCAGGGCAGATGTCAGACATGAGTTACAATTCCTCTTATGCCATGGCTTCCTGGGGACACTGAAGCCACACCTGCAGGCTGTGTTAGTGTTCACTGTGACATCATCCAAGCCTCAGCCATGGCCAATCTGTGGAACAGGCATGAGCAGAGACCTCAGTTGCCGCCAGCTTGTGATAAAGGCAGTGGTCCCCAGGGCGAGCTCACAAGCTGGGACAGGGCCCTCTGTGGGCCCCAGGGCGAGCTCCCAAGCTGGGACAGGGCCCTCTGTGGGCCCACAGCTGCCAGGCAAGCTATGCTCGCAAGTCTCACCACAAAGGGAGAGGCACAGACTGAGAAGGACCAGCCAGAGGACAGGGCTTTGAAGGCAAGAAGCTGCAAGGGTAGGGAGCTGGCCACAGCCCACTGCACAGCCAGGACACCACACTTGTCCCTCTACTTCTCCTCCAGCTGGCTGAGGTGGCAGGAAGAGGACATGGAGCAGTTTTGCAACGCCACAGTCCATTTGCATTAGAGAACAGGGGAACATGGCAGCACCCTGTGGAGGGGATGCTCTAGAGACAGCATCACAGCAACCCTAATCCTGGCTGGATCTGGCCAAGAGCAGGGTTCTTTACAAGCCTGAGTACCTGGTTATCTCCTGCTACTCCCACACTCACTATGTGCTCAGCTGAAACTGGACTTCAGAACGCCCTGAGCAAGTGGCAGGGATGGGGAAACACAAAATAAAGAATTTAAAACTTGGAGAAAATTATGTATAATCCACTCTCCTAATAACAGATCATAGTGGAGCATGGTAGCACATGCCTGCCATCCCAACTCTCCCCCAAGTGGCAGCAGGAGGATCAGGAAGGAGTTCAGGGCAATCTCAGGTCCATGTGGAGTTTGAGGGAACCCTGGGATACCTGAGACCATCTTACCCCTCCTGACCAAAGGCCATGCTCCTCACTGTTCACTCAATGTTTCACATCCAGCACTTTCACCTCATTTCATTTTGTTTTCTTTTTTCTTTTTTGGTTTTTCGAGACAGGGTTTCTCTGTGTAGCTTTGCACCTTTCCTGGAACTCACTTGGTAGCCCAGGCTGGCCTTGAACTCACAAAGATCCACCTGCCTCTGCCTCCCGAGTGCTGGGATTAAAGGCATGTGCCACCACCGCCCGGCTTCATTTTGTTTTCAGATGGAGTCTTGGTACATATCCCTGGCATATCTGGCACTCACGATTTATCTCAGGCTGACCTTAAATATCAAGAACTATGGGGGTCCAGCCCCTCGATAGTCCCCTCCCAGGGTCAGGGAAGAATCTACAACCAGCTGATAATTAATCTTTGATGACAAGAAATGAATCTATGTACACAAAACTCTTTAGTCCATATACTTTATTATTCTGCGTCAATTACAAGCTTATATTCTGCTCTCATATTTAGCTCATTTCTAGCCTGATTTCTCTCTACACTTGTCTGCGGTCCCCTCTAGGTTCTATCTTAATTCCTTCATCTAGTTCTGGCCCCTTCTAGGTTCTCATCCATCTTGTTCCTTCCCATATCATCTTCTCTCCCATCTCCTTCTCTCTCCTGTTCCTCTCAAGTTCTTACCCAACTAGTTCTTTCATTCTCTTTTCTCTTCTCTGCCCTGTTGTGCCCTGGGAGTCCTGGTATATATACACTTACAAGCAGTATTCCCTTAGCAGTGCAAAGCCAGGCTTCCAGGGTTAAATGGAGGGGTGATAAGAATCACATAGGGAGGCAATAACCGTTAATTATCATTTGCAACCCCAAAGGGAAGTGACCAATGGGGAAATTAACTAAAGGCTAAATTCAGGTAATATCTAAGAGGGCTCTTATGTGCTCAACTATAATCTTAAACATGATTGGTAGAAAATGCTAAGAATCTATAAGTTGCTAGGTCAATGGGAGAAAATAAAACTGACTTCTTTTTTCCTGTGGCTCCTATCTGTCCAAGCTATCTGCCATTTTTCTGCAGGGTGGGGGAAAGTGTGCTCGGTCGCTAGGCAACCTGTACAGCTAGATGCCTATGGTGATAGTTAAAGGGAGATCTGGAACTAGAGGTAAGGTTCGGGAAAGCAGGAAGTAAAGCTTAATTGGCACATCTGCCAGGCCTTTTCAAACAGGTAGCCCAGATGCTTAAGTCTGTTCTTAGAGAGTACAGAGGTATCTCTAATAAGATACTTTCCTCCATCTGGGGATGGACCTGGCTGGATGCTGCCAATGATGATAATTACAGGGAGGCTTGAAATGGGGTTCTGGCTGAGCATAGCTGTCAGCGCAAAAGGTTATCTAAATATTCCTAGAAGTGGTTAGAGGTCTATAAAGTTAGTAAGGCTGTAAGAAAGGAGGGTCTGAGCTAAATTGTGTAAAGCTATTACTGAACATCCACCTGACTGACCTAGGCGGTGTCTCCTTGTGGAATTTGTCTTAAATCAGGAGACTTGCATGTGGACTGTTATTACTGCTAGTCCTTGAAAGTGGCCAAGGGAGATATCTGATTCCAGAGAAAGCCTTTCCTGAGGCAGTTCTCCAAATACCTGGAATGTGTATGTCCAGAGAGTGATCAGTCCACACTGTTAGCCCTTCTTAGGGAAAAGTCAATTGGGAAAACTGTGAAGGCACACATGATTTTCATAACAGAAGACAGCTGATATATAACAAACCAAGTGACACCAAAAACTCCTTGGGATTTGGCTTCCTCTGGAGGAATTGACTTTGCCATAACCAGCTGAGTTCTTACGATAGATTCCTGCGGCCTGCAGCACTCAAACTCTCAGCAAACTCCTGCCTCTGCTTCCTGAGGCTGGGATTACTGGTAGTATGCACATGCCACCATGCCTGGCCTTGAGCTCCTCATTCATTCTTCCTATAGGGCAATGCTATATATAGGGCAGACAATATGCTAGCTCCTCTTTACTGGTGGGACAATGTAGTTTCCCCCATGCAGGCAGTGAGTGCTGAGGTTCTAGGAGCTCCAGGCTTTCATTTGACCCTAACTTGCTGCAAAGACAGCCCAGGTGTGGCAGTGCTGGACGTGTAACAGTTACATGGGCATGTGACATGGGAAAATGCACTCTCGGGGCTCCACGATGGTGCGCTTTATGAGACCAAAGCAGCTATGGTCAGACAGTGAACAAAAAAGCCCTCTGAAAACAGGTACTGCCTGCTGTTTGTCCAATCCTGGCTGCCCTGGGCACAGGAGGAAGGGGCAGTCCCATAGGGAAGCCTGGACGTGAAGCAAAGCACAGCCTGCAGAGGCATGAGTGCTAGTCCTGCCATCCCAGCCCTACTCCCAGGACACGCTGGCCTGCACTCTGGGGGAGGACACCACATCTGTCATGGCGCAAGAATGAGACCCCACTACATGGGCATGTTTGACCCCCAGAGCAACACTCTCTAGTCCAGGTCAGAGCTGAGGAGGAAGGAGCCTGGGAATGAGGAGCTTTGAAGCAGGGACAAGGGGAAAAGAAAGAGAAGCTGATCACAGCAGTATGACCCGCAGCTGTACTGGAGGCGCATTCCAGCTGGGACTGCAGAGGAAGACCCTGTCTCAGAAACACAAAACCAGCAACAGGACAAAGGCTGTGTGGCTCGGCTGGTAGAGTGCTTGCCTGGCACACACGGAGCCTGGCTCCCACTCGACAAGCACAGATCGTCCCAGCACTTGGGAGGGGTAGGCTGAAGGACGGACGGACAGGGAGGTCAAGATCATCCCTGGCTACACAGTGAGTCTGAGGCCAACCTCAGCTACATGAAACTCTGTCTTTAAAAAAAAAAGAAAAGAAAAAAGAAAAAGAAAGTAGTTTTGTTTTCATTTAAAAATTGGGCTGGCAAATGGCCCAATGGGCAAAAGTACTTTCCTTCAAGCCCGGTGTCTTATTCAGTGTTCTACTGCTGTTAAAGAGACACCATGACTGTGGCAACTCTTATAAAAGAAAGCATTTTAACTGGGACTCGCTTACAGTTTCAGAGGCTCAGTCCATTATCATGTCGGGGAGCGTGGCAACATGCAGCAGGCAGGTGCTGTAGCTATAACTGAAAGCTACATCCTGATCTACAGGCGGAGAGAGATAGAGACTCTGGCTTGGCATGGCTTTTGAAACCTCAAAAACCCCTAGTGACACACTTCCTCCAACAAGGTCACACCTCTGAATCTTTACAATCCTTTCAAATAGTGCCACTCCCCGGTGACTAAGCATTCAAATAGATGAGCCTATGAGGCTGCTTGTATTCAAACCACCACCACACCTGCTGACCTGATTTCCATCCCCAGAACCCACATAAAGACGGCAGGAGAGGGGTGGTCTGTAGACACACTGTGTCCTCCAACCCCCCCCCCCCCCACACACACACTGTGCACATGCTTCCCCCACCACCACCACCACCATAAAATAATTTAATTAACCAAGAGACAGAGCTGGGGCTCAGTGGTAGAGCACCAACTTGTGTGGACAAGGTCCTAGGTTTTTTGTTGTTTTTTTTTTTTTTTTAATTTAATTTTTTTATTATGTATACAGTATATATGACAGCCGGCCAGAAGAGGACACCAGATCTCATTACAGATGGTTGTGAGCTACCATGTGGTTGCTGGGAATTGAACTCAGGACCTCTGGAAGAGCAGTCAATGCTCTTAACCGCTGAGCCATCTCTCCAGCCCCTGTGGTCCTAGGTTTTATTCTCACCACTTCAACAAATAAGGAAGGAGGGAGGAAGGGAGGGAGGGAGGGAGGGAGGGAGGGAGGGAGGGAGGGAGGGAGGGAGGAAAAAATTAGGAAAAGAAGAGAAACACTGTTGAGAAGGGCAGGCTATGGCCAGGCCAGGCGGACAATGTCCCCCACTAGCAGCTACACTGGCAGAACATCCTGCCGTCAGGTGCCCAGGCCAGCAGGGCTTGAGGGCTCTTTCAGGTTATGGGTATCTTTCATACCACACAGCACCATCTTCTGAATGGGACTCAAGTCTAAACACAGAATGTTCCCAGGAGCCTTGCACACACCGCCTAGGGAGTTTCCTACCATATTCCATGCAAGCTGGTCCCAGCAGGTCAGGTGTGCAACTTCCTGCCTGTGGAGCCATGTCCATGAGTAATTTTTGGATTTTGGATCACTGCCCATTTGGGATTTCAAGGAAAGCAATGCACAGCTTTGTAGCTGAAGTTTTCCTGGTCCTGCCTGGCTCCCTCAGCATGAACACACAGAAGCTTATATTAATTACAAACTGTATGGCCTAATGGCTCAGGCTTCACGCTAGCTAGCTCTTACATATTAACCCATTTCTATAAATCTATACTTTGCCACGTGGCTCGTGGCTTACCGGTATCTTGCTTCTCATGGCTGCAGCTGGCAGCGTCTCCCAGCTCTCTCTTTCTCCTTCCTCTCCTCTAATTAGAATGTCCCACCTAACCTTATTCTGCCTCACCATTGGCCAAACAGCTTTATTTATCAGCCAATCAGAGCAACACATTTTCACAGCATACAGAACGACATCCCTATCACTTCCCCTTTTCTTTCTATTCAAAAGGAAGGTTTTTGGGTTTGGTTTTTTTTTTTTGGTTTTTCAAGACGGGGTTTCTCTGTGTAGCTTTTGGAGCATGTCCTGGAACTCGCTCTGTAGCCCAGGCTGGCCTCGAACTCACAGAGATCCGCCTGGCTCTGCCTCCCGAGTACTGGGATTAAAAGCATGTGCCACCACTGCCCGGCGAAGGTTTTTAATATAGTAAAATTATATATATATACAGTTATCAAGCAAGGATTAGCTATAATATCTAGTCTATTTGCATTTGGCAAAATTAAAGATATCCTATTTATCCTACATCTGTGAGCCTAAGGTTTTATATCTACCTTATCTCTTATCATAACCAAGGAAAACCATAATTATAACTATCTAGTCTTCAACTACATCAAAGACCTCAGAAGAGTATAATAGTACCTAAATAAACAGGAGGAGCATTGTAAGCAACTTCCAAAAATCTAGAATGAGAGAAACAGCTGGCTGCCTAGACAGTCACCCAAAGTTCTTCTGTAACATTGGGGTATCCATCTTCAGCCTACAGGCCTAGGGTCTCTCAGTCGCTTCTCTGTGTGCGGTAGAATGTCTGGCAGTTTCTTCTGTGAAGCAGGAATGAAGGAGCATCTCGCCTTGCAAAGTTCAGTGGTCACCTTCCTATGGGTCCTACATGTCCAGTCGATACAATATTTTGTCAAGCAGTCCAGGCAAGAACAGTTTCTTGCCCAAATGGCTACTTTTGCCAAGAAGAAGATAATTCCATATGGAGTGTCTTCAATGCCCATCTTTCTCTTTGAAGTAAATCAGTGCTGCCAGGAACAGATGTGTCTCAGTGTCCAGAAAGTCTAAGTTTTTAAAACATTTTAAATGCCATATTCTGTAGGTCTTTGAAGTGTTTGAAGATTACCTAACTGAATTATATCTACGTATACCTAGAAACTTAACATGACTACAAGTTTGATTATCATACATGATTAACTATTAATCTGTATTTCTCCACTATACACTATGATTTCAAATGAGTTGCACAAACAAAATACCGTAAACAAGAGTAGAAATATATATACAGTATAACAAAATTAACTTTAAATTTGTATCAATAAACTAAAGTCTATAGCAATGTAAAATAAATTTTTCTTTAAAAGTAGATTCAATAATCTACCCTTTTATCCCATCATATCCATATCCTCTTTTCTTTTTTAGAAAGAGATTGCATTTATAACTAACCTTCTTTAAATAAAAACAAACATTTATAAACAATTTTTTGGGAATTGGGGTGTAGCTTCTCATACTACTTCCTACTGAATGAGGGCACTGGCAATCTTATGGGAATCCCAAGAAAATTAAGAATTATGGACAAGTCCTGAGAAGACCAGCTATAACCTTTGTTGATAGGTACCATCTGTTAAAGTTCAGGAGGTCTGGCTTGATCAAATCTGAATCATCTTAACTTGGAACAAATCCATAATCTCTTGCTTCCTATGGAAACAAAAACAGAGCCTCCTTTCCAAAGCAACATATCCTTAGATCCAAATTTTGAGGTCAAGATACCTTTAAAATATACATATTAACTCAGCAGCTTTTACAATCAAATGTCTCTCTGCAGTTAAAAATCCCAAAGACAACATAATCCAGATTCTCTGTGTGATATCCATCTTTATGTGGCTTATTTCTTATATTACTTTTACTTTCCCTTTAAAGACTTTATTTTTTAAAACTTTCTATTTCTGCTGGGCGGCGGTGGTGCAGGCCTTTAATCCCAGCACTCGGGAGGCAGAGCTAGGGGGATCTCTGCAAGTTCAAGGCCAGCCTGGTCTACAGAGTGAGATCCAGGACAGGCACCAAAACTACACAGGGAAACCCTGTCTCTAAAAACCAAACCAAAACAAAACAAAACAAAAAACAACAACAACAAAAAAAACCCCAAACAAACAAAAACCTTTCTATTTCTTTATATAACTGTCTATATTCCTTTTCTTCTCTCTTCCAAGTCTACGTACATTTTTACACACACTGTAAACTGTTTAGGGTTTATCCCAGCTGAATCTGTCTTATTCTTTTTTTTTTTTTAAGATTTATTTATTATGTATACAGCATGTATGACTGCAGACCAGAAGAGGGCACCAGATCTTATTACAGATGGTTGTGACCCACCATGTGGTTGCTGGGAATTGAACTCAGGACCTCTGGAAGAACAGTCAGTGCTCTTAACCTCTGAGCCATCTCTCCAGCCCGAATCTGTCTTATTCTGAATCTATAATCCTTTTCTGGCCAGGAGAGACTTTAAACTGCTAAACAAACTTGAGTGGCCAGGACGAAAAGCGGCATCCTGCTGACTGCCCATTTCAGCTTTTCAACATGGCGGAGGTAATTCACCTCCAGCTCTAGGCCATGTGTATCATCAACTCTAGGAAGCAGTGGGTCTATGCCTCCATTAAAGCAGTGTATAGCCCAGAACCCTCTCTTTTTTCCGTACTAGCAAAAGCTAAATCTGTCACGCAGTGCGCTGTGTGGCTTAGAGACGCCACTATGTACCACAGTGGGAATCTGCCACGTTGCGCTCAAGCTCAAATGCTGTGGAGTCTCGCCGCCCGCATGAGACATGAAGCCGCCCACATGAGAAATGAAGCCCGGACCTGTTTTTGGCTCTGTTTAGAATTGCTTATTAAGTATTCTCAGGTTCCAGGTGGAAACTCAAGCCAACCCATTGGGCGCCATTTGTAGCTGAAGTTTTCCTGGTCCCACCTAGCTCTGGCAGCCTCGTAGTCCCACAGCCACTCAGACCCAAATGAACACACAGAGGCTTATATTAATTATGAACTGTATAACCTAATGGCTTATATCCTTCTGGGGTCTTTGGTGTAGTTGAAGACTAAACAGTTATAAATTTCCTTGGTTATGATAAAAGATAAATTAGATGTGAAACTTTATAGACTCACAAATATAGGATAGATAGAATATTTTCTTTAATTTTGCAAAATACAAATAGATGAGATATTGTAACTGTAATTCTTGCTTGATAACTGTTTTATTACATGTAATTTGTTTTGTTTTGTTTTGTTTTTCGAGACAGGGTTTCTCTGTGTAGCTTTTTGCCTTTCCTGGATCTCGTTCAGTAGACCAGGCTGGCCTCAAACTCAGAGATCCGCCTGGCTCTGCCTCCTGAGTGCTGGGATTAAAGGCGCGCACCACCACCCAGGTATGTAATTTTACTGCATTAAAGTTAAAACCTTCCTTTTTTTATTAGATAGAAAAGGGCAAGTGCTGTGGAATGTCGTTCTGTATGCTGTAAATGTGTGTTGCTCTGATTGGTTGATAAATAAAATGCTGATTGACCAGTGGCCAGGCAGGAAGTATAAGCAGGACAAGGACAATTCTGGGAGGAGGAAGGCTGAGTCAGGAGTCACCAGCCAGACACAGAAGAAGCAAGATGACAAGGCAGAACTGAGAAAAGGTACCAAGCCATGTGGCTAAACATAAATAAGAAGTATGGGTTAATTTAAGTGTAAGAGCTAGTCAATAATAAGCCTGATCTAATGGCCAAGCAGTTATAATTAACATAAGCCTCTATATGCTTACTTGAGGCATGCGAGTAGGAGAGATTTATCCCAACTGCCAGCCGGCTGGGACACAGGAAAATTTCTGGCTACACAGCCTATATTACAGAAGTGCTAGAGTTCAAGGCCAACCTGGTTTACAAAGCGAGTTCCAGGAAAGGCATAAAGCTACGCAGAGAAACCCTGTCTTGAAAAACCAAAACCAAACCAAACCAAAACAGATGTGCTAGCCTTAACTATCTATTTGGCATGGAACAGAACCAGCAGAAGCACATGCACACATTCTCTGCCCTGCTCTGGAGGTGGAACAATAAAACTACAGGAGCTGATCTATGCACCCCAGATGTACAGGCATAAGCGACTCCCCAGACTTCTGCTAACTGTGGATCATTCTCAGACCAATACAGAAGGCAGAAGAACTAAAATATATGCCTATGTGTGTGTACATGCCAGTGCACACAGAGGTCAGAGGACAACTTTGTGAGAGTTGGCTCTCATCCACACATGTAGGTCCCAGGGATCAAACTCATATCATCAGGCTTGGTGGCAAGCACCTTTAGCAGCAGAGCCATCTCATCAGTCCTAATGTTTTCATTTATTTTTTAATTTTTTGAAAAAAGTGTGTACATGTGTAATTCTATTTCAATTAAAAACTGTGTACATGTGTGTGCAAACATGCCACAACATGTAAGTGGAGGTTAGAGGACCCACTCTTCTTTGTGGGTCCAGGGATTGACCTCAGGATCATCTTGTCAGCCTTCCTCCCTTTAAAAGAATAAAGGGAGGAGGATGCTGAGAGACAGCTAGTGCTTAAGAGCACACACTGATCTTACAAAGACCTGGGTCAGGCAGCTCACAGCCATCTGTAATTTCAGTTCCAGGGAACTGACACCTCAGGCCTCCACAGACACCTGTGTATACATTACGAATAAACTCATGCAGGAACCAACATACACAAGTAAAAGTAAACAAACCAGAAGAGGAGGAGGAAGAAGAGTGGTTAATGTGTCTGATCGAAAGGCTTTCTGCAGCCATGTCAACCAAGGAAATACAATGGGGCAGAAGACAAGTGTGCACCATGTCGAGTAGAGCAGAGCCCAGCTGCACCCACTGTGCTGCACACTGAGATGGAACTGTTGGCTCATTATTATTATGGCACTTGAGACAGGATGGCATTATGTAGCCAAGGCTGGCCTTGAACACACTATGCACCCCAGACTGGCCTCAACTTCCAGCAGCCATCCTGCCTCAGTCTCCAAAGCACTGGGAGACTGCCCTGCACAATACCCCCACGTTTGCAATGGAACCTTGAGTTCGGCACATGCTGGACTCCACCACTGGGTCATACCCCCAGCCCTGTTCCAATAGAGTCTAATGAAGAGCAGAGCAGGTGAGACACTTCAGTGGCTAAAAGTGCTTGCCACTAAGTCTGACAACCAGTCTGACTCTGCTCCTGCAAGTTGTCCTCTGCACACACACACACACACACACACACTGTAGTGTCCCCTCAGTGTAATAATTTCTTTTTAAGAAGCAAAAGCTACACCAAGGAGCCTCATCTGAAGACTGTGAGGGCAGAAGGCGGCTTGGTGGCCAGAAGAAGGGCAGTTTTCAGCACGTTACCAGAGGAATCAAAACACAGAACAAAGTGGACCTCAGCCTGCTGGTTACATATTGGTGATACATAAAAGATACAGGTGAAAACTCAAATGATCACGGACTCCATTCAATGTAAAATGTAAAAACATGAAACATTTGGGAAAAGCATAGGAGACAAATCTTCAGAATCTAGGGCTAGGTGAAGTTCTAGAAGCCAGGGTGCCTGCTGCATGTGTGCAGGACCTGGGTTACACATTCAGGCCAGTTCCATCCCCAGCACTTACTGAGCATGCAATAACCCGGGTTCCCACCAGCCTCATTTCCTGAGCACACATAGTGCCCAGGTTCCATCCACAACACTGGAGCAATAAAAATTAGTTCCTTATGTCAGGTGGTGGCAGTGTATGCCTTTAATCTCAGCACTCGGGAGGCATAGGCAGGAGGATTCTGAGTTCGAGACCAACCTGGACTGCAGAGTGAGTTCAGGACAGCCAGGGCTACACATTGAGAGACCCATCTTGGGTGGGGCGGGGGTGTGGGGGGGTGTTAGTTCTTAGACCTGACACCAAAGGGAAAGATTAACTCAAACTTCCCAAATACAAATGTTCACATAAGAACAGGGAGAGATGAGGCTGAGAGATGGCTCAGTGGTTAAGATCACTTGGCTGCTCTTCTAGAAGATCCAGGTTCAATTCCCAGCACCCACATGGCTGCTTACAACCGTTTGTAACTACAGTTCCAATGGATCCAACACCCTTACACCAGTGCACATAAAATAATTTTTTAATTAGAGAGAGAGAGAAGGCAAGCGAATGGGGGTAAGGGGATGGGGGTGTCGGCAGAGCGCTCACCTCCCTACACAGCATTCCTCAATGAGTGGTAAAATGGCCGTTTCATTAAAGATACAGATGGGGGAAAGTGCAAAGAAGTCAGACACTATGAACCACACAGAAATGCAAACTAAAAGCCTGTGGGGTGGCTCACACAGCAAAGGCAGAGCCTAGAGGAGCTGCTGGTAGGAAAGTAGTAGGTTCCCAAGAGCACGGGAACTTCTAAAAACCCAACACAAACAGGTTGGGGATTTAGCTCAGTGGTAGCGCTTGCCTAGCAAGCGCAAGGCCCTGGGTTCTATCCTCAGCTCAAAAAAAAACCCAATACAATTGAACAATGTTGCAGCTGAGCTGTCCTAGGCCGTTACTCTTCAACAAGAGCTGGTGTGTAGCCTTCCTGCTACAGCCTGTACACTTCCATCCGTCTGCTGGAGACACACCAACGCTCCTAGAAAGTCAACTCGGCAAACACTGATGGAGCACTTTAGAAACAGCTCAAGGGCACGCCACTCATACCAATCCTTGGAGGCTGAGGCAGAGGCATTACTAGCTCTAGGGGAGCCTAGGCTCAGCACTCCAACCACCACTACCACCACACCACCACCACCCCACCACCACACCACCACCACCACCACCACCACCACCACCACCACCACCCGCAAAAATAGAACACATTTGAAGGTCAGGGTTTAGCTCAACAAGCTGGGGGTGAGGCAAAGGGACAGGGAAGGGAAGGAGCTGGGAGCATAGTCCTGGACTGGGGAAGCTACTGGGTGTTAAGACACCTGCTGTGCAAGAATGGAGACTTGACTCAGATCCCCAGCACACACTTTTTTAACTGTTATTTTAGCCTTTTTTTTTATTAAAATTTTTTATTCATTTTACATACTAACCACAGACCCCTCTCTCTTGACTCCCCAGCCTTCCCCACTCCCAACCCATCCCCCATCCCCTCCTCTGACAAGGGAAAGCCTCCCATGGGGAGTCAGCAGAGCCTGGTACATTCAGGTGAGGCAGGTCCAAGCCCCTCCCCCTGCATCAAGGCTGTGCAAGGTGCCCCACCATAGGTAGTGGGCTCCAAAACGCCAGCTCATGCACCAGGGATGGATCCTGATCCTACTGCCAGGGGGCCCCTTAAGCAGATCAGGATACACAACTGTCTCACTTAAAGCACACACATTTAAAAGAAAAAAGAACAGAAAAGGCCAAGTGTGATTGACCTCATCTGTAACTCTAGTTAGGGGACATGGGTTCCCAAAGCTGAGTGGGTAGCCAGTCCACCGTGGGATGTTCTGCATGGCAAATGTGTTGCTCTGATTGGTCAATAAATAAAACACTGATTGGCCCGTGGCTAGGCAGGAAGTATAGGCGGGACTAACAGAGAGGAGAAAAAGAAAGAACAGGAAGGCAGAAGGAGTCACTGCCAGCTGCTGCCAGGGCAAGCAGCATGTGAAGATGCCGGTAAGCCACGAGCCACGTGGCAAGGTATAGATTTATAAAAATGGATTAATATAAGAGATAAGAACAGTTAGCAAGAAGCCTGCCACAGCCATAGAGTTTGTAAGCAATATAAGTCGTCTCTGTGTTTACTTGGTTGGGTCTGAGCGGCTGTGGGACTGGCGGGTGACAAAGATTTGTCCTGACTGTGGGCAAGGCAGGAACACTCTAGCTACAGGCCAAGTGTGGTTGACCTCATCTGTAACTCTAGTTAGGGGACATGGGTTCCCAAAGCTGAGTGGGCAGCCAGTCCCAGGTCCACTTAGAGACTGTTTCAAAAGATAAGGTTGGCAGTGACATGGCTCAGCCAGTAAAGGCACTGTCACCAAGCCTGGCAACCTGAGTTTGATCCCTGGAACCTCCAGGATAGAAGCCAGCCTCTGACCTCTACAGGATGCTGTGACACTCTTGTGGACAAACTCATACATTTAATTAAAAAATTTAAAGACAAGGTTGAGCAATAGAATGAGACACCCAACATTTCTGTCTCAGCCTCCACACGCACAAGCACATATGGACACATGGATACACACAGGCACACACAAAAATTAAAGTGAAAAGTGGATCATGGACCAAAATGCAAAACATACAAATAAAGCAGAAAAACAGGCTAAGAAAAGCACCACATAAACCCTATGGCCACACTTAACAACAAGAGACTGAGCACGACAGGCCAGTCCCAAAAGGTGACTCCTCCCTGTCTGGCCACCAGGTTAAAGCCACAGCAACAGCTGGTGACTATGGGGGAATTTGGGGGGGGGGGGGGAAGCAGAGTGCTGGTATGGAGTAAGGAAGGGAAATGACCCACGGATCTCTGCATCACTGTCACAGCTGCACTTGACTACAACAACCTCAGTGTTTGGTTTGTGTCTGTACACAGGCAGACTGACACAGACACACAAGCGCGCGCGCGCGCGCACACACACACACACACACACACACGTATGTACGTACGTGCATGAGCATGCCAAGGTCAAGATCACTCTTAGTTACACAGCAAATTAGAAGTCGCCCTCGGCCACTTGAATACCATCTCAAAAATCAAAAAGACAACCTTGGAATTAAAGAAATGGGTCTGAGCTGGGCATGGTGGTCCCTGCCTGGATCCCAGTGAGCCGAGGCTGAGGCAGGAGATGACGGGCTCCAGGCCAACCTGGTCATATTAGTGAGACCCTGACTCCACAGTGAAAAGCAAACACAAGCTGGACGAGGGGCTCAGAAGGACAGGCACTGAGACAGCAGAGCATGCGACCTGTGGTGAGCTCAGGCTGTCCCTCCACCTTTCCTCTCCCTCAGTGTGCGCAGGCCTAGAACCTGCAGATGTCGAGAGAGAAGAGAACTTTTCCACCAACAGGACCAGGCTTTTTGTCTAACGGTGAAGAGCAGCCTTTCTGGGCAGGGCTGAGGTTTGTGGGGAGAGGAATGCTGAGTCTGTGGGAAGGCCCTGGGTCCCAGCACTGGTACTGCAAACAGAAGACTCCAGCACAGCAGCTCACACATCTGTACCCCCGGGGACAGGAGTGGCCTGTAGTCCACCAGGAAAACCTGTCCGGATGTGCAGGGCAGGAGGAGAGAGAGGGCTGTTTCCCTCCTGGAATCAGAAATGGACAGACAGGCAGCTGAGGACTGACCAAGCCAATAATGGCTCCTGAGTGACAGAGCAGAGCAGAAGGGAGGCCTAAGCCGAGGACTCGGCTGCCAAGGACCGGCTGGTGAGAAGGAGGAGGTGGAGCCCTACAGCACTGCAGGGTGCAGCTCAAGGTCCTGCTGCCATCCCCAGCACCCCCAGAAAAAGACCAAAGACTGAAAACTAAACCTTTTTTGTGGGGCCCACACTGGCAGGGCTTTCTTGGATAGCTGACTTGGAAGAAGACTTGCTTCCTCCATGATCTCTGGAGTTCCAGATTTGGGCCATCCTTCTCTGTCCACAGGACAGAGAAGGGGAAGAGATAAAAAGTGGGGTCAGGAAGATCTTTAGATCCCCAAACTCTTCCGAGGGCCGAATGATCTACAGACAGCATATCTGGGTGTGCCCACCCCAACCGGAGGAGGCCACTTGCCCTCCTCGCATGGAACGGAGTGGGAAAACCTTAAGATCTCACCTGTTCCACGCTACCAGAGCTCAGACTCAAGGGTTGAGAGCATCAATTGCTACCAGGTGACCTTGGATCCCAGCCTCCACTACAAGAAATGACCCTGAGGGGAAAGGTCACTTGCAGCAGCTTTCTGAGATAACCCCACTTTCAGACAGCCTGCCTGACTCTGGCAGCTCCTCCACCCACCCTAATTGGCCTCACTAAGGCAAGAAGTCCCAGACTGACATGGTGGCACATGCCTGTCACCATAGCTCTTGGGAGGCTAAAGCAGAAGGCTGGCTGTAAGTTCCAGGCAAGCCTGAGCTAAAGTAAACTGTCCTGTACAGGATCCACCCAACAGATGTGGATTCCCTTCCTAGCCCTGCCCTGGATTGCTGGGCAACCTGGGACAGTGGGCCTCCTCTCTGGACCTCAGTCTCCACATCCCACCACCAAGGCCTTGTGGTTCTTGACTATACTGATCATTCACATCACAGGCTCCAGGTTCTATCCTGCTTCCACTCAAGCTTCTCCAATCAACCCTCTGTAGAGGACCCCCCCAAACAGAGGTGGCCCTTGGCTCCACCACTCCTGCCCTGCTCACTTATTCCATCAACAATGAGGCCCTGAGCATCAGTGTGCATGACAATGCTCTGGGCCTCATGTGGGACAGCCTATGGCAAAGGGAGTCCAGCAGACAGACAGGGACTGTGTGACACAGTGAGGGGCTTCGAGGCCGGGGCAAGGATCCAGCAGGTCCAGGGCTCTGCAGCCGAGTGTCATGACACACACCACCCACCAGTAGGGAGTCCAGGTCAGCTTGGACTACACTGTAAACCCCGTCCAACAACAACAACGAGGATGGTAAGGGAGGACCATGGGGCTGCTGTAGAATTCACCCAGCACAGGAGCACACACTGGGTAACCAGGCGGACGGTAGCCCCCAGCGAGACTGACCTCCCAGACTCTGCGTGCAAAAGGAAATGCAGGAAACAGGGAGTGGTTGTCATCCTGGCAGAAGCTGAGGTGCAGATGTGACTTTGAGCAGGGTGACTCTGCCTCCCTCCAGGACGCCATTAAAGCGCCCAGCGAGCATAGAAGGAAGACTGTGCTCCAAGCAGCCTCCAGAGTCTGCCCAGGGACAGTCAACAGATGCCAAACAGTGCCGTGACTTCTCAGTTTCCAGACACTACACAGCTCACCACCCAGCTCGGAGACCATCCTCTCCCCTCTGCCTGTGCTTTAACAGACCCTGGAAAGCCTGGGGGTGATCACCCCAAAAGGGTACCTCAGCTCAGCAGACTTGCCTGTCACACCCCGGGGATACCTCCCCCTTCTGGAGAAGCCTCTGCAAGCACTCTCTCCAGAATGCCCTGGACCTTGAGAGACTCCTTTCCCCCACGCCCTGGGGCTGTCACTTTTTATCTTCCAGCCTGACTCCCCTGCCTGGCCCACTGTCCCCTATCTGATGAACACAGGGCCCAGGACTTGAGTTTGAATGCATCTGGCCTCCTCCTGGGGTGCTTCCAATCTCCTGTTACTCACTCTGGACAACCATTGGTGACATCAATAGCCATGGTCACTGGCCACCTACTGCCTGAGTCCTTAGACAGCAGGCCCCGAGTTCCAGCATCTCAAGCGAGGCCCAGTCAGCTGACACATAGGCACAGGAGTGCACTGGTTGGGTGAGAGGACCAGATCAAAGCTGTGTCTAGACAAGAAAGAGTGAAAGCCAGCATCCCCTCTGCCTGGCCCACTTGCCAGCACTAAGCCTCTCCCCTGCTCAGAGGCCTCACCATTCCAAAGGCAAGAAGGACACACCAGCATGGACTAGGCCAAGGAGGACCCAGCCTCTTCCCTGCAGAGGCCCTGCCTGACTAGAGCAGCAGGTTCCCAGTCTCAGGTCCAGGCTCTACTGAATGTCCATCTCAGTGACAGAGAACCCTAGAGAGCCCACACAGGTCAGTGGACTCATGCGCACGCTCACGCCGACTGACACATCCCCTCAGCCACCCTCAGTCATGCTCCCAGCAGTACTCCATCCTTCCTTTCCTGCCCACTGAGGTCACCACACATCCAGGCACTGTCACCCCTGGATTTCACAAATTACGCCTTCTCTCCGCTCCCCTCAGGCCAGAGCAATGTGTCTTTCCCACCCCTACACCCTGGGCCCAGAACTGAGGAAAGGGGTACTTCTTAAGGTCTGATTCATAGAGGCGCCTGTCCTGGTCCCTCCTTCTCCTTTCACTCTGTGGGAGTTGGTTGGGGGGGGGGGTGTTTGGAACTGAGGGCCTCTAAACGCCAGGCACACACTGCCACTAAGCTATGAGCCCTCAGGTGAAAGAATGTGGCCTGAGAAAGGATATCTACCCCTAGATCCAGGGTGCTCAGCAGACCCAGCTATCCCAGATGCCCAGCCCTACCTAGAAGGTTCCAAAACTCCTAGGAGTGATGAGGACAGCCTCAGAGTTCCTACCTAAAAACCAAACCCAAGAGGCAAATGCCTGCCAGACCCCACCAGAGTTCAGCTGCATATAGGACTCCAACACAGACAGGGAGGGGACCTGAGGGCTCATCCAGTCCAAAGGGGGCAATACTGCTGCTTAATATTGCAGTCACATACCAGCCTGAGAATTGGCTTCTCACCCTGACATTAATCCATGCACATATGAACACCTGGTTTTTGACAAAGGAGCCAAAACTATACAATGGAAAAAAGAAAGTATCTTCAACAAATGGTGCTGGCATAACTGGATGTCAATATGTAAAAGATTACAAATAGATCCATATCTGTCACCATGCACAAAACTCAAGTCCAAGTGGATCAAAGACCTGAACATAAATCCAGCTACACTAAACCTAATAGAAAAGAAAGTAGGAAGTACTCTTGAATGCATTGGCACCGGAGACCATTTCCTAAATAAAACACCAACAGCACAGACCCTGAGCACAACAATTAATAAATGGGACCTCTCGAAATTGAGAAGCTTTTGCAGGGCAAAAGACACAGTCAATAAGACAAAAAGACAGCCAACAGAATGGGAAAAGATCTTCACCAACCCCACATCTGACAGAGGATTGATCTCCACAGTATATAAAGAACTCAAGAAACTAGACATCAAAATACTGAACAGTCCAATTAAAAAATGGGCTAAAGAGCTAAACAGAGAATTCACAAAACAAGAACTACAAATGGCTGAAAGACATTTAAAGAAATGCTCAACATCCTTAATCATCAGAGAAATGCAAATCAAAATGACTCTGAGATACCACCTTACACCTGTCAGAATGGCTACGATCAAAAACACCAATGACAGTCAATGTTGGAGAGGATGTGGAGCAAAGGGAACACTCCTCCACTGTTGGTGGGAATGTAAACTTGTACAACCACTGTGGAAATCAGTATGGCGGTTTCTCAGAAAATTAGGAATCGAACTACCTCAAGACCCAGCCATCCCACTCTTGGGCATATACCCAAGGAATGCTGATTCATACCATAAAGATACATGCTCAGCTATGTTCATAGCAGCACTATTTGTAATAGCCAGAACCTGGAAACAACCTAGATGCCCATCAACAGAAGAATGGATGGAAAAAATGTGGTACATATACACAATGGAGTACTACTCAGCAGAGAAAAACAATGAAAGCATGAAATTTGCAGGCAAATGGATGGAACTAGAAAAAAATCATCCTGAGTGAGGTAACCCAAACCCAGAAAGACAGTCATGGTATGTACTCACTCATAAGTGGATTCTAGATATAATATAAAGAACAATCAGACCACAGCCCATAGAACCATAGAGGCTATATATAATAGCATGGGGGTCCCTAGGACGACTGCGGCTTATAATAAATTTCAGTTTTACTCAATTATTGAAAAAAAATAGCCAAATGAATGGAAACACATGAACTATGAACCAAAGGCTGAGGGGCCCCCAGCTGGATCAGGCCCTCTGAATAGGTGAGACAGTTGATTGGGTTGATCTGTTTGGGAGGCAACTAGGCAGTGGGACCGGGTCCTGTGCTCATTGCATGAGTTGGCTGTTTGAAACCTGGAGCTTATGCAGGGACGCTTGGCTCAGCCTGGGAGGAGGGGACTGAACCTGCCTGGACTGAGTCTACCAGGTTGATTGCAGTCCTCGGGGGGAGGATTTGCCCTGGAGGAGGTGGGAATGGGGGGTAGGCTGGGGGTAAGGGGAGGGTGTGGGAGGGGGGAGAATAGGGGAACCCGTGGCTGATATGTAGAACTGAATGGTATTGTAAAATAAAATAAATTAAAAAAAAAAAAGAAAGAAAGAGAATTGGCTTCTCTTAATCCAAAAGGAGTATACTTTTCAATTTTACATTTCCCAGCAAAGATAAACATCCTAACATGTACGAGTTAGTGGCTTCCATTTCTAGCACCAGAAAATTAAGGGCTGGGGGCAGGAGAAAGGACAGGCTAATTCCCTATGATGAGGCCCTTTCCACCCTCCAAGGGACGGCAGTGCCAAAGAGGTAAAGCAGAGGTGAGAGGTGGCCCGTGGCTGCCCTGGAGCTCAGAGGGTTAGCCTCAGTCTCTGGTCTGCATACCCACCCGATGGCTACTTCTTTCACTCATCGGTTTGTTGGGAGAATGAGCATGGGCACAGCAGTGTGGAAGTCAGAAAGTAACTTGTAGGAGTTGGGTCTCTCCTTCTACCATGTGGCTTCCAGAACTGAACTCCAATCATCAGGCTTGGTGGCAAGTGCCTCTATCAATGAGTCACCTCACAGCCCCCCAGCTGTTTCTCCTGACTGAACCCCTTCCGTGGGCAACCTCACTGCTCTTCCTGAAGCCTCGGACCAGCTCTCTCCACTGCACACCCACATCTGCAGCCCCTGTGACAGTGCCCCCAAACACAGCCCCACCCAGCGTTTCTCAAACCCTCAACAGCCGGCGGTGAGCACAGTCAGGACCTGGGGTACAGGATGAGGAAAAAGGCATAGGCAGGAGAGGGCAACACACCATGTGCCAATCACTACTGAGGAAATCCCAGCGAGGCACAGTGGCTGCTGTGGCCACCCAGCTACTCAGGAGGCTGAAGCATGGGGATGAGAACTTTGAGGCCAGCCTGAGCCATACTGGGAGAGCCTGCCTCAAAATAAACTTCTTTAGAATGCCAGGGCTATCTAGCTCAGCTGGTAGAGCACTGTCTTAGCATGCATGAGACTGCAGTCTACCCTCTCTACATGCTATGGTCATGGTGGTGCATGCCTGTCATCCCAACATCTGGGAGGCAGGGGCAGGGAGATCAGACTGTAAGGCCATTCTCCTCTTCACTGTAAGTTCCAGGCCAGCCTGGGCTCCAAGAGAGCCTGTCTCAAAAGATGGATTTGCTGTTGTTGTTGTTGTTGCTGTTGTTGTTTTAAGACAGACAGATTGTAAGAATATAGGAATCACAAATGGGAATGTGGCAAAGCACAGGGTGTCCATCACACCAGCCAGTCATTGAGAAAAGGCTCCCTGAGGAGATGGCCCAGCTGAGGCAGGAAGAGCAGCTGAACAGGGAGAAGGGGAAGGGTATTCCAGACAAGCCACTGCAGCTGAAAAGGCCCCAGGGCAGCCCAGAGTAGGCAGTGCTGGGAGATGGGAACCCTGGTGTGCCATTCGCTGATGGACAGCAGCCCTTCTCAGGTGGGGTTTCTTGTGCCTCTCCCTTCTTTCAGTCAGTAAGAGGCAAGTCTGACTAGAACCAGAGGATGAAAGCTCTCCCATGCAGCAAGTAGCAGGAGTCTTGAGACTCCCAAATATTGTGGCATCGGAACCTCGCTGGGGTTGCTGGGCACGGAGATCAGAGGAAAAGCACTTGCCTAGAATACATGAGGCTCTGGTTCAGAGCCCAGCACTCCTACATCAAACCGAGTACAGCAGCTTGAAAGCCCCTATCAGCCACAGCGGCTAATGGCTTAAACTCCACAGGGAGTGGAACCCATCAGGCCTGAACCACTGGAGCCACCACCCTGTCCAGCAGCAGCTGTGGTCCTGCCTGAGGACAGTGGGTAGGTGTCATCCCCCTGCAACCCTTGGCCTCAGGCCAGCTCTAGACAAACAGCAGCCTGTCAGCCTCTGGTCCAGGACTCCTCTGCAGTCCAGGCACACTGCGTCCTATTTACCAAAACACCTTCCTCCTTTCATCCCCAAGTCACCCCAGTCAAAGAGACATGGAGGACAGGTCTGTCAGTCATGCCAGCACTCAGGAGGTGAGGAGGGAGGACGGCAAGTTCAAGACAACACCGGTCAAATCCCTGTCTTACCCTCTCCCCCAAAATGTACACAATGTATGTAAAACATAAAGAAGGCCAGATGGATGGCTCAGCAGACAAAGCCAAACCTGGGGCCCACATGGCAGGGAGAACTGACTCCTGCAAGTTGTGTTCTGACCACACACACACAGCAGTGGCACACTCACGCCCGCACAAATACACACCAATATGTAAACGTCTAAAAACGAAGTACAAGGATATAAGCAACAGGCAGGTGCTCTGAGGAGCAGTCACTGCAGGCAGCCAGTGACATCAGTGTCCACTGGTGTCTGGAAACAATCCTTCCAGGACAGGAAAGTGCAGCACAACAGCAAGAGTTGGGTCAGAGCCTGGCCAGGTGAGGCTGCCAGGCACAACCCCAGCCAGGGACCAGATAGTTCCGACTCAGCTTACTCCTCCACATGGTAAACAGCCACAACAATGACCAGAGTGACCCAGATGATTAACCCAGCAACGCAAGATACACCACCCCCCTTCTCTCTTGTCGTATATTGTTTTTGTTTAGTCGGGTTTAACTATGTAGTCACACCTGACCTGGAACCACATAATCCAGGCTGGCCCTCAACTCACAGAAATCTTGCCTTGCCTCCCTAATGCTGGCTGACAGGCTGCCCACCTAGACCCATTCCATGGAACAGCTTTCTATAGGGACACTGGCTGCTCCTGGGAAGCCAAGCTGAGGAGGCCAATCATGCAACCCATGGTACTGTCTGTGCATCGTGGCTGGCAACAGAGCCTAGAGGTCACATCAGAAAGCGATGCTCAGCTCCCCAGCATCTCAGGCAAAGACAGGCACTTGTCTCCTAAGAGCAGCTAACCCAGGCCAAAGATGAGCATGGGAACTGGGGCTGAGGGGGGGAAGCATGTGATCTCGCTTGACAGAGCCTCAGGAGTCAGCAAAAAAGCAGGCAAGGCAGGTCAGCAAAGCAGCCAGAGGATTCGGGTTTTTTTCCAGGGCCAAATCCGCCCCTAGACCCCTGCTCTTTGTCCATCAAGGCATACTGCACAGTCGTCAGCCTTCCAGAAAGATAAAAGCCTTGTAAATAACATAGGCACAAGGGGGCAAATGAGTGTCCCCAGGCCCTCAGCATTCATCCCATACACACTAGCCTGGCTCAGAGCTCTGGGCAGGGTGCCTAGCAGGCTGTGTGGAAGTATGGGGCTGGGGGGTGCCTCCTCAGTAGGCAGCTGTGATTCAACTCCAATGTGGCACCTACAGCCATGGGACTTTACAAGTCACCTGACTACGCGGGCCTCAGCTTCTTCCCATGCAATAAACAGAATCTTTCTAGAGGGGCTGGGGACACAGCTTGCCAGTAAAGCACCACCTGGCAAATGCAAGGGCCTGGGTTTCATCTGCAGCACCGGAAATAATCAAAACCTACAACCACGGTATGTGGTTCAAGAAAGTATCCCCGGGTCCCCTGGAAGTAAGATGTGAGACGGGGTGCTTTCTTTCAGCCTAGGGTACCTTCAGTATGAGGACCAGGACTATGAACAGGAGACTCATAGAAGATAGTGAGCAGAATGAAATCTCAGATCCAGGAGGGCGAAAGGGAAGTCAGCAGCCTCCCAGTGCACTGGGGGCGACAGAGCCTGTTGGTGAGTGGAAGACCGGGGTCAGGACATGAGACTGGAATAGCAAGGCTAGTCAACAAGGCCAAGCAGAGTGGGACTGGGGTGCTGGCTCACCCGCCCAGACTCACTTTGAGAGAGCGGGCACTTTACCATTGAGCTATTCCCTAACCCTTCACCACGAGGATGAGAGCCATGGAAGGTTCTGGAGCAAGGGAGTGGTTACAAGATCCCACAGTGGTGTTAGGAAGAAAAGGAGGAAACAAGACTCATGCCCCCAGAGAACTGCAAGGCTCAGGAAGTGGCCTATTCCAGAGTCCAGCAGGCCCCAGAGGGGTGGGGGAGACAATGTCAGGAGCGTCTGCAGAATGCAGGTTTCGAGTGCTGAGCATGGAGGCTGGGACCAAAGAACAGAAAGGAAGGAGGACAGAGAGGTGGGAGAAGCCAAAAGCCCCTGACCAGAGAGGAGGACGCTGAGTGAACAAAGGAGGAGGCTGTGCCCAAGGCCTCAGGCTCTGTCCCACAGCCCTGGAAAGAGCAGCAAGGGTTCCCGGGGTTTAAGGGGAGGCAAGGTCGAGGCTGGGTTTGCTGGCACTCATGTGCAATCGGCTCTGAGAGGTGGAGGCAGAATTGTAGGTCTGATGGTCAGGGAGGTGTTGGGGACAGGAACACAGAGGATGACAGGAAACATCCCCTGGGGCTGGAGGAGAGAGAGCAGTGGACTCCCACTGGTCCTGTGGCTGGAAGCTCAACTACACCAAGTGTTCTGTTCAGAATACCTCAGCCATCCAAATGGCATCCCAGAAGCCTTCCCTTGCTTTCCCTGTGATCTATGTGAGCTCCAAGGCTTGGCTCTAAGGGCCTGGTAGGGCCTTGTCTTACACCTGGGTGACAGTAACCTTGGTCTGAGCATCAAGGGCAGGCACAGAGGGCTAGAAAGATGGTTCAGCCTTTAAGAGAACTTACTGCTCTTACTGAGGACCTAGGTTCAGCTCCCAGCACCCACATCAAGCCTGTATCTCCAGTTCTAGGGAAGCCAACACCTTCTTGCCTCCATGGGCACCTGCACACACGTATTACACGTAACTCAAGCACAGGCACACACACACAAGTAAATAAATCAAGGGGGGAGGCAGGTATAAAAGCTGAGCAGGTGGCTCACACTGTATCCCTAGCATTTAGGAAGGTGAGGCAGGAGAACTGCCATGAGTTCAAGGCCAGCTTGGGCAACTTAGTGTCAGTGAGATGATTCAGTAAGTAACGATGCTTGTCACCAAGCCTGATGACCTGAGTTTGAGGCCTAGGACTCATATGGTGGAAATAGAGACCAAGTCCTAAATTGTACTCTGACCTCCACACATAAATGTAAGGGTTGCTTAGTGAATAAATTGCCTAGTGTGTGTGAAACCCTGAACCCTCAGCACACTGCCCCTATAGCAGCAGGTGAGGCAGTTGTGGACCAGGCCTGTTAACAAGGGGATAAGGACAGACAGGTATTATCTGTGATCATAGGCCTCCAGAGGCTAAGGCAGGAGAATCAGCACAAGTTTGGGACCAGCCTGGGCAACTGGCAAGACTCGGGACTCCCATGGAGGATCAATGCAGGAGAGTTGTCTTCCAACCACCACATGCACCATGGTACACATGCCCACACACATACACACACAAGGACAAACTAAGTAAATACAAAAACAATAACAATCACCACAAAATACAAGCATGGAGGGAAAGGAGCTTAGATGGCATAACCTGAACTTGTGAGCCACAGTCAGGCCACCATCTCCTCAACTGCTGGTTCAGCTCCTGTTCCCATCCACAACCCATCCAACACAGGGAAGAAAGGCCATGTGGGAACGGCTACAGCTACAGCCACAGTCCCCGATACCCACTTGAGTAGCACTTCCTGAGTGCTCGCCCAGCAGCAGTCTGTCCTCCCATTGGCAACAGAGACAGCAAACAGACAAGCAGTCTCTGAGGACTAGCAGGAAGGCAGCGGGGTCGTGTGAGACACACATGGCCACGTGCCATGACTAGCAAAGGCCTCTGGGAAGAATGACATCTGAGCTGCCACTAAAGGAAAAGAAAGAGCCAGGAGCTGAACCACAAAAGGGGAAAAGGTTAGAGTGCTTCAGGAAGAAGGAAGAGCCCTCGGGGACACCATGACGACACAGCTGAACTATGCAAGGCGCAGAAAAGTGGCCACATCGTGGTACCAAGGTTAGTATGTGGCAAGTCAGAAGCTGGTGCACACCTGGGAAGAGAAAAAATCCAGATTCTATTCCAGAAGATTCTTTTGTTTTGTTTTGTTTGTTTGTTTTGTTTTTTGAGACAGGGTTTCTCTGTGTAGCTTTGGAGCCTATCCTGGAACTCGCTCTGTAGACCAGGCTGGCCTCGAACTCACAGAGATCCACCTGCCTCTGCCTCCCAAGTGCTGGGATTAAGGTGTGCACCACCACTGCCCAGCTCTAGAAAGGTTCTAAGAAGGTGAATCTCATTAACTGACTCATGTTCTCACATCAGTCACCTCACTGTGACAAAAACACCATCCTACACTGCAATTACTTGATCAGTAAAACAGAACCCTCCCTCCTCCCCACACAGGGTCTCATTACATACCCCAGGCTTGCTAACTGACAATCAACATCAACCTCCTCCTTGACATTCTGGTGTTTTGGAAAAATTAACAGCATGTATCCAACTCCGATACACTCAACAACCATCAGCTACTACCATGGCCCAAATTTAAAAAAAAAAAATCCAAATTATGGCTAATGTCAAAATTAGAAAGTCTGAAAAGACCTTCCTCCAAAAGCCAGAGGTAGTGCCTGGTCAGGAGACTGCTTGGTTGGTAACATGCTTGCCCTGATCCATGCTCTATCCCCAGAGTTCACACAAGTGCCACATGGTAGCATGCACTTGTAATCTAAGTGCTGAGGAGGTGGAGACAGGCTTGCTGGCTAGACAGGTTGTCCTAACTGATGAGCTCTAGGCCACCTGTCACAAAAGAGACGGACATCCAAGGTTGTCCTCTAGTCTCTGCATACACGAGTGAACACATACACACACTTTTATCAAGAAATCACAGCCAACAGCACTCACTCCTTAAACGGGCTGAGCTGAGACATCCCTTCCCCTGAGCCTACACCGTAGTACCTGCCTACTAACTAACTATGACACCTTATGTCCAGGCATGGTCACAAGCACCTGCAGTCCCAACTACTCGGAAGCCCAGAGCAGGAGATGGAGTGAGGCCAGGAATTCGAAGCCAGCCTGGGCAACATAGCAAGGCTCCGTATCAACACATACCTCACATCTGCCCGGTCCTTAACCATTTACAGGACACAGTCACAGGTGCTGTAAGTACATGTTAATTAATAACCACTGGTCTCCACATTGTTAATTTAGTGACAGGGTGTTGAGTGGCTAGTTCTTTATAGGACTTACAACTCTCTTTCTTTCTCCTCTGGACAGGTGAGTGCATGCACCAACCTGCCTATCGCTTCCCACCGGCTTGGGCATTTCTACTTGCAGTTGTCTCTGGTCCCAAACACCCAAATTTAATGACGATAACAAGAGCTCCAATTCACTGGGCAAACTGTGCTTTCCACAGTTCTTCTTCACCTCCCGCTAATGCATTTTAAAGCTCTATTTTCCAAATGAGGTAACTGATGTGTGCGGAGGCTAAGAAGCTTGCTTCAAGGACACTCAGGAAGAGCAAGAGCTGGGGCCAAGAGCTGAACATAAGGTGCTTCCTCACTGGTAACCATGACCCCGTGCAAGACGATTCTAGCAAAGTGCTTACAATGTGCTGTGGGGGCAAACGGGCAATTTGGCAAATTAGCAGGACAGAAGTACTCTCTAATTTTTATGAGTGTCACCTCCAGGAGACCAGCGACCTTGTCAGTGGGAGACTGCTGCGCTCCCAGCACCTGACCCCAGCCAGGCACGTCAGAGAGATGGGCTGAAGAATGAATGAATGTCTCTGCCTAGAAGCACAGGGGCCTTCTCTTGGGTTTTCTGCACGTCCCTGAGGCGTCGGATACTCTTAAGAAAAGCGTCGGGCGACTTTGAGGACGCAGACTGGCGCCCACCGTGGGGGCGTGAGAGCTGCGCTTTTCGCACCGCGAGCTGGGGCAGCGGAAGCGGCGCCCTGGGGGAAGAGGGCTGGGCGGCGGGGGGTGCTGCGGGCGCGTCCCGGATCCCCGCGCTGCTCCACGCAGGGACGCCATCCGCCCGGACGCCCGACCCCGCGGGAGACAAAGACTGGCGACTGGGCCCACCGTCCTCGCCCACCGCCGCGGAGACGAAGCGCGCCGCGGCTCGCGGGCCCCTGCCAGCCTGCCCGGGCCCCAGCCGGAGCAGACACGCGCCGCGGCCGCGCCCCGCCACCTCTGTGCAGCCTCCCGGAGGGTCGCCGGGCGCGCGAGCCCGCGGGCCGCGCCGGCCTGTCACCTTCAGGGCCACCCGGCCCCCGCCGCCCCGCCGCCCGAGCCCTGGGCGCGCGTCTCCGCCGCCGCCGTTCCCTGAAGCCGCGCTTCCGCGTACGCCTCACCCTTCCCGCAGCACCCGCCGCCCGCACCGCCCCGCGACGCGCCCCAGCACCGTACCTGCTGCGAGAGGGGGACGAGCGGCGCCGCCATCTTCGTGCGGACTCGGCCTCCCGAGCGCCGAAGGGGGCGGGGGCGGAGCCGTGCGTGCGCACTGGGACGAAGGAGGGACGCGATGCGCGCGCAGCCCGGCCAGCGCGATGACAGGCCCGCGGGCTAGAGTACAAGAATGCACATGCGCAGATAGGAATCCAGAACTGCCTCACGTGCGCAGTTTTGCAGTCGAGGGGCGGGGCCTCGAGCATAGTCAGCCCTGGGAGGGCGGGGCGCTTCTGGCTCGGGGTGGGGCCTTGACGAAGAGGCTCCCTGGAGTAGCATAACTGGAGTGGGCGGGGCAAGATGGTAGGGGCGGATCGAGGGCGGAGCCTAGAGCACATGTCTGTCTGGAAGGGGCGGGGCCTCGACCTCTGTCATCCCCAGTAGACCTGGGTGTGGGGACCAGGGGCGGGGCATCGGGAGCACAGCTGGCCTGGAGTGGGCGGGGTGGGAGGTCTGGGGGCGTGGTCTCGTGTGCCTAATCTGATAGGAGTGGGCGGGACGAGCCCGGGGCGCGGTTCTAGACGGCAGGGACCCTAGAGCAGTGGGCTTCCCTTCCCGGCCGCGGGCCTCCAGCTCCCTGCGGATGAATACTGAGGACGCTCTAAGCTTCCCCTGTTCCTAGCCCTGTGTGCGCCTCCCAGTCTGGGTCGGTGTCTCTGAGCTTGGCTAAACGCAGGCACCATCTTAACCTCTCTACTCTAGCAGCCCCTTACAAATGCTTAGCGTTTGCTGAACTTCTCCCAGCGACAAACAGACAGACCACTGACACAGACCCAAGTACCATGACACCTTGGGCCCTGTGCGGTGTCAGTGCCACCCTGTGAGCTTGTTAAACAGACGTGCAGACTTAGGTTTTGATTCTGTTTGCAGATGCAGGTGTGGCCTGACATTTTGGTTTGTTTGTTTTTGGTTCTTTTGTCATTTATGAGTGTATGTCTGTGTGTCTGCTACATGCGCGCCTGTGCCTGTGGAGAAGAGAGAGGTTGTTGGACGCCCTAGAGATGGCGTTAACAGCACTTAGGAGCCTCCCGATGTGACTAGGAACCGAACTTGGGTCCTCTGGAAAAGCAACAAGCACCTTTAACCAATGAACCATCTCTTCATTGGTGCCCACAGAGGTCAGAAGGCTTGGGGCTCACTGGGACAGGAGTTTCCAATGGTTATAACCATCACACTGGATGCTGGGAATCAAACCTGGATCCTCTGAAGGAGCAACAAGTGCTCTTATCTAACCACTGAGCCATCTGTCCAGCCCCTACATATTTTTACTACACTCTTACTTAGTGTGTGGGTGTGTAGTCAGAGGACAAGGCTAGGAGTCAGGTCTCCCTTCCCAAAGTAAGTCCCAGAGATAGAACTCGGGTTGTTAGCCTTGGTGGCAAGCATCTTTACCCACGGAGCCACCTTGCTGGCCCCATGGGACATCCTCATTTTCTCATTCGAACCACTATGCAAGTGCTGGGACAAAGGGCATATATAACCCACCACGTTCACTCCCACTTGGTTTGATTTCTTGAGTTAATTGTGACTATTGATCCTGATTGCCAGCTTGACGGGATCTAGAATCACGTAGGAGACAAAGCTCTGGGGTACATCGTGAATTTCTGGACTGGGATGAGGAGGGAAGACCCACCATTCCATGGGCAGGAGTCCAGGAGAAAGTGAGCTGAACAGCATTCAGCTCTGCATCCTGACTGTGGATGCTGGGTGACCAGCTGCCTCACCACACACAACACAAATCTTTTTGAAAAAAGTTAGCTGGGCGGTGGTAGCACACACCTTTAATCCCAGCACTCAGGGATGCAGAGGCAGGCGGATCTCTGTGAGTTCCAGGCCAGTCTGTCTACAGAGCAAGTTCCAGGACAGGCTCCAAAGCTACCTGTCTCGAAAACAACAACAACAACAAAAGTTATGTTATGTGTGTTTATGCATGTAAATGCAGGTCCCTGCAGAGGTCAGAAGAGGGCATCAGATCCCCTGGGCCTGGATGTTGTGAGGTACCTGATGTGGTTGCTGGGAACTAAATCAGGTCCTATGGAAGAGCAGCAAGTGCTCTTGATCACAGACTCATTTCTCTAGCCCATAAAAATTTGTAAATTTTGAAGATTTTTAGCCAGGTGTGGTGGCACATGCCTTTATTCCCAGCACTCAGGATGCAGAGTCAGATCTCTGTGTGTTTGACGCCAGCCTGGTCTACATAAGGAGCTATAAACTACATAGTGGAACACTCTCTCAAAGACTTTTAAAGGCAATATAGCCATGTATGGTGGCACAGGCCTGTCACCCAGCACATTCTATCCAAGAGTCTTGGTTACTCTTCTATTGCTATAAGACATCCCAACCAAGCAACTTATAGAAGAGTTTATTGGGATTTACAGCTCCAGAGGCTTAGAGTCCATGACAGTCATGGACTTACAGAGCTTACAATGCTCTTCCCATTTACTTAGGTAATATTATATCCTTCTGAGGTCTTTGATGTAGTTGAAGACTAGATTGTTATAATTTTCCTTGGTTATGATAAAAGATAAATTAGACATGAAACCTTAGACTCACAGATATAGGATAAAAAGAATATTTTCTTTGAATTTGTCAAATACAAATAGATGAGATATTGTAACTGTAATTCTTGCTTGATAACTGTTTTGTTATATGTAATTTTACTATGTTAAAGTTAAAACCTTCCTTTTTGATTAGGTAGAAAAGGGGAAGTGCTGTGGGATGTTGTTCTGTACTCTGTGAATATGTGTTGCTCTGATTGGTTGATAATAAAACGGTGATTGGCCAGTAGCCAGGCAGGAAGTATAGGCAGGGCAAGCAGATGAGGAGAATTCTGGGAAGAGGAAGGGCTGAGTCAGGAGTCGGGAGCCAGACAAAGAGGAAGCAAGATGACAAGGCAGAACAGAAAAGGTACCAAGCCACATGGCTAAACATAAATAAGAATTATGGATTAATTTACGTGTAAGAGCTAGTCAGTAATAAGCCTGAGCTAATGACCAAGCAGTTATAATTAATATAAGCTTCTGAGTGATTATTTTATAAGTGACTGTGGGACCATGGGCTGGGCAGGACGAGAGAGAAACTTTCAGCTACATATCATCTTTTATTTCATGATGGTATTTAAGAGGTTGAAAAAAAAAAAAGGAATATTGTTGATGGCCAGATTCTTACAGGTCTCTGGCTTCTTAATGGTCTGTTCTGTGCAGGGGAAACATTTTTTTTTTTTTTTGAGACAGGGTTTCTCTATGTAATTTTTGTGCCTTTCCTGGAACTCACTCTGTAGCCCAAGCTGGCCTCGAACTCACAGAGATCCACATGCCTCTGCCTACCAAGTGCTGGGATTAAAGGCATAGGCCACCACTGCCTGGCTGAAACTTTTTTTTTTTTTTAAATACAATGTCTCACTATGTGTCTCAGGCTGCCCTAGAACTTACTATATAAACCAGGCTGGCCTGGAACTCACAGAGATCTCTGCCTGCCTCTGCCTCTGAAGTCCTGAGATTAAAGATGTGTGCCCCACAGGCAGCTGAGGGAAACCTCCCTCCTGATATAAGCACCAGGGTCTTGGGAAGTGGGGAAGGTTAGGGACCCCACCACAAACTTGTTTTCCAGAGACTGGACAAATGAGCATGCAGACGTGATCGTTCATGTGTGTATTGGAGGGGAGGCTGAGCCGGTCCTCTGCATGCAGAGTGGGGACCACTACAGTTCGCCTTGCCTGTGGAATCTGCTGAACTGGCTGCCATGCCGATGAAACCTCCCCATCCCCAGCTCCTCCTCATCCTGCTCACGGGCTCTCTTCACTTCTTCCTTGGCCTGCACGGCATCCATCTCCTTTTCTGGACCCTGGAGGGACAAAAATAAAACAGGCTGAAGCTGGGGGCTGGGGCTCATACAGAAGAGTGCTTGTAGTTCAGTTGACAGAGTGCTTATAGCTCAGTGCTTGCCTGGCACTGGATTCAATAGCCAGCACAGGCAAAACTGGACATGGCAGTACATCTGCAAACACGCACAGGGATGAGAAGTCCAAAGTCACTCCTGACAGCAAAGTTGAGGGCAGTCTGGGGGTATGTGAGACCCTGTCACTAAATCGATAAGAACTGACTAACGTAGACAATGCTGTCATACGTCGATCATCCCAGCACTTGGGAAGCAGGGACAAGAGTGGACTCCTCTGAGCCTCACAGTGAGTTCCGCTGCAGCCAAAGCTCCACCAGCACCCTCCCTCTCAAGAACACGGGGCTACAGGGATGGGTTAGACATACTGCTCTTTGGAGGACCCGAGTGCGGTTCCCAGCCCCCACATGAGGCAGCTCACAACGGGTGTGCTTGTAGCTCCAGGAGATCCAGCACAGCCGTATGGCCTCTGTGGGCACTGCACTCATGTGCCCAGACATATAAGAAAGCAAGCCAGGCTTGGTGGCGCTCACCTTTAATCCCAGCACTCGGGAGGCAGAGGCAGGCGGATCTCTGTGAGTTCCAGGTCAGCCTGGGCTACAGAGTGAATCCTTGTCTCAAACCAAAAAAAAAAAAGTGAGCTGGGTGGTTTGTGCCTACCTTAGTCTCCCCCCAGGTGGCCTTGCCAAACTGCTCTGCGTATTCTTCATCATCTGTGATCAGGAAGTTATCAAAGATGGTTCCAGATCTCACCTGTGGATGGAAGGTGGCGGGAGACACACAGCCTTTCTCATGGCCAGGAGTACTCAGCTCAGTACTGCATCCACGATCAGCTGCTATCGGCTGTGATTAAGCCCATTTCTACAATGCAGAGCCACATTCCAGGAGGGGCTCAGGGTGGCCCAAAGGTAGAGCACACTCTTACTATGCAGGGGGACCTGGCTTCCATTGCTAGCACCTACGTGTGGGTCGTGGGCATCAACTGGGGGCTAGCTGGGACTGCAGAAGCCCAGGCTCCACTCCTACTGCGTATCCGGCAGCTGACAGGAGTGACAGTCGGCTCCAAAGGAAGGGACGTCTAAGGGGCAGAGATGTCAGACCTATGCCGTGTCTTCAAAACCACATGCAACCGCCAATGATAACGAAAGTGCCCCGTGAAAAAAAATTACAGGCTGGGGGCCAAGAGAGAGCTAGAAGTTAAGAGTGCTCGCCACTCCTCAAGCCGACCGCAGTTCAGTTCACAGGATCCACACCAGGTGTCTCACGACAGCCTGCGTCTCCAGCTCCAGGGGCTCAGACACCCTCTTCTGGCCGCCAAGGACACTTACACACATGTGTACATACACAATACACACACCACTTTAAAAAATAATAAATCAAGGGCTGGAGGGATAGCTCAATAGGTAAGAACTCTCGCTGGGAAAGCATTCAGGACCTGAGTTCAAATCTCCAGCACTCACATAGAAAGCCAGGCATGGTTGTGCAGGTGCCTATGACTCCAGTAATTGGGGACAGGAAGGGCAGAGACAGGGGATGCTGGGGCTCACTAGATGCCAGGCTTGCTCCAGATTCAGTGAGAGACCCTATCTCAAGGGAATAAGGCAGAGGGACATAGCTAGACACTAGACATCCTCTTCTGGCCTCCACCCACGTGTGCTTAACACACACACACACACACACACACACACACACACACACACACACACGGAAAAACAACAATTGTGTACTAAGTGGCTTACGTTAAAGCTCAAGTTATTAAATCAGCCGACCACCGTGGCACATGCCTAGCATCCCAGCACTCAGGAGCTGAGGCAAGAGGATCATGATTTCAAGGCCAGCCTGGGCTACACAGCAAGGTCCATCCCAGAGCTATTAAAGTAAAGCAGAATTGAAGCCAAGTCACCTGCCACAGGTCCAGACCAATGGCACCAATGTTTTCGAACTCCGCGAGGTCGTACTGTGTCAGGTAGCTGGCAGGCTTCATCTTCCGGTGGAGCCACACGTCTTTATCGATGCCCTCGGCTTTCAGGCCGTCCTGCAAAAGCAGACGCTTCTCGGGTTTGCATCACAGGCAGCAGAAACGGTTGCTTTGTTTTTTGTTTTTGTGTTTTCCTATCAAAGGTGGCTAGT